>NC_137110.1:22361101-22441101 GCF_949357685.1 Gobio gobio
CAATTTTTTTAACTTTACGAAACCTAAAAGACCTCGTTATGAATCAGAAAAACGTTGTGACAATGTCCGAAATAAAACAAGGATTTGTATAGGAGATGCCTTTGAAAGATGGAGACGGCTGAAAACGGAGAAGTATTTGAAGACAGACGCCAACGTTGCTAATTTCCTCCTGGACAGGTAAGGTTTATCTGGCTAACAATGTTTTTGAAATGGACATTTCAAATATTCATGACAGTTGAACAAAGTTATGCATGTTTGTGCAAAGTATAACGTTAGGTTAGCGCAGATGGAGGAGGTGGGTCATTGAATTGTCATTATGCTGAGACGCTGAGGAAAACAACATTAGCATGTACTGTCACATACAAGCGTTCATATTTACGATTATATTTGGCTAATCGCCATTAGTACATTTTTGCGATACCTAATTACTTCACAAAACATCCCTCATGAAGCATAAACATAATTAACAGAAAAAAAAAAAAAACTTGCTGTGTAGGACTCGTCACTTGCCATTGGAAGCTCCTTGTAGCAGCCTACGTTCCTGCTGGATCCTGCAGCCCAGAGCCATATTATAATATAATATAATAATTATATTATAGCCATATAATAATTTTCAACGGCTCTGCTGCAGCCTATCTGGCAACCTCGAGTCAAGTGGGAGAGAGAGGGGATACACCACTCTACAGTAATTTGAAAGTGATTGCAGTACCAGTTTTGTCCACAATCCTACATACAGTTCCTTTAAGGGATAGTTCACCCAAAAATTATCCCATGATTTACTCACCCTCAGGCCATCCTAGGTGTATATGACTATCTTTAGTCAGACGAACACAATCATTATATAAAAAATATTATTGCTCTTCCAAGTTTTATAATGGGAGTGAATGGCGGTCCTGATTTTGAAGTCCAAAAAAAAAAGTGCATCCATCCATCATAAAAGTAATCCATCTGACTCCAGGGGGTTAATAAAGGCCTTCTGAAGCAAAGCGATGGGTGTTTGTAAGAAAAATATCCAAATTTAAAACTTCACACACTAAAGCTTTGATGCCTCCCACGGTTCAAACAAATAGGGCTGGGCAACAAACTCAAGCCGCTCTTCTCTTATATCGAAATCCTCCGACATTTCTCTTTAAAATGTCTTGTTTTAAACTTCTAATTCATGACCGGTGTTTTGTTTTGCTCTATCCTGGGCGCTTCTGTGTTCGTCAATACGTCATGCGTCAAGTCAGCGGTTACTCTTTCACCGTAAATCGATGCTTACGGCTTTCAGACGGAACTCGGAAGTTAGTTGTTTTAGTTTATAAAGTTTTAAATATGGATATTTTTCTTACACAAAAGCGCCACTTCACTTCAGAAGGCCCTTATTAACGCCATTATCATATGGATTACATATGGAGTCATATGGATTACTTTTATGATGGATGGATGCACTTTTTTGTGCCATTATAAAGATTGGAAAAGCAATTAAATTTTTTTATATAAATCAAAATCAGTGTTCATCTGAAAGAAGAATCTAAAAACGTAAAAATGGGAAATGAGCATGCACAATAAAAAATCCAATATTGACAGAAACGGAATAATTACGGTACAGATAAGCATTTCCATTTTTCTAAAATTAAGATAAATGACGTTAAACTAGAATATAAAATATTTTTTTAAATCACATAATCAGCTTTAAATGACAGTTTAATGCTTATTTTCACATTTTTCCCAATACCTTTATAGAGATTTCTTAACAGAGATTCAAAATGTACAACTGGAAACAGTGAGTGCGTTGAAAAGGGTACAGAAGTACATGTCTAAATCAGTCGAGACCGCAGAAACTGGATGCTAATGCAGCGTAGAACACTGAAGCATTGATCTCTAGCACACAACAAGCCTGAAGCACATCCTTGAGCTTAAAAACCCAGGTCAACACTAGCAGTGTTCATGTTTAGCCAAAGGCTAGACTTAGGCAAACATCTTATATTATAAGCTTACATTTCCCTCTGAACAGTCTGATCAATAAAGACCGCTGTTCCCTGACACAAGATCTTGATGGACATCACATTGCCCTGCTTCTGTCGTCTTTGAATTGAATGAATTGAAAGAATTGAAATTCACAAACTGGCACTGAATGCTCACTCCAAAAGAACAGAGAATTTGACTTATTTTGCATATTTCTGACCAAAATGAACATAGTAAATTGATCAATTACATTTAGGTCATACAATAGGTCTCCACTATATGGCACTCAATAGAAGCCAGATGCATTAACATCTGAGATCAGTCTTTTTATAATATTATGTAAAGCCACTACAGAGCTATAAATGCATCCCCAACATAAAGACACTATATTCTCTGCACATCATCTAAACCACAACTGAAGACTAATAATTCAAATAACTATTATATTTAGCTACAGTGAAACGCTGTAAACAGAACAACATACAATAAAGGTGATGTGTTTAATACACTTTTTCCTCTCACACTTTGTGTGTATATTGAAATGATATCTTTCATTACACTGAAAGGCAGCATTAGCTGTTAATATATTGTCTTTAAAAAAAATTTAAATCAAGAAATTATTTTGAGCTTCCTAATCAACTCAACTCAAAACAACAATATGACTCAAACTATGGCATGAGTTTATGGTGAGTCAATCTGTCTGACCAATGGCAGCCAAGTGAGAGTTCTGGGAGGTCAGGATTGAGCAAAATAAGCCTAATAATAATGAAAACAACAACAACAACAATAATAATAATTATAATAAGAATACATATTAACAACAGTAATTAGAAAAATGTGTTTATAAATAATTTTAACATTATTTAATAATAACAGACCCTCTGCTTTTAAACAAAACAATGTTTTATTCTAGCTTCATACTTAAGGCCCATTTATACTTCTGCGTCGAGTGTACGCCGTAGTGTACGCCGTAGGCTACGCGCGTAGCCGACGCCGTCGTGAGCATTTATACTTCTGCGCTGTTGTCTGCGTCAATGTGCAATTCCACATGCAGACGCTAGGAGGCAGTGTCCTCGGGCATGTTGGTGTAATCAAGACAACAGCCGAAGAAGAAGCAGCTTGATGTGTAGAATCTGTACATTCATGTCGGAATATCAGCAGCAGTGAGAGAGCGGCTTTTCTTGCAGCTTGAGTTGTTGTATCTAATACAAATTTAGCATCTCTAGTTGATTAGTAAAGTTAAATAAGGCGATCTGGCGCTGGAATGCATTTGTGAAACTATGCGGAGCTCGTGGCCGCTGTTTTCAGCAGCGGTGGCTCAGCAAGCGATTGTTGTTGCGGAGACTTCATTCACGAAATATACCCTAATGTGTCCCTGTTCTTGATATACAATTACTGATTAACATCTTTGGTTTTAATGAGAAAATAAATAAACTATATTCAGCGGATCTATGTATTTATTTACTACCATAAAGAATCGCTGGACTGCAAAATAGTGTGTTATAGCAGACGTAAGGAACTATCATCCCATTTCTTGACACACACACACACTCCTATCGCAGATTTTTTATTTATTTATTGACCTGAGGGAAGGGTTCTGGCAGACCAATCACAGCGCTTGCGGTCCGCGTAGAATTGACGCGTTGTTACATTTTTGGAGAGGTGCGCGTCAGGCTACGGCGTAGGGTACGGCGTATCCAACGCGTCTATGCGTAGGGTACGCCGTACCCTCTGCGTGCACTCGACGCAGAAGTATAAATTGGCCTTTACTTTATCAACACTTAAGTAAGTTTCATAAAAAAAGCAACATTTTGGGCAAAAAGCTGAGAAAAATCGTGTTTTGTCAAAGACTACGTCTGGAACAGATACAGCACAATGAGCAAAACACAGATGGGGTAGATTGAGTCCATAAACACCCCAAAAGCTTGCACAAATCATAGCCACTTCACTCTGTAACATTAAGCCGTTTTGATTTATATGCAATTTATTGTTGATGATCGCATTATTTTTTATCATATGCATCTGATTATGAGAGACAGCGGGTTTTTGCTTCTTTTTTTCTGTGTTTTGATCTGGAGGTTCAGTACTCTTTCAGGAGTAGGGTTGGGTATCGTCTGGGTTTAAGATACCTGTGCCAAACCGATACTTTTAAAACGATACCGGTGCCTAAACCGATACAAAAAAAAAAAAAGAGCCACAAAATGACAGTGGATGACATTAACCCCTAGAGGTCGGAGAATGGCATTTTATTGAAAACAAAAAATTATTTAAATTGAACAATTTATTAAAAGTTTAAAGTTTACTTAAATATATAAATATAAATAAATAAAAAACACAACAAATTTACTTAAATTCACAATAAAACCTAAGCAACCTAACCCAACTACAATAGGCCTAATTTAACACTAAATAACAGTTATAGTACAAATTACAGCAAAGTAGTCGGTATTCTTGATATGCTACAAACCAGCTTCAAGTTTCAGCAATTCTTTTGCAGAATATATTCTCTGGCTAAATATTTTCGAATGCATCGCCTTATTTAGTTCCATGGCGACGCATCATGCTTCTCATGTGACACACCGCAGCCACAATAGTGCTGTATGACAGATGTATCGCTTTTATTTCGTTTTTCCGTTATTCAAATATTCACAAACTTGTTAACTATGCCATGAACTATTTGATATTCCGTTTTTCAAATATGCGCAAGTGAATCTGTTTTGTCATTTAAAGGGGTGATGAATTCAGAAATCAACTTTCCTTTGAGCCTTTGGTATATAAAAGTTCATCGTGATATAAGAATATCCTGTAAGTTTCAGAGCTGAAATCGTCCTTGTTAGTCGAAGAAAAGCTTTTATAGACAGCAGGCCCAGAAAACGAGAGCTCTCACAATCCATTGTTTTCAGTCACATGACTGTCGCGGAGCCTTGGAGGGCAAAACCGCCATAGAACTCCATAGAACTACAGCACAAGCCTGTCAAATTTCCATCTTAAAACAAAAATATGTGAACAAGATGCACGTTTTGGGCACTTATGATCCATATACAGCACCTGCTATAAAACGCTTAACGTGAAAAACACTATAGGGTGAGCTGCACCAATAAGGATTAAATGAAGCAAAGTTTAAAGGATTTGTTGATATGGGTTTTATTTTAAATCGAGTTGTTGCACCACTTCATTTTAAACACAGATTAATTACGCAGTAAAACGTTATAGAGCTGATCAAGCAGCAGACGGAGGGTGAACTGACGACAGGCTGAAGAATCCTTAGTGCAACCCACCCTTAAAGTGCCGTTATGTACTAAAACAGTGATATTAAAAGATCAAATTCAGTTTACACCTTTTTGATGATGCATACTATATACAGATGAGTATGAGGCAAGAATATGAACGCAAAGTGTTTTCTTTATAATGGGTTTCGATGGGGAAAACACCTAATGAGAAACCTTGAGTTGCACTAATATTCTGTGTTCGTCTGCTTTCCTGTACAAAGTATGCAACATCAATAAGGTGTATATTGAATTTGGTATTTTAATATCACTGTCTTACCGCATTAATACTGACTACAAACCTGGTAAAAATGACTAGTGGGCAATGGAGGAGAGCCTCGTTTTGCCCTCCAGGTAGGCGTTCCTATAAGCGTGTGATGTCACGTGAAAACTATGAATATGTCGACCATTGACGTAATAGGACGCAGAAGCACCACCTCAAGCCCGCCCACCGACTCATGGAGCTAAACGGGTCGCTACCGAGCATTAAACATGCCGGTTCCAGTGCGTAAGACATTGCGTTTGTTCGCTTCATTTCACCGCGGAATCGATTGTAAACAAGATAGAGGTCGAGACTGGATTTGCAGACATATTGAGATTAAAACACAATGCTGTGCCTTCTAAATTGCATCGGACAGGAACGGTGCAACACACTTATGTGAGTAAAACATGTTTTTTTTATAAGTGTTAGTATTGCATTGTTACAGATCGTTTGATATCTATTGATTACATACCTTAGCACGCTGTCACAGGCTGGAGAAGGTGTTATTGGTTTATTCGTGATCAGACTCTGACTTGTAACGCTAGCTTGCAAAGCCCAAAGTCCCGGGGCTATGTGTTTTTCAGACAGGCTATCACCTTTCTTGCGTGAGTGCGCGCGTGTGCGTACAGTTCGCGTTTATATTCACTGATGATCGGGCAAATACAGAACATACTGAAATAACATTCCAATCAATCGCAGGTGGATGAGAGATAAATCATTGTGTTTGTTTGATAAAGATACTTTTCGAGCCCTGTGAACGTTTCTCCAGACGCTTTCAAAACAATTCCTCACATGTACTGACAGGGGAGCAGAAACTCATTAAATATATGCAAATCTTATCAAATCCTAGCTGTGGGCGTTTACTTCCAAGTCTTCAGTGCGGGACGCCCATCAAAACCGATCGTTTTTCAGAGAGCCTCAAAACCAAGGCAGAAAATAGCCTATTACTTATTCATTATGATTTGTCTGAATGTAAAAACCACGCAAACGTCATAAGTTGACCCTCAGACAACAGTATAAAAAAATAAAGCCAGTTCATGACACCTTTAAAGGTCCCATGGCATGAAATTTTCATTTTATGAGGTTTTTCAACATTAATATGAGTTCCCCTAGCCTGAATATTGTCCCAAAGTGGATAGAAATGTTGATCGGTGTAAACCCGAGTTCTGGCTGTCTCTCTCTGCCTTTGAGAAAATGACAGGCCAGACGAGCCAATCCTGAAGTCTCCTGGTTTGACGTCCAAGCAGGAACGGTTACCTCCCTTTCCTCCGCCCAGAGAATCTGGCACGCCCATGCAAACGCTCGCGAGATGATGGGTTGTGAACGAGTGAACGCTGGCAGTTTCTCAGTGTTTGGATGTACAAATGAAAACAGAAGTCTTTTTTCAGTTCCTTCTGATCTGTGATCAGTGATTTCTTATGTGTAGCTAATTATTTATTATTCGTGCACACAATGCGGCTTCTCTCTCTCCAGACAGAACGGTGTTTTCGTGTTTTCTATCTTGTGAGTCAGTGTTTTTGTACGTCCTCGTCGCGTCTATCGGTTCTAAAATGTGCATACAGTCATGAGTTTCTGCTCAACATCGGCCTCACACACGGCGAAGCTCGGGCTGCACTGGCCGGTGGCCTTCAACATCCCCGACCCCCAGTACTGCATCTGGCCCACAGCGGAGGCACCAAACGCGGCGTGAGATTAAGCAGAAGGGGGGTAAGCGTGAGCATATTCGGGCTAGCCAGCCTAGCCCCACAATAAACTGGATTACATCTGATTACTGCTGTTGTGTCTTTGTTTGCGCTGTGTACTCAACGCGCGTCACTGACGCTTTTATTTTATTTTAAAAATAATGCTATTATCAACACTTACTTTTAACTCGTTCATCTCGACAGCTGTAATGGTACTTTGCATGTGTTACAAAGTTGGTAATAATGATGAAGACGGACTCGGTGTGACTGGGACTCGTGTTTATTCAGAACTCTCAGATACAAACACAATAAACTCGCGCTGACTGACAGCGCTCTCATAACTCAGTAGTTACTATAAATAACTTTGTTAGCAATCGCTGAGCTCCGTCTCTGGTACATTAGTGATGTCCGGTTCGCGAACAATCTTTCTTTCGAACCAGTTCTTTTTAGTGAACCGAATCAGTTCACCAAATCGGACTGAATCGTTCTAAACGGTTCGCGTCTCCAGTCAGCGCTGATCCATAATTTACTAAAGTTACTAACTTTCTGACATGAGTGACAGTCCCTCCGACTAGAAATAGACGAATAACCTGAAGTATATGCTGTAACTACAACAGTTCAGACATGCTGAGAACTGATGTGAAGTGAACTCAGGTCCATCCGTCTCTCTGGCAGCAGCTCGTGCCTGCTCGTGCCTCGTAGACCAAGTTAAACCACGCCCCCTCCGCTCATTTAAAATGCAAAGATGTCATCCAATCACAACAGTGGGCGTTTTTACTGAAGTCTCACAGCAGACACGCCTCTTGAAGCAGGGCATTCAGCCACAGGGCAAACAGCAGTATAGAAAAAATGCCTTTTATTTCTAAATTATGACATTTTATGATGTAAAAGTCATACTAACAATATAAGTACACCTCAGGAAACATTATAAAATAATAGAAAAATGCCATGCCATGGGACCTTTAAAACCCTTTATAATGACCATGTTAGTTGATCTATAATGCGCGATGTGCGGCGCCATGTTTGTTTGTGGCGCAATTCAGAGAATCGGATATGTCGGATTTACATCACGAAAATTCATCCACATCTCACGAAATACATGAAAGTACTGTAAGTGACCAGAGAACAGGGAGAAGAACAGAGTAAACTATATAGTTAACTATATAATGTGTATCTGATATAAATAAGACACGTAGTCAAATGATAACACTTAAAGGAACTGTATGTAAGAAATGTATTTCAATTAATCATAAAATGGCCCTGATATGTCACTAGACATTAAGAAATAATGTTAATTTCAAATATTTATATCACTGAAAACGGTTGTCCGGCCAAGATATTGTCATTTTAAAAGTGAAGTTGCAGCCCTCAACTGATGTTGATGTTGACATGTTGTGTTTTGGCCTGAAGCGCCACCCTCCACCTGTCTACCAATCACGAAGTCAGTAGTGTTTCTGCATTCCGGTTGCCAGCTCTGCTCTAGTTACCACAGCTGCAGCTACAAACTTTTTGGATAAACAATGTCTAACTTTACGAAACCTGACTGACCTCGTTATAAATCAGAAAAACGCTGTGACAGTGTCCGAAATGAAACAAGGATTTGAGATGCCTTTGAAAGATAGAGACGGCTGAAAATGGAGAATAATTTGAAGACTGATGCCAACGTTGCTAATTTTCTCCTGGACAGGTAAGGTTCATCTATGTTTGGCTAACTTGTACTTAATGTAAATGGACATTTCAAATATTCATGACAGTCGAACAAAGTTATGCATGTTCGTGCAAAGTAACGTTAGGTTAGCGCAGATGGAGGAGGTGGGTCATTGAATTGAAAAGGTAACGTTAAGGAATTGTTTGGTAAATAAAAACGGCGAGTTGTCATTGCTAACATTAGTAATGCATTATCAGAGCCCGTTTCTCTGTCATTATGCTGGGATGCTGAGGAAAACAACATTAGCACGCCTATTAGCAATGTGTAAACGTATTTGAGACAGTAGCCTAACGTTACCTCAGTAAAAATGATTCCTCATTCGTTCTTCGCATATATAGTGGACAAAACATGCTGCAAGTTGACCTGTATGACCATTGCTAATGTTATTTAGCTTTGCTGTAATTTTACTATAGTATTTTTTCATGTGGGAATGTACTGTCACATATAATCGTAAATATGAACACTCGTATTTGGCTAATCGCCATTAGTACATTTTTGCGATTCATAATTACTTCACAAAACATCGCTCTTGAAGCATAAACATAATTAACAGAAAGAAAAAAAACTTACTGTGTACGACTCGTCACTTGCCATTGAAAGCTCCTTGTAGTAGCCTACGTTCCTGCTGCATCCTGCAGCCTATCTGGCAACCTCGAGTCAGGGGGAGGGGGAGAGGGGATACACCGCTCTACAGTAATTTGAAAGTGATTGCAGTACCAGTTTTGGCCACAGTCCTACATACAGCTCCTTTAACACATAACGATTGTTATTGTCGCTTCCATAGACATCAGTGTGTATTGTTTTGCTAGTACTTATGTACATTTAAATGTCTGAAACCTAAAATAAACATTATGTGGTTGAAAACACTGAATAGTTGTGATATGTGTCAAGCGCTGAGCAATTCTGTTACTGGCTCGGTGCCAGCCAAAGCGCAAAAACATGTTTGAATTTAAGTGGCACCGATATGAGGCACCGAAATCTGGGTTCTGATTCGGTGCGGTTACATGCCGGTTATATAGGGTTTCAGTACCCAGCCCTATTCAGGAGATGTGTAATAGCGTTTAACAGTGATAACACGGAAAGCCGGAAAAACTAGCCAATGGCAGGGGGCGTTTTCTTTTCTCACGAATGACGAATCAACCGGGAGAGAGTTAAACAGCTCTAAATGCAGTCACTTTTTCTTATAAAATCATATGATAATTAAATAATTTTCCTAAAGGTTAGCTTGACTGTATTTTACATCACGAGTTGCTTGTAGCTCGGGAAGCTTCCCCGACAATTTATTGTATGCGTGTGGTGGTAGCCCTGCACTCAAGAGCCAGTAACCGCAGAGTCACTATTATACACTCGTACAACACACTTAACACCAATCCGGTCAAGAGGTGCTGCCACTGCAAATGATCTACAACACATTGTTTGGATTAAAGCACCAGCTTAACGGCAAATTATCAATTAATGAGCACTCAAATCACTTTGCCCTCTGCAAAACAACCTCTAATGTGTCCTCTCGTACAAACCACAGCCAGAGGATGCGTCAAAACAGGATCAGTATCGTCTTAAACAGAGAAGCAAAATGTTCATTCCTGTTGCCATGATTCACTGTGGAGAATGTCTCCTACACACACACAGCCCACAGATCTCTCTCCTCCACCTCCCCCGGCCAGCACGCACAGGAACGCTGCATCTCTTCAGCCTGAGATATACTCATCTCCCTGAAGAAGAAGAAATTTTAATCTACTACAACCTTGCTGAAGCCATAAATTACACAAGGAAGGAGGGTCCTTCTTTTGTCTCAGCTGAACTAATAGGGTTAATGGGCAGGGTCACAGAGGGTGATTGGGTGGCTATTACGATGGTGATTGATGAAGCGATGGCCGGCTCATCTGCTGTTTACCCAAGAGCAAGAGTTCCACCTGCACATCTCCCCTGATGAAAGAGACGCTGTCATACAAAGCTCTATGTTCAACAGATATGAGAAAAAAATAAACAAGTGCTGCCACATGATGAAATGTCCTTGCTTGACGATCGCTATGGCAACACCATGGCAACAGCTGAAGCTGCAGTGAGACCTGCGAGGCTATGCATGCTCTCAAGAAGACTGCAGCTCAACAGATCTTAAACTGCTTCTCTTGAATCAACATCATCAAGTCATTCTGAAAGCCATGCTGGGATATTTAGTTTTATATTGTTATTCTTTTTCTTATAATATTGCACTGAAACTTTAGGTCCTTGTGTTCACATGCTTTTATTCATATTTTCATTGATGCCATTTCCTACGGTTCATTTAATGCAAAGTCAGAATTTCAGCTATGATTTTGTGATGTACAATCTTAAAAATACAGGTTCCAAAAGGGGTTTTCGCAGCAATGCCAGAGAATCATTTTTGAAAAATCTAAAGAACCTTTCTCCATTATAAAGAACTGTGTAATGGAAAGGATAGATGAATGTGAAAAAAGGTTCTTCATGGAAACATAGATGCCAATAAAGAAGCTTTATTTTTAAGAATTGAATAAAACAAGACTCACTGTATGTATCGAAATGTATATTGCATGAGGTAGCTGGTGACACCTATTAGATATCAAAAAAATAAAATGTTAATAGTTTCCATAAGTGGTTACACAAATGCTAATGTGACTACATACATTTATTTAGTTCCTAATTTAACCTCAGTCACACATACACACACACACACACACACACACACACACACACACACACACACACACACACACACACACACACACACACATTGAGGTGCAGTGGTAAATTAATGGGGGGGGGGCTTAGCTGTGCTTGAGATCTTGGTGGGTGGATGATGGAAGCCTGGCGTATTATTGCTATGCCTTAACCAGAAATAGATCAACAGAAGCAGGTAGAACATGGAAATCTTATACAGATGTGCCGCATATATATATATATATAGTACATGCATACGCATGCCACACAGAAGTTTGAGTCCACACTGAAAATATGTCATTTAAAATATCATTTAGAGCTAGAGATAAATAGAAAGATTTAGGAATTTTGGCATGAGAACTTGGAGGTCATGCAACTTGAGTGCAGCTAACATTAAAATATTAAAATAACATTAAAATTTATAATACAGTATATATCAGCATAACAATTAAATTAAAAAGGGATTCATTTAATAAACTAGTTTTATTAGAACTGCATTGTACATGTACACATACATACACAGCATGATGATACCCTTTAGACCAGATACAAAAGGTAACATTACAATATAACAGTTTATTTTTCTTTAGGCAGCCCATAAGTGGAAGCCCTTCTCTAAAAAGGAAATGCTTTCGTCTTTAGATGCCATGATTTTTTCGGTCTCTCTAAGCTCTTGTGGAAAAACTGATCAAATACTTTGCATTTTTCCAGTTAAATAATTTCCCTCCTTCAGTATGATGAATTTCATGCTCATAAATTATGTTTGATTCAAAGCACAGATCTTCATGTTTTTGCTTTCTCATTAAGTGGATCCATGACTTCAAATCGTCCATAAATCTAACAGCCAACGACTTCACATTACCTAGGAGTCTAAGCAATAACTTCCCCCCTTTTGTGAGATCAAGGTGAAGCTAAAATTTTACATGGTATGTGTCATTTGATACTTTCGGCAGTTACTTTTAAATATGTTTAACACTGATTGAAGATGACATATATCATGCAAATATTTTTTTTACACCAAGGTGGATTAATACTTTTAGGCTTCCAGTCAGACATAACATAATGCAGCACTTCTAAAGTGACCATCTCTTGCAATACAATAACAGGTGAAACAAATAAAAATGGATTATATTATGCTTTTAGCAACAAAAATATCAGATGGATCACTGGATCAATGTAGACTTTCAGCTAAGGGGGATTAAGGGTAAAATTCTGCCATTATTTATTCACCCTCCAAATCTGTGTGACTATTTAATCCGTGGAACACAAAAGGTGGATTTCTGAACAATATCCTGGCAATTCTAAGACAGATATAAGTAAATGAAAGGGAAAGAGGACTGGGACAGTCAATCACCAAAATGAAGAATAAAGAAAAGCACACTAAAACTCATAAAATTGGTACTATGACCAGAGCCAGCACCAGAACACACAAACTTTATTTTATTTTAGATGCTTTAATTCCATAATTTGCACTGCAATTCAGAGAATCACATATGTCTGATTTACATCATGTGTATTCATCCATTTCTCCTGAAATACATAAAAGGAAGTGGCCGGTGAACTGGGAGAAGAATAGAGTAAACTTTATAGTTCCCTACACAATGTGCGTTTAATATGAATAAAACAATGTCAATTGAAAGGATTATTATTGCAGCTTCCATCAGTGTATGGAATTTGTATCTAACAAACTATAAATCTATAGGTCTTTTTTATATAGTTCTTAGTCAGAAACCTAATATAAACATTATGTGGTTAAAAACACTGAATAGTTGTGATATATGAAAAGCACTGAGCACTGACCGTCTTTGGCTTGGAGCCAGGCAAAGTGTGAGAGTACATTGAAATTTATCAGTGACGCACTAAACATTCTAATCGCACCCGTGTGATCGTACAAGTCAAAGGGTTAAAATCAACCGCATTTCGGGGGTGGAGGGGGACAAATACAAACTGAGGAGGAGGCACACATCAGATTTGAATGTCCCCTTTTGCCCCCACGTGGTGCCGGTCCTGCCTATGACTCATGCACTCATTATGACTCAACTCATTATGATTCAATGATCTGGTCACAGCAGTTAAGAGCTCACTGGAGGGCAAGATTATCAATCAATAATGACTTTCATTTTGTTCTGTCAATCAGACAATGCCATCCTATGGCTCCAGAAAACTTGAAAGTTGGAATTATGGCAGTTGTTTGAAATATCCGGACCCCATTCACTGAACAACTGTAGCAATACTCAAAATGACCTGATGGTGATAAAACAATGATAGCTGCAATAGTACATTCCTAAAAAGTTGTCAGTGTTCATAATGCCTGTCCAACTCATCAATGGTCTAGTGAGTTGCATTGGGTTGCATCACAAATCCATGATCTCTCCTATGCATACATTGTTTTGCTCTTATATCACTTCATATCCAGCATTTGCAGTGTATCAGACTCATTATGGCAGTAATAAATTGCACTTATATTTAAATAATAATATTTGATTGTCTGCAGATGACCCAAATCAAGTGTAGTGTTAGTTCTGGCAGGTCACGTCAGACTCTCAGCTGATCCACGTCTACCTATAGGAATACGATGCTCATCACAGCATCCCATAAGGTTTATTCAGTATTATCAGCAGGTTTATCGCGTTTCTCAGTAGCTAATTTACCCCTCCTCCATCCCCAGCTCCTCCTCTCATCCCCAGTCAGTACTTGGCCTTCTGATATTCCTCTTCGAATCAGGCTTCATTTATCTTGTTACATTAAATTATTGTCATTAAAGGGATAGTTCTCCCAAAAATTAAAATTAGTCCATAATTTACTCACCCTCAAGTCATCCTAGGTGTAAATGACATTCTTCTTTCAGACGAATAAAATCGGAGTTATATTACAAAAGTCCTGGCTAATCCAAGCATTAGAATTTGATTAATAGTTGCTCTGTTTTTGAAGTCCATAAAAAGTGCATCTGTCCATCAAAAAATTTCTCCATGCGGCTCCGGGGTGTTAATAAAGGACTTCTGAAGCGAATCGACGCGTTTGTGTAAGAAAAATATCCATATTCAAAACTTTACCAAGTCAACATTCAGCCGACCGCCTTCCGTGGAAAAGTGTTGAATGTTGAAAGTGAAACTCCAAATGCGTACGTGACATCATGACAAGCGGACCTGGTCGCGTTAGTCTTTCGATCAGCAGGGGAACTTTCAACAATTTTTCCATAAATTGAACAGGAAAGGCGTTCGGCCGAAAGTTTACTTTATTAAGTTTTAAATATGGATATTTTTCTTACACAAACGCATCGATTCGCTTCAGAAGGCCTTTATTAACACCCCAGAGCCGCGTGGAGCACGTTATTTGATGGGCAGATGCACTTTTTATGGACTTCAAAAACAGAGCAACTATTAATCAAATTCTAATGCTTGGATTAGCCTGGACTTTTGTAATATAAATCCGATTTTATTTGCCTGAAAGAAGAATGTCATATACACCTAGGCTGACTTGAGGGTGAGTAAATCATGGGCTAATTTTCATTTTTGGGTGAACTATCCCTTTAAGAACATTAATGATATCTGTTGTTGATATCATCATTTATGTTGGTTCTGTTTCGTTTACCTCGTTTAAAACAGCGCTCCCTAGTCTATTCATGCTAGGTTGCATGGATGGGCAGGAAGTTCTTGCCCAGAACAAAACCATACCGCCAATCCAAACTGTATGCTAATTGTCAATCATCTGACAATAGTGGTCCTGACAGAACTAAAACTACAGAGAATCATACTACATTCATTAAGTATCCATTTGTAAGCTGTGACAGTGTGTACTGTTCATGGAAGGCTTCTAACCCAACAACACACAAATCACAAATTATGACCTAAAAGTATAAAGCTTTCCCAAACTCTATTTTCAGAATATTTCCAGACACTATTTACACTATATCACAATAAAAGAACAAACTGTGTTATGTAGGTGTCACTGGCTCTTTTGACAACATTCATGAAAAAGAGATGCAGTTATCAACAGTGTGGTAACAGAGTCAATGGCAGGGATAAAAGAACTGACTGTAAAGCCGTTTGTTGCAGCTTATAATTGTCTTGCTTTTATTCTAGGGCATGACCCCCTATGACACAATGAGTGAACGTGCATTTTTGGGATCAGAACCATCCTACCAGACAGACTACTTTTTTATTTGGTCTTCTCTCTCAGGTCACTCATGGCTAGAAAAAAGGAGCAGACTACTTCGACTTAACCGCTTCATATGATTAGATTCAAGAGGACTATCATTCACCAACTGAGTGCCTTCCTCTACCTATGGGAAGCAGATACTTCAACTGTCCAGTATGATTATGTATTGCAACTCTCAATTAAATGGACTTTCACTGAATAGCTCAGCCAATTACATCAAGCAACTATAATTCATAGAATACATAAGTAGCTTTTTACCTGCACTTTCTTACAAGCAAAGTGTCTCTCTGGACTAGCCATTTTTCTGCTCATAATAATGTTAATATGTGATGTTGTTACATTATTGACATTGCAAACATGAAAGGACAAGCTAAGTAAATAAAAGGATTAAGACATATTGAAAGCTGTAGATGTGTCACTCTGGACAAGAAAACTCCAACAAAACCCAATCTTTTCCACTAAAAGGATAACATACTGGCAGTGTTTTTACTTGCAAAAGTCATACCAAAAGGTAGATGTACCAAAACTATGTTTACAGTCAACATCCCTGTTGCTCATAGTAATGTGTTACAATATGCTATTGCCTTTGCAAACAATGAAAGGACAACTAAGTAAATAAATGCCACATTTAATTCTGAAAGGATTAGGAGGTGCTGAAAGACGTAGATGTTTCACTCCAGTCAGAAACCCCAACAAAACCTATTATAATGGCTAAAATATGCATTCTCAAGAGCTCAGCTAGTTTACAGTGATGTTTCCCCACAGTTGACTCAAGTGCACGTGCATCTCATGCAGCAGGTGTGCTGTGGCGAAGAGTTACCTGGGTTGCTCCTGCCGTGATGCAGTCGCTGAAGGCACCGCGTCGCGTGAAGAAGGCCAGCAGCTGCTGCCAGCGAGAGGAAGACGAAGGCAGTTCTTCACTGGAGCTCCGTTTGGCCCACTGCCTCTGTTTGGACCCTGGGGCAGCATGACCGGATGCGGTGTTGGCCCGACCGCCTCGCGGGTACAGCGTGTTGTTCCCGAAGATGTAGTTCATCACAGCCCTTGGGGCCAGGACAGATCCACAACAGCTGTCAAGCGCCGAGGCAGTTCGGAAAGTGGAAGCGTGGCAGAAGAGGGAGGGTGCACCTGGATAAGGTTACAGCATCCTCTCGCGGATCCGACGACGGAACAATGTAATTGTGAAGTTGGAGCTGACAGCCCCAAATCCATCCGTCACCCAACTAACAACCTTCCTGTCCTGTCCTTCCAGCTGGGAGATCAAGTGTGCAGCAGTCTCATGCTGGAAGGTGGAGTGGGCAGCAAGAAGGGAGGAGGTGATCGTGCTGCCCACGAGTGGTGCACACTACTCTGGGCTGTGACTCCAGCTCCTGACGAGCTGAGACCTGAGAAAGGATCAATGAAGGACCGGCGAGCTCTCGGTGCATGGGGGAGAACCTAAGAGCCTGAAGAAGCAGGAAATGGGTTCAATTAACTGGCAAGTGTTACAGTCGAAAGCCCACAGTTCTCCAGGGATTCTTAATCTAAATGGACTGGGGCTACAAGATTGTCCACGAGCAGGTATCAATCACATCACTTTCTTAAAAGCAAAAGAAAGCCTTCCACTGCGCATTAAATATAGATGCTGGCATTCAGGGTGGTACCCTGATGAAAAAGAAACGATTGGGGTTGTTGTAGTCCTTTTTTTCTTAGGCATGGCCACACTCGGAGGACTCCAGTTCTCCGGCTGATCATTAGAGCCAGCCGAGCCACAAAAACTATTTCAGCAAAGCTATTGATTTTTCCCTCCTCCTTGCACTTTAGACTAAAAGCTTCATTGTCGGAAAAGATACGATTACCTAATGATTATAAAACTTTGTGCTAGCAAACATACTCACGGCTCCGAACGGGGGAGAGAGGCATAGATCCAGTGAGATCCAGAGGTAACGGTAAATCCAGGAAGCGAGTGTGCGCTACGTGTTCAGAAGAAGATGACGATTCCATGCTGTCTGGATGCTCCTTCTGACACAGATCAGCTTTCACACGCTGCAGTCTCTTTCCACACACATATGATTCAGTGAGGGGGAGACAAAAGGCTGTGCCTTCACAGGCAGAAAAAAAAGAGAGAAAGCGACTGCAAAAATAACCTCGTCTTTGTTAATAAGGCTAGAATTCCTGCAGATCTCCACCACGGCAATGCTCCGCAGTCAAACCTATTGACGGCAGCTCTGTGCCGGTGAAAACTATCCAAGGTGTGCCACAGGTGTCAAATGAGGTAACAGACATTGTCACAGCTTGTGCCTCTAGTCCCCCAGGACCAAAACCATGGCAACAGCTTCCACATCAAATAAAGCAAGCAACCCCACAGAGCCTGAGCCCTGCCTTCTCCTCCACCTATATAGCTTATATTCACAGGGCTTTAATAGAAATTAAAGAACCACATGCAATGGGCCTCTTACAGCACAGCATCTGATCGGAGATACTGGCAATCGTCTTCAGTGATACCAGCAATTTTCAAATTAGCACAAGGAGGAAGGGGGAAAAAAAACAAACAAACTATGACATCCGTTAGTGGTTAAGGGAAATTATGGCACTAAAGCCTCTTTAAACAATCCTGTAATTGCATACATTATTTGCATTTAATAAATAAATAATAAAAGGGATGCAAATTAAATAAGTTAAATGAATTAAATTTGTTTATATCTATCTATCTATCTATCTATCTATCTATCTATCTATCTATCTATCTATCTATCTATCTATCTATCTATCTATCTATCTATCTATCTATCTATCTATCTATCTATCTATCTATCTATCTATCTATCTATCTATCTATCTATCTATCTATCTATCTATCTATCTATCTATCTATCTATCTATCTATCTATATACACACATACACATATACATATACATATATACATATATACATATACATATACATACATACAAATCACAGGGAAATTTACAATTTACACTGAAAGTCTGTCTATGCAATCCAACAATGACACAGATCACTGCCTTGAGACAATGCCCTAGGACATGCTTTCTAGCATTCTCATTTAAATGTGACCTTCTAAATGTTGGGGTGTATCAATAATTCATCAGCAATTAAATAAAAACACAGTTCATTTATTTTTCATGAGAGTTACTATGGACCCCATGGCATAGTGACTTCATGGGCACCTCGAAAATCCAGACCCCCGACAACTACAGCATCTCAAGACTCCACTGTTTAAACTCGTATAATACTAAATGACTCGACAAGACGCAGAGATTCATTCTGCTGTATAATCGTAACAATGACACTACATCCCGATCTAGATCTCTGATCCAATTAGGACTTGACAATTACACAATAGCGTGATCGTTTACAAACCCTATACATGACATGTAGACCCCCACACTCTAGACATGTAGTTCTCAACTGATGGGTCCCCACCCTAAATTGGGTCACAGGTGTGCAGAGAAAAACAATGCTAAATGCAGCTATGTAATCATACATAGCTATGAGGATAACAATATAGATAAGAATTGCACCCTCCCTGCAATTTGCTGTCCAAAATCATGCCTCCTCCAAAACACATGACGCACACAGACTAGAAGCAAGACGAGACGACCAGAGACAACATTATTGGATTACATAATGTGTCAAACTTTACAGTACAGTGAGTAACAGTACTACAATAATGAATGTAAACAACTGTTTGCCTGCCATTCTCGCTCTGTCTGCACAGTGTACGTGAACGTGCTGTTGACGCATGATGTCTGCATGAACAGGCTGCACAGTGCCATGTAAACACACGTTGACTGATAGGGAACACATGCTATAATTTCATTCGGACCAAATGCAATGCTTGAACGAACATATTATGATCCTACGCCTACCACAGATGATATATTTATAAAAAAATACATAGACAAATATACATACATAGACATTTATACATATACATACATTCGCCTTAAGTCGACTTGCATACCGCTGACCGCCAGAAGAGTGTTATTTTAGTCTATACATTTTTAAATATGGATATTTTTCTAACACAAATGTGCCATTTCGCTTCAGAATTAACCCCCCCATTAACCCCTCCGGAGACGTGTGGAGCAGTTATATGATGGATAGATGCACTTGAAAAATGACCCAACAAGTTACTGCCATTATAAAGCTTGGAAGAGCCAGGACATTTTTATATTAACTCTGTTTTTATTCGTCTGAATGAAGAAAGTCATATACACCTAGGATGACTTGAGGGTGAGTAAATCATGGGCTAATTTTCATTTTAGGGTGAACTAACCCTTTAAACTTGGTGATTGCTATCAGGATATGAAAAGACTTCCAACCAGCATAAAAAATATGTTTCTGTAGAGAATCACCTATTTCACCTTTAATGTTTAAGAGGGAGGGGAAATCACTTGTTGACATCAACGTGTACATCCAATCAAAGACTATTTTAGAGCAAATTCATCCAATAAACTTGGTAGAAGTATACAAATTCCAAGATTTCAACATGGACACTAATTCTCAAAAAAAATAACAAAACTACAACTACAAACAACACACCATTAAAATTCAATTGAATAATAAATAAACATTGTTTGTGCTGAGCAGAATTTGTTGAATTTTGCCTGTCGGGAGTAGAAATTTGACAGATATTCTGTGTTTCTGAAGCAAAACTGCAGCAGGGTTTATTGAACTGCTGATGAAGCAAAGTGCTGTAGAATGGCAAATCATATTTTACAGATAAGACAAGCTCTTTGTCACATTGATAGACACAGGATTGGTATCGCACTTCTGTGACTTTCAGAGCAGAACATCAATGTTCCAACACAAAATGTTCAGTTCAGCCTATGACATCTAAGAAAGAGGCGTGATCATTTAATTACTGTACAGCTCATTTATTTCCCTATAGAGCAAAAGACTACCAAGCAAGCAGTAACATGGCTTCTGCAGACTGTTATGCCACATAAGAAAACAGAAAAAGCAGAGAAAGAATAGGGGAAAAAAGAAATCCATTGCACAGGCATAAATATCCATGTCAGTCACAATTTTTTTGCCATTTTCTGCTTCCTTTGCTCTTGTGTAATTTAGATTTTTATGATTTTTATAATAACAGTAAAATGTAGGTGGTGCTTGTCTAATATATATATGTTAAATATTTTTATTTATATGTATAAATAAATATATAAATAAATGCATAAAACAATATATACACATATGTATAGTCCAACACAGGCAAAAGTAATTATATTGCTTAGAATATTAATGAAAAAACATTAATTTATTCTACTATCAAACAATTATGCCTCTGCAAACACCATTTATTAAAAATTATGTATATGATATTGGTGTTGCAATGGTGAAACTACGGTGAAAAGCTGAATCAAAAAAGATTAATGTCTTAGTATTTAATATGTAAAATATGTACTTTTTGTCAAAACATTTCTTTGTACTAAATGTTTAAAATTAAATCTTGATTTCCGGATTTCAGTGGTGACTTTTGGTCCCCAGTGTATACATTTAACAATTAAAAAATATATAATTAAAATAAAATAAAAATCTACTTTGAAACCTTGGTTCTTTAATCTTGACAACACTGGTTTGACAAATAAAATTATCAAATGTATCTAATGTAAAACATTTTTGTCAGGACTTCTTACACTGCTTTTGGTTTTTTCACATTATATTCATATTATACATTCAAACACAAAAGCATGCAGGTTTGTTGAAATACTTTGACTCATTTTAAAGGTGCTTCTCCCTTCTAATAAGCAGCTGTCTCTTTTGTTTACCGCCTCACAGTCTCTGAGCCATTTCTCCTTTTCCCCAACCACCAGCATTATGGGCAATCAATCGATAGCACAATACAAGGACAAAAGCCTTCGGAGCGTCCCTTGCCTCTTCCTCAAGCTCTCAGTCTCAAGGCCAAATGAATTTCAGCAGTAAACACGCAAAGAGATGAGCAGTTATTTCAGAGATGGAGTGTGGAGCACTTGGGGTGACAATAAAAATGGCATGTGGTGCTACTCTACATGTGAATGTGCATATCTTCTGTCGGCAGACACCGCATGATTGTTCCATTATCATATTCGCAGTACATTTTTCCTTTCAAGCTCGCAGAGACACAATTACATTAAAGGTATAAAAATGCAGAACCACAGAGAGACTTTTAAAATGCAGCATATCTAATGATAAGAAAAACACAGAGGGATGAGCTCATGTCATGAACTTTAGTTATTCATCTATTTATATAGCTTCAAACTAAAAATAAATAAATAAATAACATTTGTACATTGATTTACATATTCTTTCTTCTGTGAAACACAAAATGCAGAATGTCAGAGCAGCTCTCTTCCAAATAATGCCAAAAACTCATAAAGGTGGTTCATGCAATCATATAACTAATAAATATGCTATATTCCAAATCTTCTGAAGCCATTTAATAGATTCATGTGAGGAAAAACAGGCACATAAGTCATATGGACTACTTTAAAGGATGCTTTCATGGTGCTTCTTTGTCACTTTGAAGCTTGCCATTATAAATAAACATCTACGTTTGTTGTATGGAAAACAGCTGCACTGTCACTCTGCCTAACATCACCTTTTGCATTCTACGGAAGCAAGAAAATAAATTATGTAAAAAAAAAAGTAGCAGAACATTCATTTTGGGACACTTTAAGGTCCGGATTCACAGACAGGGCTTAGATTAAGTCAGGATTTAAGAAGACATTTAAGTAGCTTTTATAAACATGCCTTAGAAAAAACATTGCTGGTGTACATCTTTAGACAAGTTGTTTTAGTTAAAACAGCTCAATAATGCATTTTAGTCTGTGACTAAACTTAAGCCTTGTCTGTGAAATCGGGGGTATGGGTTTTAAAGGTCCCATGAAATGAAAATTTTATTTTCAAAAATGTAACTTTATGAGATTTTTTTTACATTAATATGAGTTCCCCTAGCCTGTATATGGTCCACAAGTGGCTAGAAATTTCGATAGGTGTAAACTGAGTTTTGGGTATCCTGCTCTGAAAGCTCAGACGAGCCGATCTGAAATCTTCCCTGTATGTCGTCATACAGGGAAAGGTTACCTCCCCTTCCCTCTGCTTTGCCCACCCAGAGAATTTGGAGAAAATGGATTGTTTACTTTAATCGCTATGTCAGCACAGAAACACGAAACAAATCTGTATTTAAATTGTGATTAGATGCTAGATTAGCGATCAAAGAACACTCTCTTTATAAATGTTCAGAGCTGTCAATCACACGTCGCGAGTGTATCTGCACACTTGCCCAAACTGCCGTTATAATGAATGATGCTGTTATGCTGCACAACGAAGCTCTTACTGTATTCATGTCGATATTGTGTTTGCTGTTAGTTGTGGTGAAAGCATTTTGTGAGAGAAATAGCATTCCAATGACAAGAACACTGCATTCATGCAACAAACAGACTGTCTGTGTACTCAATGCTCATCACTGCAGCCTTTCATGTGATGGGAAAAGATCTAAAAATAATGCTATAATCAACACTTTCACGATTCGTTAATCTCAACAGCTGTAATAGTAAAAAAACTTAGTAAAATATTCAAGAGGGGTTCCACATGTGTTACAAAGTTCGTAGAATAAGGAGGAAGAAGACCGGGTCGGCGTGACTGGGACTCGTGTTTATTCAGAACTCTCAGACACAAACTAAATAAACTTGCGCTCACAGCGCTCCCAACAACTCAGTACAATAGAACTTTCTCAGCAATCTTTCTCCAGCTCTCTGTCTCTCTGGTCCACGAGTGCCCAGTCCGTCTCTCTCTCTCTCTCTCTCTCTCTTCGTGCAGACCTTGCTAAACCACGCCCTCTCCGCCACAAAATCTAATACTCATTTCAAATGCAAAGATGTCAGCCAATCACAACAGTGGGCGTTTTCACTGCAGTCTCACAGCAGACACGCACTTTCAAACAGAGCATTCAAGCCAGAGAGCTAATATCAAGAAAGAAAAAAATGCCTTTTATTTCTAAATTATGACATTTTATGATGTAAAAATCATACTAACAATATAAGTACGCCTCAGGAAACATAAAATAATTTAAAAAATCCACGCCATGCGACCTTTAAAGAAGTTTATCATGCTAATAGAGTAAAAAAACAATTCTATCACAGCATGAAAAAATATGTTTGTGTCACCTACAATTTTTGCAAGGGAAAATAATCAGTACATTTTAAAAACTTTCGTTATCACTAAATCAAACCATACCAAAACCAATTGAAAACAAACCAAACCAAAACCAGTTGGGAAAAAAACAACAACAAAAAAACAAAGATGGAGGAACAATTATATTTCAATGCTTTTGCATTCTCTCGCAAAACTTTTGCGTTCTCCTGAAAAACTTATGGTGTGTCCCAATTCACATACTATCCATCCTAAATAGTATTCCAAAAAATAGAATTAGTACGTCCCAAATCGTAGTATCACACTCTAATGGCTGATATTGCCCAAGTTGGACGAGGATTTGATTAGAACTACAAACAATAAAAAGTGTAAAACATTTTTTTTTTAACTACAAACACTGTGGATGTGCAAATCCGACGAAATGTTTAGAGACATTTGATTTGAGTGATTAAAAATCAGTATCTAACCTGACGAATAGATAATTATTTTTATATTTAATCTGCAACAGCATTGTTAACTTTTATAAAGATATATTTGGCCGTTAACATTTAAATGCATCATGTGACAAGATGATTGACAGGGCATGATGACGAAGTAATATGTCCCAAAGTTTGCCTACTCTTCTGCTACACACTCAAAAGCATGTACTTTTTATTCACAAAAAGAGTACATACTTTTAGGGTGTAGTATAAGTAAGCAAACTGAGACGCAGCATTAGTGTCTCCTCGCAAAAACTTTGAGAGGGAAATAATATGAGATAAGGGAACCGAATACTTTTTAGAGAGAATGCAAAAACATTGAACTACAATTTTTCCTCCAGTCTCATAATTTTTTTCCTCACCACATCTCCTTAGGGGCTCCGTAAAAAAAAACCAAACCCTGCAAAAAAAACTGAAACCAAACCAAAACACAAATTTACAAAACTTTAAAAAAAGAAACAAGATGTATGCTGCAGTTACTTTGCAGTTAAACTGGACAGTCCAAATCCGTGCATACTTCAGTATGGACGTACATAGCAAACAGTGCTTATAACAAAAGCAAAATTATAAACGTACACCTTTAAAACCATGTCCGTAATCCTCTGCATTTAAAAAGAAAGGAGGATGTTACTGCGGAGGCAATCTTTTCCTCCCCTTGTCTGTCCTGTAATTTACATGCACAGCTCAAAGTCATCCTGTCTGGAGCAAACACGTCCCGTAGGCATGCATTCCACAAACCTGTTTCACGTATATAATACTAACTATTACCCACCAGCAACTGCAGCTGCAATCTCTTGGTCCTCCTAATGCTACTGATCAGACGCCGTCCCATCTTTTTGGCGTACCAAATGGAGGCCAGCATGTCACTTACTAGTCCGGAGGTGAAACCCGGCACAGCGTGGCATCCAGGGTTTGACAGACCACCCGATACAGCAGGGTACTCCTCAGCTCTGATCCGAAATCCCCACCCACCCCCAGAAGCTGCGTCAAGGTGATCCCATGATGCAGTGCACGCAGGATAGGATAGTGAGAAAGGGGGCTAGGAGCTTGTCCCCGCCTGAGCCCGCCAAAGAGCTGCACGGGTAAACACGTGGACCAGCATGCTGGCCGTAAGGGGACTGCTGGTGCTACAGGACTCTAAACTCTGGTCTGTTAGATTCCCCAAGAATGACACAGCTCATTTTTCAGTAAAGCTGTCTCTCTCTCTCCCCCTCCCCTGCGTTCCTCCTCTTTGCTCTCAGCTAGACTTACGGAGGCTTTCATAGAGGCAGGGAGGACATGGTTCCGAGCAGACCGATGACTGAAAGCAACGCGGTACGAAGCAAAGACAGCACCGTGGCTGGAACACAAACAGACTGACATAACTGGGTGTCATGTTATCTTGCAGGTAGCTACATCTTGTTAAAAGTTACACACTTTACGCAATAAACAATTAATCTGGGCCATAGATTAAGCCAATCACCAGAGCTGTAAATGTCATGTGACAAATCACTCTAAAGACAGGAAAATTACATCACTAATTGGTCGATCGCAATACCAAAACTTTCACCAGTGACTATCCTGAGCTGACATCCAAGGCAGCAGACGGGGAAACATATTGATAACAATCGGCATTAACCTGCTGCGTTAACATGAGACTCTTATCGGGCGATAAAAAAAAATATTGCCGTTAATCTATTCTCAAAGTTGGGTTGGGAGCTGGGTCTATACTACGCAAGCTATGATGACTTTCACCTTGATAGTTTAGAGCGGATGTATACCTAGCTGAATTGCACTGTAGGGGCGAGAGAACGAGTCTTCAAACCTGTGTGTATGCCTACTAGTGTTGTCAAAAATATCCATATTTCGATATGTATAGATACTGAAATATCTGAAACGATACGATACTCATTTTCTACAGTATCGATATGACAGCGTGTTAGTATTGTTGTGACCGGTCTGAATCTCACGCGGGGTTGCACGTAACGTTAATTCTACTAATTCCCGCAGATTTTCACACACATACCGTAATAAAGCCGCCTCTGACATACAAGTGCAAAAATGAGCTCCTTTTTCCAGCTTATAAATGGTCAAATACACTCAAAAATGTCTCAAATGTCCATCTTGGTGAGTTTTAACGTAAACACAGTCGTAAACCAACCCACAGGAACAGTGTTTGGGATCCATGCGTGCATCAGGTCTTAAAGGGACAGAAGTTATTTATTATTCAAACTACAAAAAGACAAAGGATCACTTACAAGCACACATATTCTGAATGCCTTCGGTAGAATTCAAATGAGCCATTTTAATCTAGATTAATTCCAAGATTACAGTGAGATTAATCTAGATTAAAAAATGTAATCTATGCCCACCACTAGTTAAAATAGAAAAATTGTTATTTTAAATTGTAATATTTCACAATTTTTTATTTTTTTATAATTGCAGTCTTGGTGCACACTTGGTTCATTCATTCAGCATTCATTCATTCATAAATAAAATACAAATTTTCCCTTACAAGCTCAAACTTTTGTTCCTGTCTTACTTTCCTGTCTATTACCTCATGCCATATCATGACAGGTGTTTAGTTCACTACAGAGTGCTTTTAGTGAAACGTCACAAAAAATGCTAATGTTTAGGTTCTGGTAATTTGGACCACCAGGTTCTCTCACCTCTTTAGGCCCAAAATATCCACTGAAGAGTTGGCAACAATTTCACAGAAGAGCACATTTGAGTAATGACAGCTACTGTAGATGTTCCAAATATTCACTGCAGCTTCTAAGAGGTCACATCCTTCAACTCTTAGGCAAAACGCCCAATCTCTGATAAGACTTGTATAATGTATAAAGACTTTAATAATGATATGGCTAAAGAGGTTAGTCGGATGCTATTTCTGCAATA
This sequence comes from Gobio gobio, assembly GCF_949357685.1. Classification (NCBI taxonomy): domain Eukaryota; kingdom Metazoa; phylum Chordata; class Actinopteri; order Cypriniformes; family Gobionidae; genus Gobio; species Gobio gobio. The sequence continues at coordinate 22,388,294 of NC_137110.1, forward strand.
TTAAACAAAAAGTACCAAGTAACATTCATGGATCAACGTGATCTGCAATAAACACAATTTTTGAGTTCACCCAAAAATGAAAATTGTGTCATCATTTACTCTCCCTCAAGAGGTTCCAAACCTGTATGACACTGTATGAAACCTGTCTGAAACTAAAACCGCCAGTAGGTGGTGGCATGTCACTGCCTTAATGAATCATTAGTCAAACGGCTGATTCATTCAGGAACGAAGCATGTCTAAAACAAATGTTGCTGCCTTAAATTAAGTACAATCAACTTACCTGTATAAGTCATTTCAACTTAAAATTACATTAAACTGAGGAGTTGATTCTTGTAAACTTATTGATAATGTTGTAACTTATTCTATTTTTTACAGTGAGTTCTGCTGTGGCTTTGTTTGGAAGAATTTTCATTGGCGAAATAGAGCAAAATTTACATTATGTAATTTTAAAAAATAAACTTGTTTATTGAACTGTATAAACACATACACTCAAGCTGACATTCAGGAAAAAACAGCACTCATGAATGTGTGCTCAAATATATAACATATTAGGGCTGCTCGATTATGGAAAAAATCATAATCACGATTATTTTGGTCAATATTGAAATCACGATTATGTAACACGATTATTTCACATGACTTTGGGAATGTGTTGCATTTATTAAAAATACACCTTTCAACAATTCAATTGAAATTGTAACATTTGTTGTACTTTTTGAACTATTAAAATAAATAATATAACATATATTCAAATCAAAGTATAAAAGTATTCACGTAAAAATGATAACCACAAATAAATAAGATCAACAATATGGTTCGGCTAGATATGCTTTTCATGTACGTCTAACATTAGTTTTCAGGTACAGAAATGTATCAAAAGTAAAATAACATTGCATATTTAAGTGCATAAATTAAAGATTAATCCTATTAAACTTACAAAAGCTATTCAATCAAGAGCGGTGAGTGATGTCCTTGTCTTTTGTTGTTTGACATTAAACAGACGGAAGTAAAGGCTACTGCCCCTTTAAGAGGATATGCGTCGTCTTTCTCGACTGTATAAAGTTCACTTAAGGCATATACAGACTATGTCTGCTAGGATACTCATCAAGATGGACATGTTGACATACGTTTTGTGTGAGTTTGTCCGTTCAAGAGCAAGACTTCAAAGAGAACTCAATATTTGCGCGCTGTGAGGCGCACATTTTCTCACAGCGCGCGCGTCTTCTCATTCGCGTCTTCTGGCACTAAACCCGGGTGAAGACGGCGAAATGGCAGCACTCGCATGCATTGAACAAAGTTTACAAAGAGAGAATTATTTGAAAAATATAAAGGAAAAAAAGGACGTTTACACGGCACCCCTGCTCTCGTCAGTTTTTGTTTCTTTATTAGATTGTCATAGGTCACTCTGTGTTTTTTCAAGTGGTTAAACAATTTGTGATGTTCCCTTGCGTTGCAGTCACTACCAAATACCATGTAGCAAATCTTGCACGTAGCATATTTCTGCTCGTCGTCTGATTCCTCGAAGCCAAACTGTTCCCAGACAACGGAGTTGGTTTTGCCTTTTTTGCTCACCAAACGCTGCTGTAACTGCCCTCCTTCTGCCATCTTTACTCGCGCCGAGTTTTTAAATTCCAGCGGATGATATGCACACGAGTCACGAGACTCACGAACTGAGAGAGATTTGTGGCTTCGGGAGGGGCGGATGTTTCATTCAGAACGCAAGACAAAATAAGAGTGTTCTTGCAAAACTGAACATGGCAAAATAATCGTTTTTTCTCGATTGTACTATTTTGGTGATCGTTGGGAGGCAAAATCGAAATCGAAATCGAAATTCGATTAATTGCACAGCCCTATAACATATAAATATAACTATTAGACAAAAACATGGGCATTTTGCCCCCATATCTGGGAATTTAGGGGCATTCTAATTGCATTCTTATAGGCTACATCATGCAGTGAGAGCATCACATGGTGCCAAGGTGCTTTTGATTATTTTTTGCAAAGTGAGTGACAAACTCAACTTCAGCTCACACATCATTAAAACAACAATTATTATCGTAGAAGATACAGCTCTAATATTTACGCATGCACACGCAAATAGACTTTCTACTGCCGCAGCCTGCTGTACTTTCTGCATGTCTTGATTGACAGTAAGTCTTCTATTCTCAAAATATAACTACCTTGGTAACACTTTACAATAAGGTTCATTAGTTAACTACATTAGTTAACATGAATTAATAATGAACTGCACTTATAAAGCATTTATTTATGTTTGTTAATGTTAATTTCAACATTTACTAATGCATTATTAAAATCTTGCTAACATTAGTTAATGCACTGTGAACTAACATGAACAAACCATGGACAGCTGTATTTTTATTAACTAACATTAACAAAGATTAACTAATGCTGAACAGAGGTGTTGTTCATGGTTAGTTCATGTTAACTAATGCATGAACTAATGTTAACTAATACAACCTTATTGTAAAGTGTTACCACTACCTTTTCCGTTTTGCCTGACTTGTCGTTGTGTTTTCTGACTTGCTATTTTGTTTTTCAGATTTGTCGGTGTGTTTATGGATTTGTTATTTTGTTGTCATAATTGTGATTTGTTTTGCACTTCTCGACCATCGTACAATTACAATAAATTAAGTTTTTTTTATTTTTACGAGTCACTAAAATCTTTATAGCTCTGTAGTAAAAGCTTCAGCTTGTTCTGACATCTTAAAGGGTATGTTGTCAACCATTAAGAAATTAACACAAAACCAGCCTCACAAAAGCAGTTTTCAGCAACTAACATACAGTAAGTGAACCTTGGCAAAGTTAGTACAATTATTTTTTTTTTTTTAAAGACAAAAAAATATATTTTATAGCTTACTGGCAGCCATGCAGCCATTTGGTCTCCTTGTCATCAGTTGTTATGCATCACTTTATTTGGTAACACATGGGTTCTCTTTCAAACATAGCTCGGTATCTCACATATGGGAACGCCCCCAGGCGTGATAGACTATGGAAGCACCAATTACACCACGTCTGTCCGAAGGATGGACCAATCACAGCTCATACAAGGAGCCCACCCTCTCCCTATATATATTGCTGTGATCCCCGAAAACGGCATTCTTGTTCTCTTCCCCGTGAAGACTTTCCTTTAGCACCTGTCCTGCTTCAGTTCACAAACGTACCGTCAAGGTAGACGTTGCCGAACGCAGTGCAGACTAAATCTGTTGTGGATTTCTACTCGTTACCGAGTCATTTTCTTATTGTAGCTAACGCGTTAAGGCGAGCTAAACTTCATTTACTCACCATGTCGAAGGTGTCAAGGGTTACTCGTCACTCGATGTGAGTGAAATGGAAGGGCTAGGGCTTTCTAACCCCCCCCACGGTCGAGCAGTCAGTGGCCCACCACCTGCATCCAAACAGGCGGACCACTCTCTCATCTGCCAGTCCCTCCCTCCCGGGAAAAATGGAACGCTTCACCGCTTCCATGTACCAAAAAATATATAAATCCTCTGGACTGGCAGTGCGGGCACTTAATGTCACTTCAGTGTTGACAGCCTATCAAGCCGAGTTGTTGGAGGAGCTGGGCACTCAGCTTGTCTGGGAGGAGATCTGCAACATAACGGATCTCAATTTGCGCACCTCACGTGGCGCGGTGCAAAGCTGCGGCCGTACTATGGCTCTTGCCGTCGCAGGCGAGAGATCGCTATGGCTAAATCTCTCGAGCATCGGAGACAAAGAGAAGTTAGATTTTCTCGATGCTCCAATGGATGCTAGTGGGCTGTTTGGCACGGCTGTTGCAGCAATGAGACAGCGGTGCGACCTTCAGAAGAAGGAGGGTGAGGCGTTTGACATATGCCTGCCACGCAAGAGAGCACCGCGTCCTCCTGTTCCCCCGCGTCCTGTTCCTCCGGCGCAGAACAGGAGGTTTTTGAATGCATCCAGGCCCGCGAAACCCCAGAGCACGGAGCAGGCGGCTCGTCCCCCCGCTGCTTCAAACGCTAAACCGTGGGCAAAGCAGTCATTCGCGGCAACAGCCGCAAAGTCAAAGTCTGCTATCCCGTCCTACAAAAAGAGGAGGGATACCTAGGACGCAATTTCTGCATGGGAGGGACGGACAGCACCTAGGGTTCTCTGTGATGTCCCCTCCCGAGTCCACCATATCTGTTCCCCCACCCGCGAAGAAGCGGAGGATGTGGAGTTTGGACGAGAAAATGGTTCCAAGTTGTGGTCAGGCCAGTTCAGCTTCCCCTCGACACACAAGGTTCCGTCGAGTGCAAAACACTCAACCACCAGTAGGTGGTCTGTTGGGTACAAGCACAAGTTCTCAAGTGCATTGTCACAAAGCACTTCAGCACCTGGGTTTAAAAATAATAAAAAATTCTCTGTCGCATCCAGGCTCACTGCCGAGGGCGCAGAAAAACAAAAACAAAATAACAGCAAAGAACCCAGAAATAAAGCGGTCTCTGAGCTTCACAGAGCCTGGCCGTTTTTCTCTCGGTCCACTAGATGGCGCCTTAACCCCATCTATGGATTCGGTTCAGCTGAACCCGTTGGCTCTTTGCCAAGAGGCTTGGAGACAGTGTTCTGCGCACCCGTGGGTCCTCACGACGGTAACCAAAGGTTACAGGATTCAGTTTGCTGTAAAACCACCCCCGTTCAACGGGGTCATAGCATCTGTAGCAAATGGGGATTCAGCGCGTGTGTTGGAAGAGGAAATATCCTCCCTCTTAGAGAAAAGAGCTATAAGATGGGTTCCAGAGGGGGAAACTCAAAAAGGCTTTTACTCCCGTTATTTTCTAATTCCAAAGAAAGACGGGGGTTTGCGCCCGATAATGGACCTATGTGTTCTAAACAAACACTTGAGGAAGTACAAATTCAGGATGCTCACTGTCACAACTCTCATGCGCGCTATCCGCAAGGACGATTGGTTCACCGCGGTAGATCTCAAGGATGCTTACTTTCATATAAGCATCTATCCTGCGCACAGGAAATATCTCAGGTTTTCCTTTCGGAGCGAAGCGTACGAATTTGTTACCCTTCCATTTGGGTTAAGTCTTGCCCCCCCGAGTGTTCAGCAGGTGCATAGAGACAGCGTTATCACCGTTGAGACACAAGGGGCTCAGAATATCAGCTTATCTGGACGATTATCTGATATGCGCTCACTCGCGGGAGCGCGCGGAGCGGGACACAGATGCTCACATCTCATCTATCGAATCTGGGATTCAGAATCAACGAGGCCAAAAGCCAGCTGATTCCATCCCAGGAGATAGAATACTTGGGCTTACGAATAGACTCTGTGGCTTACCGCGCCATGCTCTCGGAAAGGAGGATCATGACGTTTTATCAGTGCCTTGCCCAGTTTCGCAAGGGAAACCTGGTATCGTTCAGGACCTGTCTCCGCCTTTTGGGCATGATGGCTTCGTCGCTATCCGTGGTCCCGCTAGGCTTGTTAAAAATGAGAGACTTCCAGCGATGGGTGGCAGCGAAGCGTTTGTGTCCTCATCGGCACCTTGCGCGCCGAGTGGGATTACACTTGGATTGCGTGATGGCTCTTCATCAGTGGAGAGATCCCTGTTTATTCCAGACAGGGGTTTCCTTGGGGAGCGTGTTGCTGAGAAAAGTAGTGACAACGGATGCATCCCTGTTGGGCTGGGGAGCTGTTTTCCAGGGCAGGTCGGTAAACGGCCGCTGGACGCCCCAGCTTCGCAAGCTTCACATAAATATGTTGGAGTTGATGGCAGTCTTTCTGGCCCTGAAACATTTTCTCCCATTCTTGGAAGGGTTTCATGTTCTGGTCAGGACAGACAACACGACGGTGGTGGCTTATATCAATCGCCAAGGGGGAACGCGTTCGTTGCAATTGCACAATCTAGCGCGCAAATTGATTGTCTGGGGCGCGGCGCACTTAAGCTCGCTGCGCGCCATGCACGTACCAGGAGTCCTGAATGTGGGGGCGGATCTGCTTTCAAGGGGAAACCCGTTGTACGGAGAATGGGTGCTTCACCCGCAGGTGATGGATCAGATCTGGGAGATGTACGGCAAGGCCGCCGTAGATCTCTTCGCCTCGCAGGCAAACACAAAGTGTCCGCTGTATTTCTCTCTCAGGGACGAAAATGCGCCTTTGGGTGTGGATGCGCTGGCACACCCATGGCCGAACGTGTTGCTATACGCCTTCCCACCGCTGAGTCTGATTTCTCCCACCCTAGAAAGAGTAAGAGAAAACGGATTATCTCTCCTTTTGATAGCGCCCCGTTGGTCGGGGAGGCTGTGGCTGGCAGAGATTGTCCAGCTCCTCCAGGGCGAGCCCTGGCCGCTCCCGCTGCGCCGGGACCTGCTGTCACAGGCGGGGGGGCAGATATTTCACCCTTACCCAGAACGAGTCAATCTTTGGGTCTGGCCCGTGAAGGGTTAAATTTAAACGCACTCGGGCTTCCGCAGGAGGTTATAAACACTATCCAGAGCGCGAGAGCTCCATCAACGCGCTCACTGTACGACCTTAAATGGCGTGTGTTCGAGGAATGGTGTACGCGCAAAGGAGTTATTCCTTTTCAGTGCGCGGTGAGTGATGTACTTTGTTTTTTACAAAATTTAATGAACAATGGGAGAGCGTTTTCTACAATTAAAGTTTACCTGGCAGCTATTTCAGCTTGTCATGTAGGCTTCGATGGAGCTTCAGTGGGACGGCACCCTCTAATATGCCGTTTTATGAAGGGAGTGAAGCATCTGAGACCAGTATCTAAACGCCTGGTCCCGTCATGGGATTTGTCCATGGTTCTGAATGCTTTAACTCTGGCTCCATTTGAACCTCTGGAGAGTGTGGATATTAAGCTCCTATCTCTAAAAACAATTTTACTACTTGCTTTAGTCTTAGCTAAACGAGTGGGTGAATTGCATGCCTTGTCAGTTGATCGAACATGTTTGAATTTTAGTCCGGATGACAACAAGGTTACGCTGCTGCCTAACCCGGCCTTTGTTCCCAAAGTCAGCGATTCAGCTTATAACTGCTCTGCTTTGGAGTTACGTGCCTTTTACCCCCCTCCTTTTTCTTCGGAGAACGAGCGGAAATTGCACACCTTGTGTCCTGTACGAGCATTACGCTATTATGTTGACAGGACACGATCGTTCAGGAAGAATGATCAGTTATTCGTTTCATGGGCCACTCAATGTAAGGGTAAACCGATCTCCTCACAGCGCCTTTCCCATTGGATGGTGGAGGGGATTGAATTGGCCTATACGTCTATGGGCTATAATTCCCCAGCGGGCTTAAAGGCTCATTCTACAAGAGGTATGGCTACTTCTTGGGCTTTGTTCAAGGGGATTTCGGTAGGAGATATTTGTGCAGCGGCAAGCTGGGCTTCCCCTCATACATTTATCAGATTTTACCGTCTGGATGTCACTGCGCCTTCAATGGCTCATGCAGTTCTTAATGTGGCTCATTGAAGAATTGAAAGGTTATCTTTCGTTCTTGCCGGGTCTGTTCGGCGGCTTCGGAAAGCATGCGTTTCGGGAGTTGGCTATATCATTCCCATATGCGAGATACCGAGCTATGTTTGAAAGAGAACATTAGGTTACTTGCGTAACCCCGGTTCTCTGAGAACAGAGCGAGGTATCTCACCAAGCTTCCCTACTCGCATTACACGGGGGAAGAGCATGTTTAGAATGCCGTTTTCGGGGATCACAGCAATATATATAGGGAGAGGGTGGGCTCCTTGTATGAGCTGTGATTGGTCCATCCTTCGGACAGACGTGGTGTAATTGGTGCTTCCATAGTCTATCACGCCTGGGGGCATTCCCATATGTGAGATACCTCGCTCTGTTCTCAGAGAACTGGGGTTACGCAAGCAACCTAACGATTTGAAGTCTTCATGCTCACGGTACACTTAGTGCCCCATCACTGATCCACTTGTCCCTACAGAGGCTACTGGCCAAAGCAAATTACTGATTGTACCTGAGTCAGAAAAACCCCTTATTAGAATTCAAGGCAGAGCAAGGCAGAAACGCCTCCACCTCCAGCTCCCATTACTTTATATGGCTGGACAAAACTAATGCACTTACTGCCCTGCAGCTCCAGCCACATTACTGCATAACTCTCCACTGCTTATGACAAGCACTAAAGACATGAACACAATACAAACATGGAAAAGCCCAAGACCAGAGAATATGAAAAGATTAGTTCACCCAAAAATAAAAAGGCAGTCATCATCTCCTTAACCATGAGGTCTTACCAAACATGTCTATGCTAAAGTATGACTTCTTCAGTGGAAAATAAAAGGAGTTTTTTATTTTATTTATTTTTTATCTTCATGCAGCTCTTTCCATACAATGACAGAGTCACTGAGTGTCACAGTATTAGTCAGTTAGTCAACACGCATGATGAGGTTACTAATTCAACAGTCTTTAACAAACAAACCAAATAGGGTGACCACCTGGTTATTGCGCTGTTGCAGGACAGATGTGATTTTGCGGTACACTTGTGAGATATTATATTGATTCACATTATTTGGAAAGCCTATTTGCTATTGTTGGATAATAACATTTTAAATCAGCAATAAGTTATTTATAGTGAACAGCTCTGTGATTGGCACTAAATTTGCCCAGGTTCTAGAGATACAATGTAATTTACTCAATGGGACCCATTCAGTCTGCTAAATATAATGAACTGAGTAAAAGGCTTGTAGGTAAAAATCACATTTTCTACTAAAATACATTTTCTTAAGTAGCAACTAGTTTATTCCCCTCTATGCAAACAATAAATGTGTTTTACCGGATTCAGTGCATGATCTTGAACAATTTTTTTGTTATATCTGCCAGGTTTGATCATCTAGATGAAGTCCTGGCTGATGTAGCTGTATTTGACCACTTTTGATGAGGTTGATTCCTTTGCCACGTCCAGTAGTCGTCATCAGTGAAAAAATTCCATCTCTATGAATCGATTGGTTTGTTATTTTCTCGGTCTAGAACATCACGCTTTCGCAAATTAATTTTTAAACACCAATTGCATTTATAGTGTTGTATTTCTTATTGCGGTACTGTAATTTCAGGTAAGGAGAATAAAAAATACAGACATAATTCAAAAGTCTGCTTATGCTTTCAGGACGTGGGACAGAGCTCCCAATTTCGGGACTGGTCACCCTAAAACCAAAATGCTGGAGATAATTCAAGAGAATTCACAGGAATACAAACTAGCATAAACAACTAAGGGTTATATATACAAAGGGAATGAACAATACGGTTAAAGTCACAATATGTATGATTTTTGGATCAAAATATCCAAAAACCACTAGAGTAATGTTATATATTTAGTTGACTTGTGTACTTACATTATACCAAATGTTTCCAAGAATGTTTAAATCCAGAGAAATAAGCAATTTTAACCAGAACACAGGTCGTGTCCGTGCATCACATATCAATGACATCATACCAATTTCCCGTTTTATTTTGTAGAAACACCAAAGACGCTGTAACATATGTTTTATTAGACAGGTGAGCAACTGTTTGGATACATTTATCGACAGAAAGCGAATCATTGTTATATAGCTCAACACAGTTAGTCTTATTGTTTTAATCTTGTTTTCTTGATTTACTGCGAGTACCACGTTTTATTATGCCTAATATCGATCTAGCTTACTGCAGTGTGCAACAAGTGTCTCATTGTATCCGCCGAGTGAACACAGAGTAGCATTATAACATAACTTTCAACACACTCAAATGTACCTATCTTTATAGCCCGAGTCTAACGCCCGAGTCCCATCTGATTATTTTCCACCAGCTGTAGAGGTGAAGACAACAACTCCCATGATTCCGCTAAATCAAGGCGTCATCAAGCTACACCTTTGTTTTGAATAAGCGACCTCTAGCGGCGAAAATTACATATTTATTACTACCTTTAAACGAGACACAGGTTCAAATCACAATTAACCATGGGAACAGAAACTAAACAGAGCAGGGAAAGAGGAAGGAACTAAAGGAAAAAGAACAGAATATCAAAATAAGAGTCCATAGAAACAAACAGAACCGTTACAGAAAACGATCACCTCATTTAGGAAATAAATGAGTCTATAATAAATTAGTTTTATTTTCTATATAAAACACAGTGGTATCCAAAAGTCAATAACCAATACTGAAAAAGCTTATATTGCATTTATTTGAATTTAATATAAATTCCATTACAAATATAAGTTTTTAAATTATATTTTGAATACCTTCGAGACAACCAGTCAATGTGGTCTCATATATTTGCACCCCACTGTACTGTATATATCTTATTAATGAAGAGGAGACAACTGGCAAGAACAATCATGGTTTCAAAAAAATATTAAGCAGCACAACTGTATTTAACATAAATGATAATGATAAGGAATGTTTCTTGAGCATCAAACCAGCATTTTAATAGGATTTCTGAAGAAACATGAGACAAGACTGGAGTAAACTGCAGCTGAAAATTCAGCTTTTCCATTACAGGAATAAATTACATTTTAACATGTATTAAAATAGAAAACGGTTAAATAAAATTCTTATAATTTCACAATATCACGGTTTTACTGTATTTTGATTAAATAAATGCCACCTTGGTGAACATAGACTTATTTGAGAAACATTTAAAATAAAATATTACCAACCCCAAACTTTTGAATAGTAATATATCAAAATAATACCTCAAAAGTAAAAACAGATGAAATAGAAAAATAGTATTTGCTGTTTTTAATGTGTTAAGAAAGGCCAATACTGTCAGGCAAATGTGCATGAAAAACACACTTATCTCAGTTCTGTTCAGGTTAAATGTTTTGACAAATGTCATATTTTAGAAAATCCACATTTCAAAACAACATAACTTCAATATTAAACTATTAGTAGTTGAGATATACGCAGGCCCTCTGTACCATCTGTTTGCGTAGACGTCTGCAGGCCTGTTAATATAAGGACGATGCGTGTCCTGTTTCACAACCTCCCCCAGAAAAATGTTTGTTGCCACAAACCTTATAAACACCAAATGGCCACTTTAAAAAGGCGGTCTGACATTCTGTTCAGCGAACATGAAACAACTCTCTGAATGCATCAACAGAGTTACACATTCACTTCTTGAAAATACAACAAACACAGAAGAACATCTAGCAAACCTCTCTACAAAATACCTGACAGTACACTTGAACAGTTTGATTAAAGAAATCAGTTACTGACTGTATGAATGCATGTTCAAGTTAAAACTTTGTTTTTCTAAAAGAAGCTTCTTTTAGAAAAACAAAGTTTTAACTTGAACATGCATTCATACAGTCAGTAACTGATTTCTTTAATCGAATGATAACAGTATCTCTTAAACTTTACGCCATCTTTGGACACCGAAAAGAGACCAAATGCTTTGACCTAACATGGTTAGAGTAGCTGTGCGACAAGTCAGACAAATTAAACATGAATTATTTAATCCTCTTTGACCCAGACACTGGCAAAAGACCATTTTATCAAAGAACATTACCTTTCCAAGAGCGCCACCAACAAACAGATATGGTTATTTAATTCCGAATAACATAAATGGTTACCTTGGCAACAAACATTTCACACTGACATAAAAATCTTAGTGTTCAAATTCAAAACTGTTTTAGTTATGCTTGTTTTTGCCCCGAATGTGTCAACATCGTACTAATAATAGTTAGCCTACTAATGATTAAAATCACTCAAAACGTACACAGAATTGAATCAAAGGTATAGCACAGTTTATTTGGGTAATGCGATGCATTTTTAATAAGTAAAAATGAAATAGATGCTGGGTGTAACATAACAGAATGAAGTCAGACCTAACAAAGCCTTAAAGACTATTTTGCTATTGGTTAAGGTTAAAATGTTATTATAATTGATTAAAACTTAAAGACAATTTTTTTCGTTTATATAATTATACAGGAAATTAAGGAAGTAAATATGGACATGACTGCATTTTGACTGTATAAAATACTATAAATATATAAATTATATAATCCAAACTACAACATTTCCAACAGAAATCTACATACATGGCATCTTACACTGTGACATCCCTGCCACCTAGTGCTTACAAAGCAAACTGCAACAGTCTTCTCTAAATTATAAGCTTGTGCCATCCATTTTATCATTTTGCATGGAGAGTTGTGGTTTGAATAATATGCATAATGTGAATAATAATGAGGGAATGAAGACCATAAAACCACACTGGGTTACCTGCATCAGTGTGTCACTTTGCGAGTATAGTGTGGCAAAGGCGGGGGCTGGAACCTCCTCGCCTCCTAATGTCGATGGCCCATCAAATACGCACTCCAGAGACTCTACCTGAAGAGGGGTACGCAGTTTCTCAGGTGATAAAAATGAGCACCAAAGACATATATATTTATCAAACAATGTGCCCACAAGCAGCTTTAAAATGACAGTCAAGTGTGTAAAAGCATCGTGCCCTTCATTATAACCCATGCAGCTACTGACAAAACACAACAACTTCACTATGGAACAAACAGCTGGCAAACGCAAAAACAACTGAGGAATAAAATAATGGGCGGTGTGAGGCGAGTTCAGTCTAATGACTGAACCCTATAAATCACCCATAATGTCATAATGATGATCGTTCATAATGTAGCACACCACACATACAAAGCACTCTTCTTAAAACATGGATCATCATGATGAACCGCAGACACTCATAAAACGCACACACTTGAAGTTGTACAAGTGTGAAGACAGCAAGAAAATTATGTCATCTGCATTGCATGGAACCATTGTGAGAATGCTTGGACAGATGGGTCACAATGTAATCACATGTGTCAGCTGTGTATCATACAAGATGATAAGTCATGATGATGAAATAAGTGTTCCCTACAGTAAATGCTTCATTTGAATCACTGAGCATAACTGGCATCTAATATTGATGTAGAAGGTGTGTGTGTGCGTGTGGACGTGCATGTATGCGTGTGTGTACTGTATGTATATACATGTATACACTTTTGGGCTGTTAAAATTGTGTAAATCCTATATGTAATTTGGTATGCAAACAGCATTGAAATTATTTAACATAGTTTTAACAAACTTACTTATAGCTGGGTCAACATGGAATTGCACCCACTCAAGCCCAGAATTCCACAAAGTTTATTTCAAAAATTGGCCAATTTGATCATGTATTCAACAGAATATGAGTATAGTACTCTCTACATTTGCCCTTTTTCTCATTTCTCATTCTTATTATCTGCCATATAGTTAAAGGGGTGGTAAACCACGATTTCACTTTTCTAACTTTAGCTAGTGTGTAATGTTGCTGTTTGAGCATAAACAACATCTGCAAAGTTACAACGTTCAAAGTTTAAAGCAAAGGGAGATATTTGCTTTTAAAGAAATCAATTTCTAAGGACTACAGCAAACGGCCGGTGGGGACTACAGACATTTTTTTTTTTTTATTAAATCAAAGAATCCCAAAAAGTTTTCCCACCAAAATATTAAGCAGCACAACTGTTTTCCACATTGATAATCAGCAAATTATAATGATTTCTCAAGAAAATTCACCTTTGCATCACAAAAATAAAGCATATTTTCTTAATTTAAATTGTAATAATATTTCACAGTATTACAGTAACACTTTACAATAAGGTTTCATTAGTTAACATTAACAAAGATTAATAAATGCTCTAGAATTATTGTTCATTCTTAGTTAATGTTTATTTCAACATTTACTAATATATTATTAAAATCAAAAGTTGTATTTGTTAACATTAGTTAATGCATTGTGAACTATCAATGAACAGCTGTATTTTTATTAACTAATATTAACAGTTAAATAAATACTGTAACAAATGTATTGCTCATTGTTAGTTCATGGTAGTTAATACATTACAATAAGGTTTAATTTGTTAACATTAGTTAAAGTGTTACCAGTATTTGTATGTATTTTTAATCAAATGAATGCAGCCTTGGTGAGCATTAGAAACACTAGAAAACCAAAGCAACTCCAACATTTTAAAGTTAGTGTATATTAAGAGACACATTTTAGCTAATTCAAAATGTGAAATTCATACTAGAGGTCACAATAATCAAAATGTAGCACTCAGTGTTTCCAAAATATGTAATATACTGTGACCCACTTCTCTTAGTGTGGGATTTATGTTTTACAAAACACACCATTCATTCATCCGGATAAAAATATCACAGCAGAGCTTTGCTGTGCTTCAGCACAGATATCATTGTAGGCCTTTACATGTACGCAGGCCAGTCACAGGACGCTACAACTGTGGGACATGGGGAGCCACAAGATGTCATCTCCATCTGTGCCGACAGTTCCAGCCAAGCATGCAGGAAATCATAACACAATCCCGTAATCAGGCAAAAAGCTAAAATCTCAAATATCTATGACTGTAAATCAATATGACGTTACACAAAGTGCATCTGCTTTAGGAGGCAAACTCAGGCTGTGTGCCACTGAAGCAAAAGGTTAAACAATCCGATATTCTGGGTGGGAGCATCCCTGTGTCTTGACTGCCAGTAGAGCGGTCTGTAAATAGAAACCTGACCAGGGGCGTGTGGTTCATGTGCCGTGTGCTGCAGAAAGCATGCAGTCACGTCATCACCAGGGCAGAGAGAGTGCGTGAAGCAAGATCTGATTCATGGGAAATATGATCAACACTGACTAAAAGTATTGAATATTCTGTATTAAAGCAGAGAGACAAAGAAATTACTCTGCTGAAACACAATTATCATTTAAGAGACACTAGCATATCTAAACATGTGACACTGTTGAAATAAAAATACTTTACTGTACCACCAGCATCACCAAAACAGAATTACAAAAATATTTATAATTTTGTATATCTTTTTATAAAATGATAAATAATTGTAAGTGGTTTCTTTAATGTGCATATTAAGTTGGAATAGGATAAAGTATTTAAAAAAAATAACACTGCAAACTGCAAATGATCCTTATATTTCAAATCAGTCACAAGGTGGCGTAAGACTACTGCAGTCACTAATAGGGATAACAAACTGAAAGATCATCACATTACCAGCCTAATTTAAAGAAAATTGTGTTGAATCATCATTTTAAAAATCATAACCACAATTGTCATCGAACTATCAAAGGCTGTCGCGGTCAGCGAGGCGGCAACATGATTCATTTTGAAAAAGGAAAACAAACTATTTGCATAGGTGCAAATTTGTAGCGCGATGCACACGTTCTCAGAGCTCATGTTGTTTTGAGGGAGAGTTAAGAGAGCGCGCGCATCAGCTGGGCCAGCAGCCAGAAAGCACCATCAGCCTAGAGCACATGGACTGATTTAGGAGGAATGCAGGCTCATAGTGATGACAGAGCGAGTGTGTTTTTGTGTGTGTGCGGGGACAGAGAGCACTAGATCGTGCTCTGCGCAGCTGAGGCTGATAGGAGGTGACAGGCAGGGCTTGTCAGGCGCTGCTCTGTCGGCATGCAGGGAGCTCCACTGATCTGAGCCCAGCACAGCTCCTCCTCAAACATCAGCACTGCTCGCAGTGTGCTGGGAATTATGAGTTTTAAAACTGCCACATTCATTTTGAACGTCTGCACCACATGGTTTTTATAAATGATGAAGAATAATAATAATTTATTGGGAGAACAGTTCAAGACGTCAGTGAGTGAGAACACTAGGTCATTAATAGGCCAAAAGAAATGCACAGAAAGCTCCATTTAAAACATTTTAATGTCCTAACCCGATGTGAAGAGACAAGTGACAGACGACAAGCAATTTGTCTGTCCATTCTGAACGTGATACACTATTCTATTAGCTTATTTTAAAATGGGGCTGCGGTGTGGCAAATGGTTTTCAAAAATCACAAATATTACATATATTCTCTAATTATGGTCATAAAAGCAGAAAAAAACTGTTTTCGATGGAAAATAAAACATCCCACACTGCAGGGCATCAACAACAAAGCATAGTTTCTTATCTACATTTTAGTGAAAGGTTTTAATTTAGACCATTTAATTTCATTTTCGGGGGGGGGGGGGGGGGGTCACCTAGTGCGAAACCACTAGAAACAAAGTGATCAACTTTTTTGTTGGTAATTATTTTATAGCATCACATATCTAGTTAGGACAACACTGTGTAACATTATGTGATTTTATTAAATTATCTGGCTGCTGCTTTCAGCTATCAATGTAGTATTCCCAGATCAGTATAACACATTTAAAATCCATTCTGCTAAATCTGCAGATTGTATCCCGCAATCAATTAAGAAAAAGTAAAATAATATAATATAAAGATGCTGTGTGGGCCAAATCATCCGACCCTAGTATATTCCTCATTTGGCTAGTAAACAAAATAGTTCACAGCTGAAACCATTAGCGTGACTGCTAACGTAAGGAACTGAATACATAATCGGGCTAGTCTTTTTTTAACAATCGTTTCACTCCGCATCCATATTTTATTCTATCTGACTACTGCAGAAAACGGTCACTGTACAGCAGAACGTCTCTGTGGACCGTCTATAATGCATTAATGATGACCAGATAAACAAAGCTAACTGTGTAGAAGTCTAGTTAAGAAGTAATGTTTCCAGTTCTTGCATGCGTGTGTGTTTGGTATCTTCTTATTTGGCACTCGACTTCCAAAAAGCTTCTACAATGAACTAGCACAAACAAATATACAGTAGTGATACATAATTTAAAAAAATGTATTTGTGTATGCTTTGTGCTTGGACTATTGTCATTAGCTTAGCAACATATGCTAACACATACCTTGAAACAGCTGAAAGTCTAATCTCACATCCACTTCACAAGTGCAATTTATGTGTTGTGAGTGAATAGAAAGTTTGAATACTCTAAGGAGAAAGTTTCAAACAAATTCCTTATGATGTTCCTTTAGGTTAGGAATAGTTTCTTATGTAGGCAGTAGATAGCAAAGCAACTGACTGGCATTTGGAACAGAGCCATTATTTTTCAAGGGCTGCTACATGAGACCCATTTTCACAGAAGTGGACATGATATATTACACACTATGTTGAACTTTATACAACAAAGCAGCTAGGAAACATTACGGTGTTACAAGCACAAAACCATAGCCTTCCAGGCAGCACTACAACTACAGTTTATTCCATCTACCTGGCTGAAAAAAAAGGATTTTAGCTGGTCTTAACTGATTTAAGTCAGTCTAGCTGGTCTTCTAACTTGGACAACTGTCCAACAGCATTGCCCAAAAGCATTTAAAACCAGACCAGATGAAACCAGCAAACCAGCTTTGGTAAACAACGAAAGATAATATCCACACACTGAAATTACAGCTCCAAAAATGTATTTATAAACAGCGCATCAAGCACAATTTTACACACATTGTGCCTGATGAAGACCTGACCGGTTGAAATGTTGGGCTGTTTAAAAATATCTTTTTGGAGCTGTAATTTCAGTGTGCAGACCTTTTTTTGTTTTGTTTTGTTGGTTTCTTTATTGTTATATTTTTGTCCTGCACCCGAGCCCAATTTGGGTTTTTGATGTCCACACCTTTTTTTTTGTTGCTTTTTTTTATTAATAAAATTGTGTTCTCATACTGTATTACAGTGGCAGAAACTTCTTCAATTACAAAACTGAAATATTCATTCTAGATTTGATGTTCTACATTTTGACAGATTAACTCACTCAGGTGTCCCTAATAAGTCTGCAACAAATAATTGAAATCGGCAATAATCAAAAATTTAAATAATTGTCAACGCATTGGATTTGATTAATCTTGTCTGCGAACTACGCACAGGAAACATACGACAGTAACATCACTTTCAGTAGTAAAAAATAAAAAATAAATAAAAAAAACTGTTTCTATGGACATCTATGGAGAATGCTTTATATTAAGCATTTCAAAGCCTAACATATAGCGTGCCCTATCAGGTGCTTTAACAGAAAATTCAACTGCATACTTATCTGTCAAAGTTAGAAAGTCGCAATTATATCAATTTCATATCGTTCAAATTGCACACTGTTTGTGCAACATTGGGCAGGATGTGGAATCATATTTTTTAAGAATACATTGTATTAATTATCAATAAATCTTTTATTAATGAGCAATTAATGGCATTTTTAAATGTGATTAATCAATTAATCAGAAATGAATCAACAGATGCCTTTATTATCAAAATAATCCTTAAATGTCTCTAATTTAGTGTGTGTGAAGGTAATGTATTTGGTGTGTTTGTTTGTGCACATGTGTAAACATGACACTGATGGAGATTCTATCACACACACAACATTGAAGCATGTTTACAGAGTGAACAGAGACATAGAAAGATGCCATGCCGTGGAGCCAGTGGAATTCTGGGAGATTTTACCTTCATAGGAGAGATGTGTGAATGAGAAACATAGCCGTGTACATTCTCGATCTGTGAGATGTTCTTCTCCGAAACCTGCACCAGCTCAGGAGGACGCACATCCCCTGGTAGGTGTGGAGAGTTGTGTTCTGGAGGAGACGTGGTATCCTCATCCTGATATCTATATTTCTGAAAAAGAGAAAAAAGAGAGAACGTGTACAGTTATACAAGCATATCAAATGAATTGCTTGCAGCTACAATGGCCCAAACATGAACTTTTCATAGATTTTTCTTTCTTATTGTATATTTAAAAGCAATTTAACATTGGTTAATTGAGCCTTGGGCATTCAAATTCAAACTGCAGTGAAGTGGTCTGAAGAGGGATCTGAAGAAAGAAAAAGAAACAGACCACATGAAGTTTAAATCCAGCACTGGTACAGAATTGTGAAACTATTTCAACTCCATTTCTCTCAAGACCTCACTCCAGAGATGGGAAACACTTTTTAAATGAGCCAGGCAGCCCCGGATCCTACCCGCCACAGAGTCATCACAGTCGACCCAAATCTGCCATGACTGTATGTGAAACACTGTTCTGTGACTTTCTTAACGGGAATCGCAAATTATTCAGCAGTGCCTTTTATCCATAGACATCCATCTTGTCCTGATACATATGCCCGCCTCAATGGCATTACCGGGATATGGGTTAGGAAATGCAAACACAAGTCTAGAGGGAAGAAAACGAGGGCAGGTTTCTTAGGGAAGGTAGATGCCTAAAAAGTGGGACAAGCTCCAAGTTGGGGTCTTATGCTGGTTGCTTAGAGTAACGTCACTGCCTCTGAGCAGCATGGGGGAAGACTGAGTGAATTTGCCCATATTGAGCGAGATTCAAGGTAGAATCCCATGCCCCATTTTAGCACTGAAAATTGGTCCATCCGTACAACCTAATTTAGGTTGTGTTCACACTTGGCATGTTTGGTTTGATTAAAACGAACCCTGGTGCGATTGCTCTGTTAGTGCAGTTCATTTGAACATGTGTGAACGCTGCCATCTGAACCCTGGTGCGCACCAATCAAGCAGACCGAGACCGTTGAAAAGATGGGTCTCAGTCTACTTTCAAACGAACTCTGGTGCGGTTCGAGTGATATATGAATGCAACATGGACTAAAGACATGTAAACAAACCAAAAAGAGGTAGAGGAGACCCTAAAAAGGACAGACTCATGCATATCAGTTTCTCTTGTCATAGCCACGAGTTTGCCCATCACAGTTCTGAAAAGGCATCAGAAGCTCTTCGCGAGTTCTCCGATGGTCAAAATTCCATCATATGCAGGCTACACACACACAACGAGCGCATTTATCCCAAAGCACAGCATTGTTTTGGATAGTTCAATCTCAAAATAGGCAATACGCCATCAAAGCTGACCAATCAGGTTGTGAACGTACAGTATCCATATGCCTTTAGGTTAGGTAAGGTATCTTTGGTTTGTGAACTTTGTGGTAAAAAGCAAATCTGAACACTAATCAGAACAGGACTAAATGTTGTTGTTGTTTTTTTTGGTCTAGACCAAGCGAACCAAACTACAAGTCTGAAAACACCCTTAAATTACTTTAGACGGCTGCATAAAAAGAACATTACAAGCTGTTTGTTTTGAAGCAATGGTCTGAATGTATTCAGAATAAAGAATCAAATTACATTAATTACATTCTCAAAACTCATAAGACTTGTAAACTAAGGCCAATTTATTGTTCCTGTTGCACTTTATTTAAAAAATATATATTTTATAAAATCACAAATATTGTATGTGACAACTGTTAGCCTGCCCACTTGCACAAGACAATATTACAGTTTGGTAAGGCATTGAAAGGGACTAAGCTCAAAGCTGGATGCTTTCTGGCAAGCTTTACAAAGTGTAGTGCAGTGCTAACAGTGTCTCTGTTGAATGAATCACTTATGTAATATTTCTCATTTGCTTTCAAGTCTGCTAAATGAATAAATGTAGTGGAAATGTAAGTGTGAAACGTGCCACACACAAAAGGAAGCCTGGTAAACAGCAACACTGGTGAAAACAGATGAGCTGTATGAATTCCGAAAAACAAAGGAAAATAAATTCAACAAAACAACACACAACAAAAATAAATAAAAACATAAAAAAATACAACACAACAAATAGAAAAAAACTAGTGCTGTCAATCAATAAAAATAAATAATAATAAATTGCACATTTAAAAACATTTGTTTTTAATATTTTTATATTGTAATAATTTCACAGTTACTCTCCAAAATAATGTAGAAACATAAAGACAGTTATTTTAAATATTTTTAGTAAAGGCATCTTTTTTTGAATGAGGGCCAGTATCACTGATACTAATACTGGTACTGATGAAACTGATTTTTTAAACATTATAAATGATAAGACATTCAAAATTACAGTATAATTGAAAGCTATGCCAATATAGAATATGTCATAATTCTGTGTGTTACTGTTTGTTCAAGCGTGAAAAAGAACTAGATTCTGGCGTGCTGTCTGTGCGCGTGATACTGGCCAAAAGATGACAGAAAAAAAAAACAGATGCTGCGTTAACGGCGTTTTTTTAACCGCAAACACGTACGTTTTTTTAACATTTACATTTAAGCTGTATAAATAACATGCAAATTTTGACAGCACTAATAAATATATAATGTTATCAAGCTGGTTAAAACAGATGGGCTGTATAAATTCCGAAAAACAAAGGAAAATAAAATAAAATAAAACATAACATACAACAAACAAAACAAAAAACACAAATAGAAAAAACTAAACCAAAAATATTTTTTTTTTTAACAAAATAAACAAAAATAATATAGAAATGTATTAATGATTAAAAAAATATTATTATTATAAAAAATTATAATAAAGTTTGCCTTATTTTGTGTTTTTTTTTATTTTTATTATTGGCTCAACGAGCAGCAGAAAAAGCTGAAAAAAAACTTGTTGAGCCCTGGCGTATATTAAACAGACAGAAGAGAAGTGTACTACTACTACTACTACTACTACTACTGACACTTTGGTAAAGGGGACCACAAAATCCGAAGAAGTTGAGTTTTTAGCAGAAACGCTGTGCACAGAATCCTTTGCCTTGTTTCGAACAACTCAAAGTTCAAACTCAACTCTCAGCGGGCCACAAAGCCAGTGAAATCGAAAGGTGAGTCTGAACTCAGAGCCACTGCTGGGAGAGAAAGGGACAGACGGGGAGCAGTTCTGGAGATGTTATTACACCGCTGAGTGCTTCAGTGCCTCGGCTTCAGGCGCGCAGACGCTGCCACTGTGGGGCCAGCTTGCCTGGATAATGAGCTGCTCGACTGGCTCAATGCTCTCTCACTCTGTGCCGGTCCGTCCAAGCAGAGCTAACGTCAGTAAAACCGAATAAATGCAGCGAGATCACTCACAAAGCTATTCAACCAAGGAGGACAGGTCTCGGAAAACTTGACAGCAGTGAAAAACGAATGCTAGACAGGCTTTACACAGACGACGTCCTCTGCAATACAATGTCACCGCCCTAGTGCAGGGTGAACCTTGAGAGGTGCACGGCTGTTAGAAATGCATTTTGATGGATGTTGTATAGGATCTCAAGGAGTGGAAGAGCCCCGCGCCTGCTCCTCGTGCCCCTTCTGTCTCGGGTCTAGCCGTGCTGCTGTAAAGCTGTCAGCTCTTGTCTGTTTATCGGGCAGAAAACATACAGAGGCCCAGAGCTCAGCAAACACAGCACTTTATTATAGACACTTCACCTTGAATACCTTCAGGAGAGCTCTGTAACACGGGCGCACATCCCAGAGCTGCCAAAACAACTGTATTCACTCCACAATACTAAGCATTATTTGCATGATAAATGCGTAATCAGCATAATTTGGGATTATGAAGTCTGGCACATTCACCTCGGCTGAACCACGCAGAGCAGGTGTTTACTGAAAGCCCAAATGTGTGGCCCTTCAAACCAAAGACAAGCATACTATTGGACATTAAAAGTCTGAACAATAATGAAACAAATTCTCAGATTTTACCCCCCAAAATAAGTTTTATTTATAAACCGCTATATTTGCCAAAGTAACACAGGCCCATTTGAGAGCCTTTGACCTAATTATACTACCAGTGAGGTTTTGTATTGTAGTTGCCAGCTTTTCAGTCCAGATTAGTTCAAAAATCCAGTCCAAAATTAGAGATGCACCAGTCAACCGGCCATAAATCAGACCTAGCCGATTTTTGCTCCAATCACACAATTTTTTGTGTTATTTTGGCCAATCTCTATTCTGGACTTGCACACAAACTGCTTTGCAATCATTTTCCAAAATGTTGTTTGTGTGGAAATATAAAAGTCTGTATTAAGTAGTGTTTATAAGCGCAGCGCTGCTTTGTGTATACCACGGTACCCAAAGAAACCGCTGCTGTTTCCATAAGCACCACCTACTGTCAAATTTTCATTCAGTCCGTATGCTGTTTTTGTTTTGTGCTGGTGTCGTAGCATAATTTCACAAATCTAAATTCAGACCATTGTTATTGCTTTAAATCTTAAAACTATACAATCTAATTCAAATAAAAAAAAACTGCTCATGCTACACGTGTGTAGCATCCTTTTTTGGATCGTGATTAAAAGGTAGTGGTTGCCTTTCATTTCAAATAGCTACAGATATTTTTTGCTTAAGGTCAGTTTGCCTGTTATAGAGCAAATAAACAACAAATACATTTGCTTAAAGATAGATGAAATGAATAAGAATGAATGAATGAATGGAATGAATGTCAACCAGTATCAGAATCGGACAATCTGCTTGTAAAAAAAAAACTGGAACCAGCCATGAAAAATCATGATCGGTGCAGCATCACTATACAAAATGATAAGCAGTACCCTACCATTCAAAAGTTTGGGATCGCTAACACACTGTTTGCACCGGACACGACCATTGATGCGGCACAACAGCTAGAAGCTGTCTACACTGGACATGACAAAGCGACCGTTGCAAATCCTATGAGAAGTATCACGAGCAATTGGGGTATGTCATAAATAGAACGAGGCATCAGTTTACTGTTGGAGATTTGTCGTGTCGTGTCACGCTACGCCCCATTCAGTGTAGACAACATCACTGATTATAATGGGTTCTATTGTCTTTTATCAACCATGTAGACACCATGTCAGATTTTTTTATGTTTTAGAAAAAAAATATAATAATAAAAAATAACTTTCTTTATACATACATACATACATACATACATACATACATACATACATACATACATACATACATACATACATACATACATACATACATACATACATACATACATACATACATACATACATACATACATACATACATACATACATACATACATACATACATACATACATACATACATACATACATACATACATACATACATACATACATACATACATACATACATACATACATACATACATACATACATACATACATACATACATACATACATACATACATACATACATACATACATACATACATACATACATACATACATACATACATACATACATACATACATACATACATACATACATACATACATACATACATACATACATACATACATACATACATACATACATACATACATACATACATACATACATACATACATACATACATACATACATACATACATACATACATACATACATACATACATACATACATACATACATACATACATACATACATACATACATACATACATACATACATACATACATACATACATACATACATACATACATACATACATACATACATACATACATACATACATACATACATACATACATACATACATACATACATACATACATACATACATACATACATACATACATACATACATACATACATACATACATACATACATACATACATACATACATACATACATACATACATACATACATACATACATACATACATACATACATACATACATACATACATACATACATACATACATACATACATACATACATACATACATACATACATACATACATACATACATACATACATACATACATACATACATACATACATACATACATACATACATACATACATACATACATACATACATACATACATACATACATACATACATACATACATACATACATACATACATACATACATACATACATACATACATACATACATACATACATACATACATACATACATACATACATACATACATACATACATACATACATACATACATACATACATACATACATACATACATACATACATACATACATACATACATACATACATACATACATACATACATACATACATACATACATACAGTGAGGAAAATAAGTATTTGAACACCCTGCTATTTTGCAAGTTCTCCCACTTAGAAATCATGGAGGGGTCTGAAATTGTCATCGTAGGTGCATGTCCACTGTGAGAGACATAATCTAAAAATAAAAATCCAGACATCACAATGTATGATTTTTTTACTATTTATTTGTATGTCTGCCATTAAAATCTCCACCTCCACTCCATTTATTATCCTAAATTAGATGCACCTGTTTGAGGTCGTTAGCTGCATAAAGACACCTGTCCACCCCATAAAATCAGTAAGAATCCAACTACTAACATGGCCAAGACCAAAGAGCTGTCCAAAGACACTAGAGACAAAATTGACCACCTCCACAAGGCTGGAAAGGGCTACGGGGAAATTGCCAAGCAGCTTGGTGAAAAAAGGTCCACTGTTGGAGCAATCATTAGAAAATGGAAGAAGCTAAACATGACTGTCAATCTCCCACTGACTGGGGCTCCATGCAAGATCTCACCTCGTGGGGTCTCAATGATCCTAAGAAAGGTGAGAAATCAGCCCAGAACTACACGGGAGGAGCTGGTCAATGACCTGAAAAGAGCTGGGACCACCGTTTCCAAGGTTACTGTTGGTAATACACTAAGACGTCATGGTTTGAAATCATGCATGGCACGGAAGGTTCCCCTGCTTAAACCAGCACATGTCCAGGCCCGTCTTAAGTTTGCCAATGACCATTTGGATGATCCAGAGGAGTCATGGGAGAAAGTCATGTGGTCAGATGAGACCAAAATAGAACTTTTTGGTCATAATTCCACTAAACGTGTTTGGCGAAAGAAGAATGATGAGTACCATCCCAAGAACACCATCCCTACTGTGAAGCATGGGTGGTAGCATCATGCTTTGGGGGTGTTTTTCTGCACATGGGACAGGGCGACTGCACTGTATTAAGGAGAGGATGACCGGGGCCATGTATTGCGAGATTTTGGGGAACAACCTCCTTCCCTCAGTTAGAGCATTGAAGATGGGTCGAGGCTGGGTCTTCCAACATGACAATGACCCGAAGCACACAGCCAGCATAACCAAGGAGTGGCTCTGTAAGAAGCATATCAAGGTTCTGGCGTGGCCTAGCCAGTCTCCAGACCTAAACCCAAAAGAGAATCTTTGGAGGGAGCTCAAACTCTGTGTTTCTCAGCGACAGGCCAGAAACTTGACTGATCTAGAGAAGATCTGTGTGGAGGAGTGGGCCAAAATCCCTCCAGCAGTGTGTGCAAACCTGGTGAAAAACTACAGGAAACGTTTGACCTCTGTAATTGCAAACAAAGGCTACTGTACCAAATACTAACATTGATTTTCTCAGGTGTTCAAATACTTTTTAAATAACTTAAAATAAATTTGCAGCTGTATCATACAAATAAATAGTTAAAAAATCCTACATTGTGATGTCTGGATTTTTTGTTTTAGATTATGTCTCTCACAGTGGACATGCACCTACGATGACAATTTCAGACCCCTCCGTGATTTCTAAGTGGGAGAACTTGCAAAATAGCAGGGTGTTCAAATACTTATTTTCCTCACTGTATATATTATATATATATATAGTAAGATGTAATTTATTCCTGGGATAACAAAGCTGAATTGTTAGCAGTCATTACTCCAGTCTTCAGTGCCAAATGATCCTTCAGAATTTATTCTGATTTGGTGCTCAAGAAACATTTCTTATTATTTATCAACGTTGAAAACAATTGTCCTGCTTAATATTTTTATGGAAATAGTGATCCGTTTTTTCATCTTTGATCTTTCATCTTTTCGTCTTTGATGAATAGAAAGTTCAAAAGAACATAATTTATTTTAAATGTCTTTACAGTTGATCAATTTAAAGTGTCCTTGCTGAATTAAAGTTTGTGTACAAAGCACAAATTTGGTAGTGTATATTCTGATATTTTGATGATTTTATTCATCCTGCTGCTAAATTAATCTTAAAGGGATAGAAAAAAAAAAGATCTGTCATTATTTATTCACCATCATGCAGTTATAAACTCTACTCATACAAAATGATTGTATCACTTTAGAAGACTTAAAACTGCAGGAGTTGTATGGATTACTTTTAAACTACCTTTATGGCTTTTTTGGAGATTGAAACTTTTGGAGTGGACCCTATTGACTGTATAACATATGGTCAAAAAAAAAGCAGAAACATTCTCTGAGTATTGAAACATTGATAATTCCAGTTTGGAGTAAATGATGACAGGATTTTTTGGAGGGGATGAATTATTCTTTTAACCTAGAAGTTTATACAACATTGGTTGCTGCTTTCTAATTGATCCAAGCAGACCATCTTGGATCAGCAACAAATAAGCTTTGATGTTCCAAAATAGCTAAAGCAATATTTTCCAGCAGGGCTGTTGTAAAATTAATTCAAAATAGAGTGCATATTTGATTGCAACTTCATTTGCCATTCAAATAAGCGCAGTGTACTGTACTTCCTCTCCCTACCCTTTTCCTGCTGCGATCCACAGGGCAGACAGGAACGAGACATGAGATCATCACATCCACTTTGACTTGTGCTTAAACCTGGGAGATGAAGAAAGAGCTGACATCTAAACAGACAGTGTGCTGTGAGCAGAATTAAAATAGTTTCTGCCTCTTGTCTCTCTAGGAAACATCATGGCCCTCCCTCCTCCCAGCTGTCCCCACTGAAAAACCTAAAATTAAACTTTCAAAGCGCATTGCTACTGCTCATCCAGAACTGAAGCAGCCCAAATTTCAATACAAACAAAGCAGCAATAAATGCTAAGGGTCACTTGTAAAAAGTTCCCTGAAATAAACCAGTCTGACCATCTCAAAATGAATTGCTGGAACTGATGAACATGCTAATAATTCGTATTTATTTATGATTAAAGAATATGAAACATCATACTATATTATATTAGATGCATATCAGACTATGGTTACTAAGGTTCAGTAAGCGATTTCTAAGAAGCACTGTTTGGTGGTGGGGGGTATTTTACTATATCAATATTTTACTATACAATTTTCTACTTAAAAACTATAATTTCGTTATTTTACTAACCCAACTAATTACTCATCCGGGCTTTCCAATAGGTTGCACGCACTTTTCACAATCCATTATGGAGCTATTCAATTTTGAGTTTGCATATTGTTTTTTAAACGTTCATTCGTGTGGTTCATATGACCACTTAACAATATTTCAATAACATTATTTTGTAACCAATGCTATGCTTTGCATGAAAAAAAAGTTCATTATTGTCCTGCTAATTATAAGTGAAATGTAAATCCCGAGTTTCGGTTTGAGTGTTGTTCCTGTTTTCTTGTTCTTCTGTGTTTTAATAAATGTGTGTTTTCGGAATCACCTTCATTCTTTCATTTGATTTGACATCATGGCCAAGGCAAATTGTCTTTAAAAGTATTAACCAGACAAAAGTTATTAAGAAAGTCTAGGTTAATCTTAAACTGCCATTTTAGTGCAGTAGCCACAGAAGATCTATGTGACAATGAGCAAGATTTCCTGAGACACTACAATAGGCTACTAATAATTTTCACAGACTAACACATCACGTCTCTGGCATGATATCGTCCATCGACACAACCCTATTGCTGTCCTTCATTTTTCATTTGTATCTCTTGTTTGAATGGAAGTTTGATCAATTTGTTTGCGATCAAATATTTAATATATTTCCTCTCCATACATAGTTGGTACATCAGCGGTAGCAGTTCTCTTCGATGACTGGTTGATATACCAAGGGAGACTAGCCTCCTCTGACGTGTTTCTTTTCTCAACACTCCTAATCGCTGAAAGTGAAATACTTGACGGTGATCGGCTAATTCTTTTTACCAATGAAGGAATAGGTCTTCGGCTATAGATTTGCCTCCCCTTCTCCATCCCCTCAGACTCACGTTTCGCAGATTCGGGGAACAGCGCGGTGCTACACTTACAGTGGTGAAATACAAACAATAAATACACATTCTGAGACATGAAATTAATAACTGGGAATTTTATTAACATTAAATCGTCAATCTCGCCCTTTCACCTCAAACTTTTGGGTAGGGTGTGCCTCCCTTGTCTCCCTTGACGAGCCACCACTGATTAGAAAAGCTTTCCAGTGCTGGAGAGTCCTAAGTGGGAATGGTCTGAAAAAGGTTGGGTTGTTTCTGCTCCATAATGTAAGCAACTTTGGTTTTGCCATTTCACAGACCCAAGATATGCTGTTGTTGTAATGTTAGCTATAATAAAAGGACAGTTTTGAGTGTCATTAAAGCATTATTTTGCTTTGCTTCAGCTATCCACTTAAGATACATCCGCATGTTTGTGTATTTTGGGGGTGGAGCAATAAATGAGGTGTGTTTGTTTGGGTTGATTTCAAATATCAACAGTGTTTCTCGTAAATTGCTTAATGCACCTTTAAACGTAACCTTTAGTATAAAGGTGTTTGGTGTTGATGAACCTTACTGCACCTACTGATGGGGATTTGGGTGTAGTACATGACATGAGATAAAAAAAAGTTGGGGAAAAACTTTAAGTCTTTCATGACTAAGTATTGGTTAAAAACGTGACATGTTTTACTGCTTGAATTAGAAGTACAAATCCTAAAAAAAACAAAAATCAAGCACAATTTTTGTTTTCGTTACACATCAAAAAAGAAGACGGCTGTCTGTTTCTTGGCAGCTCTCCCTTGAGATGACTATAATTAACTAGCAGGAAGTCCTTTATGAGAAAGCTCGGCGCTGTGAAGGTTCAAACTGGATGAGAACAACAGCAATGAGAAAATGCTGGGTGAAGAAGTGGAGTTAATGAATGCAGAGAAAAGACAAAATCAGAGAATGGACCCTAATTTGACCACGGAGAGATTGCAAATTCCATAGTAAAATTGACTGTTGGCCAGTAATAGGCTGTCTAATTATATGGGGGAGAAAACGGTATATTTATTTCAAAGCCCTTTTACTTGTCTACAACACAGTATGTATTGGTGCATATGTATACATCTTCATCGGGAGGCTTTTCTTAGGATATTCTGATGCAATTAAGTGGTATATAATGTAATTAATTTTATTTATATTTTAAAACAAATGACAGCCTTGTTTTCATTGTATGAATACATGACGTAAAACATTTTAAAAAAATAAAAACATTTAAAAAAGATATTAAAGATATATAAAAAAGTATTTTATTTAAATCTTTACAAGTTTAATATAACTTTTTTTTTTCATTGACCATCCTCAAGAATTAAAGCTGCATACACAGTTAAAATGTTTGTGGCCAAAACATGAGGCAAGCAACATAAAAGGCAGGATATTATTCTATTTAACCTCCAAGTCCATTTTCCAAAAATGTAGTTAAGGAGTAGCTTTTGAACCAGAAACGCTGGATTCAGCACTTAGATTTTGAGCATGATAGCCTATCAATGATGCAGGCCAAAACGCTTCTAGACAACAGAAGAGGCTTGAAAATTGGCTACATTACCTCTAACTCCCAAAAAGATTTAGTATTAATATGTTTGAACTGGACAGCAACTACACTGTAATCCTTTCTAAATGTTACAATAAATCATTCATACTATAGCCGCTTTTCCACCATCGGGCTGAACGGTTCTCATTGCGCAACCGTTACATTCCGTGCCACTCCGGGCCAGCTGGTATGTTTTCATTTTCCATTGTGAGGCTGATAATGGCCGCTCTTTGGAATGTCATACAAAAGCGTTAGTCGTTGCCTTAGTAGTTTACAGACGATGTGAGATGTAAATAGCTACAGAGTTATGGACGATGATCAGATATTTATTTTAAATGTTATTATTAATTTGGGTTTACGTTGTTCAAATAGAGCGCTTAGCCAGCTACAGAGAAAACGGTAGCCAGGCAACAGACAAGTGACCGATTCTGAATTGCGACGTCACTTCACGGATTCTACCAGCACGTTCCGGGCCGAGAACGGTTTGTAATTGTGCTGTGCCGAACCACGTCATCATACTCAATTCTATTCAGAATATGAGTCTGATACTGCGCCATTGGGCTGTGATTATGGGGCGTGTTTCAACCGAACCAGGAAAGACCTCAATTGGATAGACCTACAACCAATCAGAGCAACGCATAGTTGTCAACAGAACTCAACTGCACGCACGCTGGAAGAAGTAGAAGAAAATGAGTGTAAACAATCTTTGCCGGTGTTGTAAAAAATAATTTAAGGATACACTGAGTACTTACCAACACACTCATCATTTCTGAGAAATATTAAAAGGTGAATGCATATACGAACAAGTTCTCCGTTTAGGATTAGAACGAATTCAACCCAAGCGCTCTTTGGTGACCTGCATGATTACGTTACTGTTGATCATCTGTCCATCATCGTATAAAGCCCGCCCTGACAATTTCATTGGTCCAAACAGCTTCTGTTCGGGCTTAGTTGCTCCACAACGGATCAAGTCCAGACCGAATTTCCCAAACTCAAATGTTGTGGGCGGGGCTAAATTCAGCTGGCATGCAGGCTAAGGCTCAAGTGGAAACACAACTGAAACCGTTCCTTACCATTCTAAGAACCGTTTGGCTTGGCGGTGGAAAAGCAGCTTATGATGCATGCAAGTCTTTTAGAACCTGCTCTGATAGGGTCCTATTAACTTTCATTTTATCTAGAAAAAAACAAAAACGGTTATAAAAAACAAAAACACTTTGAAAATTGTGCCAATTTGGATTCTATTCATCCTAAATAGTATTCGAAATTAGAATTGTGTGTCCCAAATAGTATGTTAAAAAACTAAAAGCATGGCAGATGTGCAAGACCAACAGTTAAGTAGAGAGGTTTAGATAAAAGAGTTTGAGTGATTAATAATCAGTATCTAACCGGACGAAACAATATTTATTCAATGTTATCCACGTTCCATTATAAAAGATAGGTTTGGTCATTAACTTTTAAATGCATCATTATGCAAACATATGAGGAAAGGAGCCACAAATGACAGATCAACGTGATACTACATTTCTCTCCAAAACGGTAGGAAATTAAATTACATTTAATTGAACTGTGACAATATGATTAACAGGGCAGTTTAAATGGTGACAGGATGCACATAACCAAGCATCAGAGCGGCCCGTAAAAAAAAAAAAGACGAAGTACTGTGTTTCAAAACTTGCGTACGTTTCTGCTACATGCTCAAAAGTATGTACTTTTTCTCCACAAAAACTTTTAGGGCATAGTATAAGTAGGCGATTTGAGACGCAGCAACTGCTACTTGTTTGAGAACCACCGATTTATTCAAAACAGACACCCAGGAGCGTGACATCATATCCTGTTGCTCATATTTGTTGTAGGGTAATTTTGCATGCTTAAAATCTAGTGTGAGTGGACTATGAAGAATTCCAGACAAAAAAAGAGCTTGTTGTCTCCCTGGTCTTCCTTCGCATCATTCCTTCCCTTTTTTCTTCATATATGCCCTTGTTACATCATATGCACTCGGGGCAACCGTATTGTAAGACGTTTCACACACTTCAGTAGGATTCCCTCTGCTGCTCTAATGGTTTATCAACAAAGACGTAGAGGGTGATCAATTCCAGCATGCCTTACGTAACGAATTGCTAATGAATGATGCTCATGTGAGAGCATGTGGAACTGCTGGTCACAAAAGGAGCTTCACGGTTAACTGACTAAATGTAAAGTGCTCAGTTATATAAGTCAATACGCAAAAGGATCCCACTGCCCAATGCAGATCTTCAGAATAAAACATCAGACTGCACCTTGTCCAGTAAATAGTTGAGCTAAATAGCAGCAATTTCCATTTCAGAGATAGAATTATCATCTTTCTGCTTATTAGTCCAATTATTTTCTTCAATATATTTTGTTTTCCAATTATGCTATGTCAATATGTGTCAATATGCCTATATGTCAAGTCACCTTCATTTATATTGCGCCTTTTACAATACAGATTGTTTCAAAGCAGCTTTACAGTGATAATAGGAAATGAATGCAACAAAGATTGTTTTGGCTGTACGGCAGCTCTTGAAGAAAGTCATTGTCCAGCTGAAGTTTTTGATTGATTAATTTCCATTGTAAAAATCATTAGTTATTAACTTTCGCTTACACAGCACCATTTTCGACTGAAAACAGAAAACTTTTAAATGCGTTCTTGGCCGTTCATTTACACAACAACTGCGTTTTGGCGGCCTGAGAACATAAACTTTGAAATAGGTTTCAAAGTGCACGTTTTTGAAAATGATACCGTTACCATCTCCGTGTAAACTTCAAAAACTTGAATCTGTGAAAACGTGACAAGATGAAAACAAGCCGGCAATTATTTCTCTGGCATGCATAATACAGCATTTTTAGTCGCTTCCACTGATCCGTGTGAACGGGAAACATTTTGATAACGTTTACATCTGTACAGAGGGGAAAAAAGAAAAAACTTTTGTCGTGTCGATGAGGTTTTCGAAGGGGATAGTCTAGCTGACACAATCTCTGCTGACACTTTAGGGCTGCATGTGGTCGTGTCTAGGCGCAGATCCTTAAATCTTATCTGGATACAGCCCGGATCCGGCTGACAATAGCTATGTTTCCATCCAAAGTTGCGAATATAATTTATGGGCAAAAATGCAATATCGCATAGAACATTTGCGAATAAAGCACCGTTTCCATCCAGTGGGTCGAAGAGAACATAATCGTCACTTCCTGATAAACTACCGCTAAAAGAATCACTAAGAAACATAGGAGAAGCCACCATATATAATAATTTTCGTATATAATAAATTATTTGCGTCTCAGAGAAACTCGTGCATCTCAATAAACGTGTTATGCTTTCAGAGGCAGATGCTGCTGTTTGGGAACGCCGTCGTGTAAGACAGTTCTACGAGGGAAATATACCGAGCATCTTTGACAACAGACTTCTGAAAGACCAAAACAGCATTTCAGATGTTTTGCAAACAAGATTTTTCCACTGGTTAGTACAGTTATGCTGTTACATCGCGAAAGTCAAATTATTTTCTTAATGCGCATCAAGGAATTTATTTGGTAAATGCGTTTCCATCGTAGTTTATGCGCATGTTTTCGTCTCGGATAGAAAATGTATCCGACTCAAACGAGCGCATACGTTTTTTATGCGCATCTTTAGAATTGATGCGCATCTTGGCATTTCCATTCAGCATTTTTTGATGCTATATTCCAAAATGCGCATAAAAATAGGTGGATGGAAACATAGCTTATGGTAAACCTCGGAATGAACAGAGACTAATATTAGCGTAGATGCCATTATTCTTATGATGTAACGAGTACATCAGGTGTTATGGGAAGTGTTCCCGGTTCTGGTCAACCTAATTTATGCAGCCTAACAATCATTTTACATGATTTGAACTATAGAAATCGATAATGTTTTATGTGTATACCAGGTTAAAGAGATGTGTTTTTAGTCTAGATTTAAACTGACAGAGTGTGTCTGCTTCCTGAACAATGCTAGGAAGACGGTTCCAGAGTTTAGGTGCTAAATAGGAAAATATTTACCTCCAACAGTTGATTTTGATATTCTAGGTCTGTATACCATGTAAAAGACAAAGTAGAAATGTCTTAACCAGTACAGATTCAGCAATTACATTGTGACACAAATGTAAAAATCAAACATCAGGAATGACAGTTTGTAATATATAAGGTACATATTATATTACATTGTATATTATATTATAAATACAAAAGGCAGGTTGCAATATTACAGCTAAATTTTCTCCAGTACAAAAAAAACCCTCCAATAAAATGTCATGTAGAGACAATTAATAATATGTATTTCACTTAATTTTCTGTTATTCGATCATAGGTTTCATCACTGGGTCATCACACACGTACAATTTAGTTTATTAATAAGTGACGGCTGTTAAGAACAGCTCCATTGTAAAGAAAAGCATAATTTCATGCCATTTGCCATTTCAATCTTCACAGCGGTTTCTATTTAAGGACACATTAGCGGCTGATGACAAAAACGGCAGGTGGGCAAAGTGAGAGGAATGGGGATGACACTAAATCCTAATAAACCGCTCTGCAGGCCAGGAGAAAACAAGCTGTCCGCAGCATACCAAACATGCTTTCTTTACAATCTACATCCCCGAGAGAGAAGGAATTGGTATGACACGAGACATCCATCTGCTGACCTTCACATCAGGTCTACCAACTGCTATAGCTGCCAACAAGCACAGAAATGAACACAAAAGCATCTCCTATGACCTGTAGCTGCTCCAAAGCATATAAAAAGGGAAAGAAGAGGAGAAGAAGAATTTGAACATCTTAATATAAGGAATAAATGACAGACTGAGAGATGGGCTATTTCATTGATCGCACTCCAAATGCTGGAACATTGAAAACAAAAGAAAGTCCCGAAAGACTCCAATCAAATCACACAAATCAACTGGCTAGACTGCTAGGTTTTCCATGGGATTTTAGAGAAAACATCATCAACTTAAAAGGATTAGACCTTATTTATACTCTATTTCAATAGAAAAATTGGTCTTTGCAATATCACTGGGAAAGTAATTCAAACTGTTTGGTCAGGCATAAACTGAAGTGAAAAAGGCTACAATTTAAATTAGCCATATCACAGAAAATAAATATTTACATATTATAGATGTTGAGGTCCAATTATATTGTTAGTAAAGTTTTAAAAACTTTAAAAACTAAAAGCAACAACCAGAATTGAAATTGCCCCAATTATGCTATTTTAAAGGTTCCTAATTTTGTTCCACAGCAATATGCATCCAGGGTCAAAAAACACTTTAATTTTCTCATAGTATACATTGCAGTATCACCTTTTTTTCTTACAGTGTCTCTCTAAACACTAAACCTCCACCTTGCTGAGAGCCTACTCTGCTCTGATTGGTCAGATAGCTCAATCTGTTGTGATTGGTCTACAAATCGTGTTGGAAACAAATCGCCTATACCATATCTGAATATCAGCTCAGAAGGCTTCCTCAGCACTTGTACACAGTGATGCGAGACGTAACGATGGTGTTGGATTTACTTAATCAATTTAAGCCATCTTTTGGAAGTGCATTCAAAGTGGATTTGCCTTCGTAGCGCAGCTGACACCGTCTTCCCGACATGTCGACAACACAACCTAAACTCTTCCAGGCCTCAGCTACAACTACAGTGTTTGAGGACGGGTCAAAGTAGACATTCATGGCCAACCAGTGAAGAGTATTATGCAAAGTTGTTACAACATAGGTTTCAGGCAGTTCAGAAAGTCCTGCAAAAGGCCTGCAGAAACTCTGCAGACCTTTTACATTCCTAAAAGGCACATTTGACTTTCTTTCTTTTTTTAAAAACCACTAGATGGCACAAAATCAGCCCAGCACTTCTCTTCAAAGACCCCCTGTGGTGAAAATCAAGTTTTTAAATGTTGTTTATATGTCTATGTGATGATTTTAAGATGCTTTAATGCGGTTTGAAATCACCGGTGTTCCTTACGTCACAAACTATCTTTTAACCAATCACATCAAATCGCGGGTGGGATTTAGCATATCATTACTATACTGTAAAGTCTCAAGAGAAGCCAGGTTATCCCTGGTATTTCTGATTATATGAAAAATCAGGTACGTTTAGCAATATAGTGGGTGAATTATGTATATGATGTATATTACGATGTTATGATAAACTATATGCCTTTCTCCACTGACGTTCTAAGTTGTTCAAAGCGTTTCTAAGGATACTGATTTTCAGAAGGCAGCTGTCGGGAAAGGGAACATGGTTTTGGTAATATTAGCAACACATTATTAGCTGTTTCATAACGTGGTCAAGCAAAAAGCCAATCAAATGAATTACTGTTATGTGTCCGACGTTGTAGAGAGTAATACATAAAATGCATTACAATTCTGATACATCGACTTGTATACAAGCTTGAATAATTCCTCTTCAACTTCTTGTGAATCAGTTTCTGGTTCAAACATATACGGCTGAATTAAACCAATATTTCCACATGTCATCGTGCAGAGTTTACTACAGTAAAGTTGACCGAGAGGATCGGTAAGCTGGTGTGAGTGAGTGGAGGCAGGGCTAATTATTTGGTGTAAAAATGCGCCCCTGCTGTTTAAACTAAAAGGCACAATAATTAACATGATAATAAACACACAAAATCTGTTGCTTCATCAATGTTCAATAAAAACAGGTGTATATTTTCTGCAATAATACATTAGCAGTAAAAATCTAATTTTTCTTAAAGTGTGCCTTTAGCCCCATTGTACCCTAATACCCGAAAAAAGCATAATAGTGGCACGTTACAATTTCATTGCCCTTTTCCCATGTCCAATGCATGTGAAATGAGAAAATGGTGCTCTGATGCAAGCACAAACGGATGCGGGTTTGCTGTCGGGTCAAATATAGTTTCCATCTGCTTTTGTTCATTAATACCTCTTAGCTAAGCAAAGCATTACATTGTGATAGGTTCACAAAACAATCGTTGCTGAAATTAGACATGTGCCGGTATACGGTAAAACAATACATCACAATAATAATTTTCGGTACCCAACCCTAAGTATGACGACACTTTTTTCAATATTCAATAAAACGCATTTCAATATCGTGATACCTTATACCGTGATAAAAGCTTCAGCAATTATCGCAACCTGAAAATGTGATGACGTCACATGCCTAGCTGAAATGTGCCATTTCAAAAATATACAGCCTTATAAATTCATACATACATCTTAGAACAAAACATCAGCAAGGAAAAGAAAAATCAGCACTGTCGTAATCAAATCAACGGTAATGCACATTCACGGTAAGCAGAATCAAATCGATTACAAAATCCCCAAATTTATAAAAGAGCAAACTTTCGCATCACACATGAAAAAAACTGAAGCATATCAAAGACTCATTCACCACTTTCTGTGTGGCAAGCACATCCCAGCAGGATTAAATCAATGCTACGCAGAGCACAGCTTGGCTCAGGAACTTCACCCGACAAATGCACAGAGTCCAGGCAAAGCAAAGAAGCATCTAAAGGAGGATGCATGTGAGCTTTAATTATCAAAGTGGAATATTGTGCATCCAAAAGGCTTCACTCACATTGCTGACTTTAGTCAGGCATCTATAGAGCTGGGTGACAGCATGGAGAGAGGTGCTGTATTATTTAAACTATCTTCAGCCCCCTTCCCACAAACCTACTCTAATTTTGATCTCTTCAGCACTATACTAACCCACCAGATACCAAAAGGCTCATGCAAATTTCAAAACAGATGTCAATAGCTTAACTCAAATTCAACACCCATGCTTAGATATTAGGATATAATTCTTATCAAGGATTTTTGGTGTATAACTATATCCTTGAATAGTTTTTTGTCAATAAACCAATTTACTCTTGCAATTATGTCACAATGATTTTACAGCTCCATTAATAAGCAATGGATTCGGTTGAACAGTACTTTAAAAAGAGAATTTTATTCAGCAAGGGTGCAATACATTTATCAAGAATGACAACACCAAAAAACAACCACAAATGAATTAAAAAAAAGAGTGTTTTTAAATAAACAATAATCTTTTGAACTTCATTAATAAAAAATCCTGACAAAATTGTATCAGGTTTCAACAAAAACATGAAGCAGCACAGCTGTTATCGGTGTTGATAAGA
Source organism: Gobio gobio (assembly GCF_949357685.1). Taxonomy (NCBI): domain Eukaryota; kingdom Metazoa; phylum Chordata; class Actinopteri; order Cypriniformes; family Gobionidae; genus Gobio; species Gobio gobio. Next base: position 22,426,493 of record NC_137110.1, read on the forward strand.
ATTTTGAGCATCAAATAAGCATATTAGAATGAATTCTGAATGATAATGTGGCACTGAATACTGGAAGGATGTAGAAATTAACAGCTGTAAGTGATGTTCATTGTTCGTTTATGAATGAGTCTTATTGTAAGCTTTTGTAGTTTTACTATTCATTATTGTGCAGTAAACTGACAGCAAGATGCAATACCTATAAATAAAACATGCAGCCAATTATGCATGTTGAAAGACTCTTAACCAAGCATCATCTTTATTTAGACAGGTTTTTGATCAAAATTCTCAATACTCATACATCAGTATATAAACAATTTAAAGTGGCTATGAAACATTCATTGAAGTGTTTCTGCTACGCACAAATGGCAAGGGGTCATCACTGTGCTTGCCGAGGATTGATGGTCATTAGGAGTTAACAAGGGCTTCCCCAAGCCCTCTGATCTCACACGTTGAAGAAAAGAAGGTTCAGCTAATGAGAGGAAGCTTTTTAGGACTGATCAGTCTGTGTAGGTGCAAAGCAGTAATCCTCTGTGCAAGCTGCAATTCTTGATAGATGTAGACAACGAAGACTAACCACTCAGTCATGAAATAACGAAAAACACAAGCTTCTTCCCCACAACCCATTCGCACATAGTAGATATAATTGGGACGCAGGCTAAGATACCCAGAGGACTAGGCAGTTACATAACTAAAAGAACTTGCTATCCTGCTCTGACCTAGACGAGCAGAAAATGGACCAAAAGGAATCCTCAGCCTGAGCTTTACTCTTGATCAGGAATGAACACTTCAATTGGGCAGTGTTTATTTGGCTGAAATCAGTTCGTTTCAGCAAACAGAAGCCCAGAAGTCCCTCAGGATTTCTTTCCCAGACGCATGTGGTTTGTGCACCACAGTGGTGGAACTAAAGGCAGAATGGAACACACGTGCAAGCAAGATACAGTCTGAGCGTCCCGCTTAGAGAATATCACCTTCGGCTCTTTAACCTGCCATCATCAGAGGTCTCATTGAGCGTTTCATTTTGTCAGACTAAAACTGGACAAATGGAGACTCTGTGAGGCTTCCAACCTAATCACAAATGAATATTAGCATCACATGCAAAGGAATGGATGTAACCAGGAGCATATGTAAGGTGTCATCAACAAAATGATCCTCAGTGTGAGAAGACAATTAGCAGCTTAGAGTCCAGGGGCCATTTAAGCAACTAAGTTTAAGCAACTGTCGCTCATGCATCTTTCTGATAAATCTTTCAAAACAATCCCCTACCTTGCATCCAAACATAAGTGAGATGGTGCTGTTGGTGCATGCTACTTTACAGTGGCACAACATTGGCGAAAAGCAATCCAAGTTTTTGATGCTGGGAGACATTCTGCGCCTGGGCACTTCAATCCATCAGCGATTGAGGTGCCGGCCAATTGCTTCCACGAGCTCTGCCCGCTGCCTGCTCTTGACGTGCAGCCTCATCTCTCGACTTGGTCCGTGGAAGGGGGAGCAGAAGCGGCGACGTGATGCCTTCATCCAGCGAGCCCTTGTCAGTTGAGTCCACCGCTCTTCCGTCCTATCTCTTCGCTCGACTTGACTCAATCGGCCCGACAGATTAAAGCGCTCCTGAAGAGAGCTGTACTTGAGAGAGCTCTGGAGAAGCCATGCTGCCTGCCGTGACCAGGGGGTGTTGCGGTGGGAGAAAGAGGAGGAGCAGGAGGAGGGTTAGAGGGCAGCGGAGTGCGCGGGGTCTCGTGTCACAACGCGAGGGACTCTCCGCGATCCATCAGCGCTGCTGCGCTTCCACCTACTGCAGAGGAACTGCTGCCATGACTCGGAGGAAAGAGGAGCAGGTTCGGACGGTCTCCCACTCAACTATCCAAACAAGACACACAGAGCGGCGCGAGAGAGAGAGGAGAGGTAAGCAGACTGGAGGGGGAGGGGTGAGCAATAGCATTGAGCTTATTACACAGTTCACTAGAGAGAAACTGAAGAGTTTTTGAGCCGAAGGTTGCAGCATGCAGACTGAGAGAAGGGGATAAAAATGATCCGGACCATTCGGAGGTGAAAAGGGGGGACATGTATAATGCACTCTCAACAAATTTACAATCACAAGGACAACAGAGAAGGAAAGATACTGAATCAAGCGGCAACTAGTATGACCTCTGATTTGGAGTTATGAAATCTGATCTCAAAGAGGAATACGTCAGTTAAAAACTCAAATGATCTGAAATATTTCACAGTAGTTCATCATACGCAAGGACGCTTCATGCTTTCCCATATTAGATAAATAACTCAAACCAATTGTTTTCTTGAGTTAACAAAGTTCTAACAATTAAAGCAGGGTCCAAAACGTATTTTCATATTTTCTTGTCTGTAGCCTAATACGAGTAATATGCCACATATACATTACAATGCTGTGTTCTGGAGAAACTTCAGGCATTCTAGGTGAATTTCTGATGCAAATTTTCACACAGAGGTTAAAGTAGTTAGAAGAAAAATGTATGACAAAAATTAGCCATGACCAAAGAATTACTATGGGCGCTGATTCTGATAAAAAAAATTAAAATAAATCGCAATTTCAAGGACTACATAATAAATAACAATCATCATATTATTATTATTATTATTATAATAATAAATAAAAATTATATTATATATATATATATATATATATATATATATATATATATATATATATATATAGATAGATATAGATATATAGATAGGACAAATTGACCCCCCCCCCCCCCCCCCCCCCCGCCCTCCAAAAAACAAACCTATATATATATATATATATATATAGGTTTGTTTTTTGGAGGGCGGGGGGGGGGGGGGGTCAATTTGTCCTATCTATAATAAAAATGAATGGTCAATAGTTTTATAGAGACCATTAAAGCTTCATTTCAGCAGTTCAGGTGATATTTTCAGGTAAATCATGAAGCATTGGTATAGCAGCCTGTAATAAATCGGAGTGTGATCGTTTCTCCTCTGCCCCTCCTCCCTCCTGCCCCCCTGCCACACTACATCATTTGAACTGTTACATCATCAGAGTGCAGAGAGGCATGCAGATCCCAGACTACTACAGCACAAACACACACATAACCTCACTATTATAAACAAAATCTGCATCCGTTGCAGGACATGGCAGCTTCATTTGGTTACTGGAGGAAAATCTGTAAAATCAACCTCTCTTCATTATACAGCAAAATGTAGTAGTAGTAGTAGTAGTAGTGGTATGTACTGCGTAATCAATGAATATAACCATTAAATATTAGAAGATATTTAATATAATTTATTGTTTAATATACAGTCAAACCAAAAATGATTCAGACACCAGATATAATATTTTACTAGTGGGTGCAGGACACTATAGTTAATTGATGTAAGTGAGGATAGCAAAAAGTTAACTGCCATATTATACCCAAAAATTCGTCATACAGCGAACTACCAGTAAAATTGATAAAAATTTGAGACCAAAATTATTCGGACACTTTGACTTGACCATAACCTGATGTCGTCATACTCAGATTCTAGTCAGAGTCTGATACTGCTCCATTGGGCTGTGATTATGGGCGCATGTTACAACCGAACCAGGAAAGAAAATGCCTCTGCACTCAATTGGATAGACCTACAACCAATCAGAGCAATGCATAGTTGTCAACAGAACTCAAATGCACGCACACTGGAAGTAGAAGAAGAAGATGAGTGTAAACGATATTTGCTGGTGTTGTAAAAAAAGAATTAAAGGATACACAGAGTACTTACCAACACGATCATCATTTTTGAGAGAAATAGTAAAGGTGAATGCATATACGAACAAGTTCTACATTTAGGATTGGAACGAATTCGACCCAAGCGCTCTTTGGTGACATGCATGATTACGTTGCTGTTGATCATCTGTCCATCATCGTATAAAGCCCGCCCTGACAATTTGATTGGTCCGAACAGCTCTGGTTCAAGCATAGTTGCTCCACAACTGATCAAGTCCAGACTGAATTTCCCGACCTCAAATGTTATGGGTGGGGCTAAGTTCGACGGGCATCCAGGCTAACCTGACCATGTTTTGCTTAAGTGTTTTTTCTTTAATTGCTAAATGCAACATTTTACACCACAGACTGAACAGAATTAAGCATTGCTTGGTAATTGGTTGACCTAAATAGGAATTATCTAATGGTGTACTTAAATTTAACAGCTGATTGGTTGATTGTAATCCATTACATACCTTTCTATCAAAGTTATCTGACATAATCAAGATCAATTTGTTCTGACACAGTTTAACTCGGAGTTCTTGTCATATTTTATTACCATTTTCTAAACTATAGCGAATAAACTGTGCTAATGTGAGAAAATGTTGAAGGTATCTGAAATATAAATATCTCTATGATGAAGGATGATCATACAAGGCCACATAGTGAAAGGTCATTGCTCGTTGTTGGCCAAAACATTATAAGATAAGAGCCATAGCTTCTATAGTAAAAATATTTCTGTTTTTTAACGCATTAAGAACAGAACACCATCCATCACCCAATCCTATCTTCAACAGTGATTTAATCTGGCAGCGTGACATTGGTGATATATACAATGACTTTTGGAGGAGTTTCGATCCAGAAAAAATTATTCATCCAAAGCTGAAGCTTATTATTAACTTCTAAATCAATCCCTCCCGCTGAGAGTTTCAAGGAGAAAAGGACGATGTGTACGTAGATCCATAAACTTGGCTTGGTGTTGAAGCATTTCTTCAAGCAAAAGTTTGTGTATTGCTGTGTGCTCAGCAGTTTCTGTGAGAACAATGAGGACTTCTCCCCTAATAAATTGTGTACGCAGGCTGATGCTAATCATTTGACTGCTTTGCAGAAGCTCTCAAGGAATATCTAGATGGCAGACTGCTGAATTCCCATGATACCATCAAAGAATCAGATACCAGTAAGACTGAAACGGTGTGTGCAGAGAACCACGTCCATGAAGCGGAGAGAAACTCGTCTCTCATTGGCCAGGTGAGTCTTTGATCCAACATTCATTTCTGCTGAAATTTGTCTTTTAGTACCTGGATGCCATACACAGAGAAAAGCCTATGTGATGACATGGTGGGAAAAGTTAAAAACTCCAAAAGTTATCAAGGTTATGACAGATATGGTAATATACCATATGGAATAATGGTCCCATAGCTCAGAAAAATCTGAGATTATCTGAAGGTGATGGGGACATTTTACAAGTCTGAAGTGTCTATCATTATAATCAGTCTATGATGTTAAATATATAATTATAAATATGGATTTACTTACGTTTAAATTAATTTGAACAAATAAATGGCAAGTAACACACTGAAATAAATGTGACATTTTGAAGAAGAAAGATTAAATAGTATTTTCTTGTGAAACATATTCCAATAATATTTGTTTTATTTACAACTTCGAAAAATCTTTCTTTATAGTGGAATAAAGTGTTAATACCAACATGAACACTGTTTTAGCTGAACAGTAATTACTAGGATTAAGTTTAATTATAGTACGAGTTAATTCTTAATCATGTATTTATTTTGGTTTGGTTTAGTCGATACAGTAGCAAATTGCACATGGTATTTACGTTTGTGTGTGAACCTTCCAATGAGCTTTAAAAAAATGGAGCATCTGCACTCACCGGACTAAAGTGTTATGATGACACACAGTGGTCAGATGTTATCATCAAAATCAGAACGCACAGCTCATTCTGAATCTGAAGAGCAACAGAAATGCACTCATTAAACAATGTTTCATCTAGATACCATGGTACACGAATATTGCAATTCTACATTTCCATGGTATTTCTATCTAATACTTTGTGAGACATTAAGTACTTTTCTTTGTTAAGGGATACCGGTGACAGAGGCCATTTATCTTCTCCATCATAACCTGACAGAGAATGTCTGGAGGAGCTGAGGTGATGAAACCAGTCTGAAACAATCCAATTATGTTTCAGCTTTGACATTAATGAAACAGAAGACAGAGAGATTTCATTCAACAGTACTCATACATAATTTATATAGCATTAAGCTGGACAAGGAGCATGTAAATATTTAAGACGTATAGAGTAGGAATGTGCAAAATTACACATTTTCGAAAGTCATCGAGTTTCCGGAACGACTAGTCGATTAATCAGTCTCATGGACGCTCTGTATAATTAGGCTGGTGTTGAGTTCACCTGACGAGTTTCTTACGGGACATTTACATAAGATGCTTCTTGCATTCAAGAAGCATCTTGCATTCTTGCATTGGAACAGAACTCAGGGTCTTAAGACTTAAAAATAAGGCTCTGTATGTAATATTTGTCAATAAATTATTAGTTTTTAATAAAATGTAATTAAATTACAAATACTTTACCAGCATTTATTAATGTATATTAATGGCATTACATGCATTTAGTAATACTTTTTTTAATATTTCAAATTGTATGACTAAACATTACTGTATTATGACAATTTGAAAAAAGCAAAAATATAACTGAAAATGTATTTAATAAATTGTTGTTCATTACAGGGTTAGACAACTAAAACCCTAAAAAACTTTCCGTTAACGGAAATAAAATAAAATATAATAAATATTTATTTTAATTTCAACTTGTTGCCAAAGCAACGTCTCCTTTTTCATTTAGTTTTACTCGATGTAACTCAAATAACGAAAACTGAAATAATTTTTTTCTAAAATTATAAAGATGTATTTAAAAATAATAATAATTACAAAAGCACAACAAAATTACTAAAGCTTTAAAATGAAAAAGAAAGATATAAAAATAGACTTATTCAAAATATTATTTAAAAACTAGTATCTCAGTGATACTATAATAAAAATGTGCATTTGTAAGATGTCTTGGGAAAAATTTAACAGAAGAAATAAAATAAAAAAAGCATAAAGACACTAAAAAAAATGGACCATGAAAAACATTTGTACTAACTCAAAAGTCTCATTATTAACCTCAAGGGTAGACCATCTGTTAACTACATTCAAAAAAAGACTGCAGCTCAGCAAGCAGCTAGATGTGAAGAAACCAACTCTTCAAAGTAGTACATTTAAATTAACTTACAAGGACAGGAGGGTATTTCAGAAATGCTTATAAACACATGCAAATGAAATGTTTGTGACCACGCAGCAGAGCAACCTCACGTGAATGAGTAACTTCAGAAGGCGCGAATCTGTTGATGCCAATCACCATGACTGGCAACATCGGCAACCTGTAAATCGTTATACCCCTACCTATTTTTTATCGAAAACTGCAAATTTTGCTGAAAAGTGACAAGTTAGCGCCCCTGAAGAAATTAGTAGTATGGCGTGCTTTTTCTTAGCATGCGTTTCCATGGTGATTTGTCGCTCTGTTGAGAATGTCTTGTGTGTTCCGCTTTTTACACGGCTACTTGTCTCAAATAAATTAGACACAAAATATTGTCTTGAGTTTAAAAATTTTATTAGCTCTTCCGCAAAGCTTCCCCGAGGAAAAACAGTTCCAAACTGCTTTAAGCCTTTATCCATTCCTGAAAAGATATGTTAAAATTAATGCTGAAGTCTTCCATTGTAACCCGTGGTGGTTGTGTTTTTCAGTCACAAGATGGCGCCAGACAGTCAACGACAGCGGAGTGACACGTTAAGCTTATAAGTAGTATCGGTCTAGATAACTCGTAGTACCCGGATGAGCGGTGTGTTATTCACTTTGCCGTTTTTTATCTGGGAATAATGCTGCGTTCCAGGCAGGTTTTTGAACCCGTAAGTTATAACTTCAAACCACGACTCACGACTTTGTAGCGTTCCAGGCCAAGTCACGCCAAACTGCCTGAGCATGAGGAATAGTGGTAGCTAGCTAGATGTAAACAAAGCATGGCAGACCGTACGGGGCTTATGCTCATTTACAATCATTTATTTTGCCAAAGGTGCTTACTCCTTGTAGCCTGGGAAAACCCAGACAACTTCCGGCAAATTTAGATTTGCTCTGCAAGTAGTCTGGCAAAGACCCCATTCAAACCCATTTCTAAACCCTAGAAATCGCGGCACCAATTAGAAACGTTGGGGCGGGCTTTAGACGATGACGACAGCGCAGCGACAGTGAAGCAGATTTGCCGCTACTGTGGAGCATCACTCGTTCGAATCAGCCATCGCGTCTGTTTTAAGCAATTTAAACTTTTCCTTTTCGTTAAAACCCGAGCAAAGAACAACACTCAAGCCTTCATATCTAAAAAAGATATTATCGCTGTCTTACCGACTGGATTCGGCAAAAGTCTGATACCAGCTTGGCCCTTTGGTGGCTAAACGAATGGGTCTTAGCGAGAGTCCTCTGGTAGTGTTAATGTTTTACAAAATATAGTTTTAAGTCCTTTTCAGGCATGAATGTAGTTGTTTAAAGCTCAAATATGTGGTTTATTTATAAAGAGAGCGCCTTTTTTTAAATTTTATCTGCCGTTTTCGGAGTTGTGAGCGCCAGTGGTTCAGCGGCGCTCAATTGATCATTGAGCCCGCCGAGAGGCGCCTTTCCTCGGCCAGTCCTTCTGCCGTCTGCCGCTGGCTCTGATGTCTCTGTAGTGGTTAAACCGTCTCGTCTTGTGTAGATCTAACGGCTGATCTTTGCTCTCATTAATCTATAATTTGTTCCTAGACAGATCGTTTTGTCTGTGGGCAAAGTGAAGTTTCATAACTTTATATTTTTAAGATATTAAGCTTTACCGTTGTAGTCTCCTAGCGCTGACTTTGACTGAATTGCTTTATTTATTGTATAGCTTCTTATACCTTTTACTTATACTTTTATGATTGCTATGGATGATCACACATAAAATGACATTTAACAAAAAGAGACTAGGTTGTGTTTTGTGTCATATTTAATTTATTACAGTGATAATCATAGCCTATATTATGTGTGTGTGTGTGTGTGTTTTTAAATGTAAACGAAAAGAAGCTGGGTTTTTTTATATTTCGTTTTGTTATAAACATGCATTGAAGATAATATGCATTGCCTGCACTACATATACAAATATATACTGAGTGAGACTGTCAAGAACGCTGCTTGTCCATTAGCAGACTAGGCGGACTAGTTTCCTCCCGTCCTCGGGAGTTCATTCTCCGGAGTCAAACTTGGTAAGTCACGGAAGCAAGTCAGAAGTTCGCGTACGAAATATGTCAAACACCACTGCCTCATTTCATAAAAAAAAAATTATAATAATTAAACATAATAATAGCCACACGAATGTGGTTCAGGCAACGCATAGCTAGGCCTACATTGATTATCTTATATATTTATAATAAAACGAAGTATAAAACACCATGCCTCTTTTCGTTTACATTTTTAAAATAATATATTAAACATTAATATGTGGTTTAGGTAAAGTGACCAGATTTCTGAAATGGAAACCGGGGACATTTCCTATTTGAGAACACAAGTACAGACAAGAACGCATATTGAGAGACGGCCAGAGTCTCAGATGTTTCTCCGTCGCTCTGCATACGTCATCTCCCTCATCGCTCTGATTGGTTTTAGGTCTATCCAATTGCGCCGAGAGGCATTTGAGCGACGCCCGTTGGTGACGCCCCTTTGGAAATGATTTGTCTATGAAGCTTTGCCAGACCATAACTCAGTTACTACTGAGAATGGTCTGGTTTTAACCAGGCTATACTCCTTGCTTATTTGAGGGAAACTGAGGAGAAAAAAATGGCGCATATGGCAAGAGAAGCTGTTATACCTTTTATTTTACGTTATTTGTATATTTGTTTCATAAACACAGCATCCGTAGGGGCTGCCATTGTCGTTTCACGGGCTATGTGACGTCAGAGCTCATAACTGGGAGTACATCGATCTAGTACGAGTTCCCGGATGGGAAGTCGTGGGTTTGACTGCCGTTCCAGTGCACTTTTACAGGTAGAAGGTTTGAAAAACACGGGTTACGGGTTGCCTGGAACGCGGCCTAACATACCGCTGGAATGCGCGATTGACCAATCAGAATCAAGTATTCCACAGCGCCGTGTAATAACTGTGAACATACTCTGGGTTGCCTAAACTTACTCGCGAACGTGTTTCACGTAAGCATTAAGCAAGGTTTGGTTTAATCAACTGAGAGTTCAGGGTAAATTTTTACTGTAAGATAACCTTGCTTTCTGGAATACCCCCCAGAGAGGCCTGTTCCCAAAGTTTACAAGGCAAATAATTAAACTTCTGTACTTAATAGCTCCAGAATTAATATATACGGCTGTTTAAAATAGGTACTCTGATGACACTAGCACTGTGGTATTTGACACTGGCTGCAGGGATGCGTTCTCAGCAGGAAATCATTAAGATTGACAGCTCATCATGGCTTAGAATTATTGAGCCGCACTTAAGCCTGTTTACACTGCAGTAGGGGATATACCTGGCAGGGGAAATACCTCACAGGTTCATTTATGGCCATCTAACTGGAAACATCACTGGGGTATCAAACTTAAAATATTTTTAGGAACATGGATGTGATGGAAGTAGTGGTTTGTCTTTCATGACAAATATTATTCAGTCCAGCAAGCATCTGGCTTCTCATGCTCTCTCTTCTTTGATTTCCAGCCCACAGCAAGGTATAGAGTATGTTTAGGCCCTGTCTGCATGACTGATTCTTCCACACGGACGGTCCCACCCTCCCCGATCTGCCGCGGTTCTCTATGCAATCTGTCACACACTGCTTCACATAGACAAACTGTTGCTCCTTCACAGCCACGTGGGAGCTCTCTGGGATAGCCCTGGTAACCTATGGCGACAGCTCTGGAGGTATCACCGATATAAAAGCCTCTTTCTTTCCTACAATGCACAAAGAGCTTCAGTTATACTTCTGGAAGAAGATGAGCAACTCCCCTCTGTGGTCAAAACGTGAAGCACAGAATCATTTTGACAATCAACAACTTGTTTCTCACCTAGAAATGCAATGAATCTGGTCAAATGCTATGTTTTAACAAACACCTTTGATCAAATAACCTGTGCCATATTTATTTATGATAGCTTCAAGGATTCTGCGAATGGCACAAACAGTGCCACTTCAAAAAGAAAATAATGACAATATGTGAACATTACAAAAGTATGAATAGTATGAAACACAAGATTCAATAATATGTAAAGCCAAGCCAACACAGGCAAAAAGCAACAACAACAACAGCCTTAATAATACAATAATAATAGTAATTGTTATAAATTGTTATTAAATAAATCAAATGATAGTATAATAATGGTACGAAGAAGAAGAAAACAAATGCTAAAACATTTTTATTTAATTGTACTATTGTAGTTACTTTTGAAGTAATGTAAAAAGTTGAAAAATGCATTTTGCTTTTATTTAGCTTTAGTAAATATGTTAATATAAACAAAACACAAGTATTGGTTGCTTTTTAATAGTGTACAGAGGTATAGATTTGTTTAGACACATTGGGTCTCATTCACTAATAATTGTAAATAAATTAATAAAATCACACCATTAATTTGATTACCATTTAGAGTTATTGCACAGAAATTCCAAAGAACTAAAAAAAATTTAAGCAATGGTGTAAAGCAAACAAAATGTTCGATTTCTTAGGTGACTTCTCTAAAGTAAAGGAAACTGAAAAGTAGTGTGGCTCTTCTCCTATTCACAAGTCAGTTCAAGCAGCAGCATCATTCTTGAATTCAGAGCAAGTGTGTTAAACAAAAAAATTGTTTACGGTTTAATGTCAAATTGACCAGAACACATCCTGTGTTTTTCCCCCCACCAAAACTATTTCCTGGTTCCACTAAATACAGTAGAGGGCAGTGTTAAATTACTTTGAGAATATAACTCACCACAGAAAAAGAATGTGGGATGTGTGCATGTTCACATGAAAGACTTGAATAATGTATCTCACACATTTCAAAATGAAAAAAAAAAAAAAAACTTTGGGGGCCAGATTCACAAAACCTTTATAAGAATAACACTTCTTTACGGTCTAATTTTCTTAATATTTTATATTCCCAAAAAATATATAATTTTTAAGAATGTTCACATCTTTTTTTTTCTAAGACTGTAAAACTGAAAAACTGTCATTGTAAATAACTTAGGATAACCTGCAACTTGTCATAAATCCCCAAAGGTAAGATTTTACCCCAAAAGGTAAGTTTTTTTTTTGGTTGTTTCAAATGAATTGTTGTCATTAAGCATTACAACATTACACCGGCTACATATAATATACACTATATTGCCAAAAATATTGGGACAGGACACCCCTCCAAATCATTGAATTCAGGTGTTCCATGGCTTTTCAATTATTCAATTAAATGGCACGTCCATGACTAAATGTGTATCAAATCAAACCCCTAGGCATGCAGACTGCTTCTACAAACAAATGTGAAAAAATGGGTCGTTCTCAGGAGCGCAGTGAATTCAAGCGTGGTACCATGAAAACTCTGTGCAATACGTCATTCGTGAAATTTCCTCACTACTAAATATTCTAGAGTCAACTGTTACTGGTATTATAAAAAAAGTATTATAACAACAGCAACTCAGACACGAAGTGGTAGGCCACATAAAATCGGGAAGCGGGGTCAGTGCATGCTGAGGCGCACAGTGCACAAAAGTCGACAACTTTCTGCAGAGTTAATAGCTACAGACCTCCAAACTTTGTGTAGGCTTCAGATTAGCTCAAGAACAGTGCGTAGAGAGCTTCATGGAATGGGTTTCCATGGCCGAGCAGCTGCATCCAAGCCTTACATCAAGAGCAATGCAAATCGTCAGATGCAGTGGTGTAAAGCACGCCGCCACTGGACTCTATCGCAGTGGAGACATGTTCTCTGGAGTGACAAATCACGCTTCTCTGTCTGGCAATCTGATTGATGAGTCTGGGTTTGGTGGTTGCCATGAGAAAAAAACTAGCTTGACTGCATTGTGCCAAGTGTAAAGTTTGGTAGAGGGGGGATAATGGTGTGGGGTTGTTTTTCAGGGGTTGGGTTGGCCCCCTAGTTCCAGTGAAAGGAACTCTTAATGCTTCAGCATACCAAGACATTTTGGACAATTTCATGCTCCCAACTTGTGGGAACAGTTTGGGGATGGTCCCTTCCTGTTCCAACATGACTGCGCACCAGTGCAGCAAGATCCATAAAGACATGGATGAGGGAGTTAGAACACCTTTGGGATGAATTAGAGCAGAGACTGAGAGCCAGGCCTTCTTGTCCAACATTAGTTCCTGAGCTCACAAATGCGCTTCTAGAAGAATGGACAGAATTTCCCATAAACACACTCCTAAACCTTGTGAAAAGCCTTCCCAGAAGAGTTGAAGCTGTTATAACTGCAAAGGGTGGGCCAACTCCATATTAAACCGTACGGATTAAGAATGGGATGCCATTAAAGTTCATGTGCATGTAAAGGCAGACATCCCAAAACTTTTGGCAATATAGTGTTTATTACTACTACTACTACTAACAATGTGCACAAATATACTGTCATGATTATGCGTGATAATCAAATAGACAAATTAATGCAACAGACAACTCCATTTTGAGACAAACTTTAAGTAAATAAAGAAAAACGTAAACATCAAGTGCTGTACTCATGTCAAGTCCGTCGAAAATAGAGTGCACATGTATGATTATTACAGTAAAATACAGCCTTTGAATTGAAGTTGAGTTCATTTGAATTGTCGGCAAGAACCGCCATACAATCAGATAACATCATACCCGGTCATTTTCATCTAAATAAAAAAATACTATTTATTTATGCTATTTATGATAAGAATTAGGCATGGTCACACTACATTTTTCATTCCATTGACTTCTATTCAAACGTATGTGAATGCGTCAGACCGGAAACGCTAGCTCATTTGAAAAGTTTTGCATTTTGCATTTGATCCGTCACGGCGTGACCTCTTAACTGCAAAAATATTGTTCTTTTAATTCTGACAAGTCAAGTAGATATCCTTTACCTTTTAAACTACACTTTGTTTCTCTGTCTGTAGACATGAAGGGATTGCATAGCTTACAGGTGGTGCCCTATGAGAGCTCAAGCTGACTCATGACTCCTTCACATCACCTCCAGCCCTTCCTGCCGCCCACACAGAGCAAAATCACACTGACACCACTCCATCAGTCCAGCCCACAGCTATGAGCTCTCAGCAGGCAGAGACACCTCACTGTTCTACAAGCACACTCACTTCAAACACAGAGATTGACATTGAAAGAAATCAGAATAAAACATGTGCTGCAAATATCACCACATCTGCTCAAAATGTACAGCCACTAAATGATCTAATTGACCCATGAAGCTGATTTCCTAGCTTTGCTAGTTTCATATTTTTTCCCCACACAGGTTCTGTATTAGCCTGGATGCCAGCCAAATTTAGTACCGCCCACAATATTTGAGGTCGGGAAGTTCAGTCTGGACTTCATCCGTTGTAGAGCAACTATGCTCGAACAAGAGCTGTTCGGACCAATCAAATTGTCAGGGCGGGCTTTATACGATGATGGACAGATGATCAACAGCAACGTAATCATGCACGTCACCAAAGAGCGCTTGGGTTGAATTCGTTCCAATCCTAATCAGAGAACTTGTTTGTATATGCATTCACCTTTATTTTTTCTCTCAAAAATGATGATGATGTTGGTAAGTCCTCAGTGTATCCTTAAATTCTTTTTAACAACACCGGCAAAGATCATTTACACTCATCTTCTTC
>NC_137110.1:22443601-22754715 GCF_949357685.1 Gobio gobio
AAGTGGTATTCAAAATTTGCTTATTTTGGGCCAGTAAGTATATGAACCTTCCTTGTTATTATCAAATCCCTCATCTTCAATAAAACATCAACCACTTAAAACATATCATGACATGAGATGATGAATGGTTTCTTTCCAGCCCAAAATAAAAGTTGTAGAGCTGGAAAAAAATAAACACCAAATTGGGCCAGACCCAGGGAAACACACCCAGCTATGACATGTGACACTAGGAGGTCATGGACCGCAATAACTCAATAATAAGAGCAAATCACATGACAGATAGAGCTACTGACAAGACAGATAGTTGAGGGATTTGGATTTGTCTAGGCATGGGACATTCCAAAAATGGATGTTCATCTCATTGTTTGGCATGTTGTCTGAGCCACTTGTTGGTTTTTAAGCTCTTTATAATGAGCATCCACTGCACCAGCGCTACTTTATTATGACTGAGATACTATTATAGTTTTGATAACATTTTGAATTAGATTTATTTTTATATTTGCAGTTTAGTTAAAGTTTTAGTTATTTTGTGCGTTTGACATTTGTATTTTTTTTTCTTTGTCTATATTAGTTGAAAGTTTTAGTTTTAGCATAATGGCTGTAATAAAACAGGTTTCCATTTTATCTTTTATTTCAGTTCAAGGTTGTTGTTTTTTTAATGGAACTTTAGTTTTAACTACGTTTTAGTTTCAGTTAACATACATACAAATACAGTATATACACACACACACACACACACACACACACACACACACGTTTATTTATTTAAATAAAATACTAAATTCAAGGAGGAGCAAATAAAGAATTTCAGTGTGTCAATCTGACTTGTAATTTCCGCTACAGTTGTGAGAGCTGCAAAATAAATTCTGAATGGCTGCACATAATGCTCCTACTGCCAGAATCAATGCCCTGGCTGGGTGCATTACTCACTGACTCAAAGGAAAACTAAGCATCTGGACAGGAGATCACCACAGGGATCTGTTTAACCTGACCTGGTTGAGCCAAGCTATAACACATTATAGATGTCACATAACAGGCCAGTCAGCTTTCTGAGATTTCTACACTACACTACCTTTCAAAAGTTTCGAGTCGATAATTTTTTTCTGTCTCTATTTAAAATAACACTTTTATATTTTAATATATTTTAAAATGTAATTTATTCCTGTGATGGATGGCAAAGCTGAAAATCCAGAAGTCATTCCAATTGACCTATCGGTAAGGCCGCCCCTCGAACGCAGATGAGCAAATGGCAGTTGAGTATCAGTTGCGCTGGGACCGGAATTCTGACATCTTTAGGTTTCAGCGCCACAGAGATACATGGGAAAATCCGAAGCTCTCAGCGGTTTGATGGTGTTTATGCTACAAAAATGGCAAAACGATGTGCCTGGGGTACTGCAACACTGATTCCAGGTATCCTGAGAGGATTTTCTGGTGGTCACACTCTCATTAAGTTACGATTAAGTTAGTGATTCCCTGCTAACATAATAACTAACTGTTCTCACTTCATGTAACGTTACCAGTGTAGGTCAAAAACACAAACGAAGGTCTGCATTTCAGTACCTCTCCATATTAAACTGGTTAAATGTACATTAATTTAATCTTACCCTGCGGTACATGAACAGTGTTGATGTACATTGTAGCGATCGTGACGACCGTAACACGAGGCTTCTCCCGTTTGCATTGTGATCTGTAAATCCTAGCTTCCAAATTAATCTCCCACATTTATTTTAAAATCTTTTATATATTTAAGTCCCACTTGAATGCTCCTCGACGAGAAGTGGTCCTTCTGTGCCACAGAATTTTTGTATATCTTTTTTATATTTCTGTGAGTTGTTTAAAGGTCTACATTATCTGTCTTACTAAGGAGGACTCCTATTTTGATGGGTATTATAGTCTATGGGTGGTAAAAGGGAGAGTTTCTCTGAGTTGTTTTCAGATACAAAGTTTACAGTTTATAAAGCACCCCTGAAAAGGCATACGGTCTGTATATGTTTATTTACTGTTAGTAACGTTAGTTGTATGAGTGTTTTTGTATAATTTGCTGTGTATGTTAATGATAATGCAACGGAGAGAGAAAGTTTGTGAATGAGATGTTAATGCCCACTTCTGCTTTGTTTGTTCAACTCTTACGGTGATTTTTTTTTGTTTTGTTTTTTTTTGTGAAAAACAATGTAATTAACTTCATAAACCATCAGTAAAGTTTGGCCATCATTCAGACAGGGTCCGCTACATTCTGTGTCCAAAAAACAACTTGGGATAAGGTGTTCACACTGACAGCTGTCATTGTAAGACTGTTAGCAACGCCGTTTGTTTTTCCGAGTTAGCAACAGTATCTAAGGGGGGCGGGGCTTACCGATTGGTCAATTCTGATTTGGTGCTCAAGAAACATTTTCTAAAATAAGCGACCCCTGGTTTTGGGGGGTAGGGTCTGCAGAGGGTGCCAACCTGTGTGCCATTAATTGACGGATGCACAGAACAACAGATAAACACTTTCTCTCACGCATTCAAGTGGGCAATTAAAGCAATCTGCGAACAGAAGTGGTGTATTTCCAGAAATCAAGCAGAGTCACATATAAGCAGACTTGTCAACTCTGTACATCACCCCTGTGCAGCTGTATTTCAGGAGATTTTGTGTGAAGCCCCAAGAATGACTTCAAGGACTGTGGTGATGCTTAAAATATGCAATGCACAATGGCCAGCAGCATAAAACAAGCTGACAGTCTTACTCTACACACTCACAGGTAATTTATTCCTCTCAGACCGGCGGGGTCACACTCAGGGGTAGGCAGCCGCCTCCAGCTCCACCGCAGGTGTCTTATTAAATTGCCTGTGCTGCCCTGTCAACTCCACTGGAGTTCAACTCTAAGAGTACAGCATTAGGATAACACAGTTCTGTGTCTTTTTCCTGTCTTTAGTCCAGCCAAGTACAAGTTTCATCTGGACTTGACTGGATCTTGCTTTAGGTGTAATAGAACCTGATTGATAGATTGCTCCAAGTTTAACAATTAAAGGGATAAGGCAAAAGGCATTTCTACATGTACTATAAAACATACTGTAGTTTTCAGACCTAAAACATAACATTTCACTGCAAAAAGAGCACTTTTTGAAACTCATTTCCAAAACTCCTTTTCAACTTTATCCATTGTGGTGGACATTTTTCTATCGACTGTCTCTACAAAAAATCATCAACAACACTTATATAAAAGGTGAGCAGTGAGGTGATAAGCTGAGAGATGCAATGAAATTAGCCAATCATAATCAAGAGGACTATTCTTGATGAGTCTTAAAGACAGAGAACCAAAACAGAGTCACAACACAGGATGAAAATGTTTAGCAAATATATAACTCTTGTGTCCTAAAAAAAGCATCCATTAAGCCATTACACTTCATTGAATCTTTAGTGTCACATGATCCTTCAGAAGTCATTCCAATATGCTGATTTTGTGATGATTATAAATGTTACAAAAACAGTTGTGCTGCTTAATATTTTTTGTGGAAAATTTTTCAAGATTCTTTGATGAATAGAAAGTTCAAAAGAACAGCATTTATTTTAAATAAAAAAAATAGTAAAAACTACGTTTTTTTTACTGTGACTCTTGCTTAATACAAGTATTCAAAATCGTACTGACCCCAAACCCCAGACGCTTTTATGGCTAAGTGTTTGACCATCGCTGTACGTCTACTACGTTTGTGAAAATAGTGTTCCACAAGAGAAACAAATGGTGTTTCCTCTGTCCAAATTCAAGCAGATAGCCACAGCATGATAGTCAAGACATAACAGCTGGGGGTCTCACTGCACCAGACTAGATCTCACCACAAGTGCCACCCACGCGCCACAGCGTATATGAAAGACAGAGAGGGAGAGAGAGCCATAATGGGGACACGGAGTATGACATGTAATCAAAAGAATGAGATTAAACGCAAAGGCTGAATGATGACCCTTCAAACCACTGCACAGCCAAAACACACACATATGAAGATAAAACATATAAACACAAGTGAATTTTTTTTTTAAAAAGCTGAAAAATTAGCTCTTTTTTTAGCTATGACATTCAGCACTAATGTGTGTAATGTGGGGGCAGTGAACAATCCGGTGGAAGTGAATGGGAAGTGTGAATGCAGAACTCGGCCACAGCGCCCGCAGGCTCCCACCTGCTTTCACCCCAGCAGCTCTAGACACACACATCACCTCGTTGACCTCTGTGACCCCTGCTGACATCACCACAGCAGTACAACCACGCTGTATGAAATCTCAGCACAGCGACAGTCGTTCAACCACAACAAACCATTGCCAAATTTTCATATCCAGGACAGAACACACAAGGTGCTTCATACTTTTTTCAGATGATATAGCATTAGCTATAATATAGGACAATCTTTAACATTAAATGACTTCAGAATGGGCTTGTTTGCTTGAGAATGCAAATGCACAACTTATAAGAATGTCAGTTTGTGCTATATTTTCAGCTGACAGTCTTTCCTGCAGAAAGAAACTGGATGCGAGAGGCAGGACTCGTGCAAAACCTCTGATCATACTTCTAACGAGACCTACATTCAGAAGAACGAGACTCACAGCGTCAAACTGGAACAAACAGTGACATCACTTCCTCCTCATGGTGCCACTTACCCAAATTCCCTGAAATATCACAATATAATAATCTGCTATTATTATTTCACAGTTAGACAAAACTGTAATAAGATACAATTCTCAACAACAAGATTTGTACAATAGTTGCTTAATATGCACAGTATATATGAAGAGTTCAGATGCAAAAGCCTCTTAGTCCGTCTGACGTTTTTCTTTAAAATAAGCATTTTTGTCAGGCTTCTATGTATAGGTTTCTACCTAAGCTGAGGCTGGGATTAAGTGGGTTTGAAATCAAAGTATTTTATGAACCTATACTATATGCGGAGAGCATTCACTCAGTATTTGTTATCTCATTTTTGACCGAAGTGGCTTTTAGAGGCTTTTGCATCTGAACTCTTCATATAGTCCAATAGTATATTTGGAATAGGTAGACCCCAAGAAATGTATTACATAAAATGGACCCAAGAAATACGCATGACCAAAAATCTTTAAATCTCTTCATTTCACATGAACAATATACAATACACAACATCCACATTTACATGGACCAAACGGATATACAAAACAGGATAACCAAGCAATATTTATCTCTATAAATGGCACTCAAAGACAAAAAATAAATAAATAACAGCATGACACATGAGCAATTATTTTAAGAGCAAGATACTTTACATTCTGTCCCTCATCTGAATCCTCCATTTAGTCGGGGACGTCCTCTCCAGTCTTCCCAGAAAGACACCACGCAATGACCTCAAGTAAAGCAACTGCTCATTAACACTTCCACAGCTTATTCGTGTAGCTACTCAAGTGTATTTCAGCTGACCAAGACAAAGATCAAATTCTCTTACAGTCAAAAATAGGTCTTTCCAAAGACAATTAAGGGATAGATGCTAAGCTACTTAAAGCTTAAAAGGTAAGCCAAGGCTGAAACTTTTGGGCCCGGTTTCACAGACAGGGCTTAGACTAAGCCAGGATTAGGCCTTAGTTCAATTAGGACATTTAAGCAACTTTTATAAACGTGCCCAAGAAAAAAACATTGCTGGTGTGCATCTTGAGACAAAAAAATGCCACTGACATATTTTAAGATTTGTCAGTGCAAGATTCTTTCAGTTAAAATAGCTCAAACATGCATTTTAGTCTAGGATTAGCTTAAGCATTGTCTGTGAAACCGGGGGTTAGTCTAACAACTTCTAGGCACAATAATAAAATGTATAAAACTAAAAAAAAAAAAAAGTAACTTCGTACATGCATTTAATTTTTATTAAAAAATAGTCCTTTTTAATTATTCTAAACAGGTGTAATTTACAAGTTACGAAAGGTTGTCAAGTTCAACACACTCTATAGACCCCCTAAGTAGCTGTGGAAGACTAAGAACATAAGAACTGAACACACATAATAAGTTTATTTAAGTTAATCAAATCACAGCTTGATTAAAATCTTTAAGAAAAGCTCCAGAAAAGTTCCAAAAAGGGAAGTAAGGAAGTTTTTGCTCTTGAGGTGGTAGGATATAATTGACTCAAAATGCAGAACACATCTGCAAAACACAATCCTGAAATGCAAGAGAACACAAAGAACCGAGCCAGAGCCCTGAGAGAGAACTTCTCAAAATCCACAAATCCCAGGACAATGTGAGCTCTGAGATTACATTTGTGAATGTCCACAACTATTGCAGGAATTTGTTGAGGGAACAAATTAGCTCAAAACATAATAGAATCAGTAGTTTGTCAAATCATGTTGATTTAATCAGTTAAGGATTTTGAATTAATCACACACGTTAAATCACATAGGTTCTTTATTGGCGTCCATGATTCCATGAAGACCTTTCCATTGAAAAAAATCTACTGACTACTGGGTGGTTCTTTGAAGAATATTTTAATAAACTAAATTTTTTTTTTTTTTAATTTTAAGAAACAGAAGAACCATTTTGGGTTCCTCAAAGAACTATGGCATCACTGTAAAAATCTCCCTTTGGAAACCCTTTTTTTTTTTAATCAGGTTTTTCTCCCACCTCCAATTAAATTTTTTATTTTTATTTTAATCTTGGGGCAAAATACCTAATATTTTAATTAAAGACCAGAGTCAAGTGAAGGGAGAACAAATGGTCACACAGAACTAAACTAATGTTTTGGTGCAAGACACCTTGACTAACATTATAAATGGTGGGAGGAATGATGAAAAAGTATATATTATTGCCTATATAACAATCAGCAGCACCTGAAAAGAAGAAAAGCTAATGGACTGTATATTTCTAACACTTAAATTTTAGTCACATCCACACCAGTCACATAAAACTGACAGCGTGCCGCTCTCTACAAAACATGCTTATTATGTTCTTCAAAAGAGAGGTTCTTGAAAAGGGCAAACCACTCAGTAAAAAGCAAACCAATAAAAGAGGGGACTAAAATACATACTAAAAACACTTACACTGTACATCGTATGACATTCATGTTAAAAAAATAATATGCATGTGCAAGACCATGCACTGGATTTTAAATGTCATGATTTATCTAGAAAATAACTCTTGCCTCTATTAAGACAATGCATAATTAATCAAATCACAAACTCAACTCATAACTCCCATAAGTACCGGAAATCCATCACTGGTCAATTGCCTGTATGAGTAGGAAAGTCTATGGAAGTTCAAGCATGCTAGACTTTAAAGGGGAGCCCTGGGTGATTTGCCCTCAAGTAGAGGGTTGGTCACGGCTGAGCATTTGCAGCAGCACAGATGTCATGCTTTTGCCACTGCACACAAATATAACACACTCCAGATAGAAAAGGCATCTCTAAAGCAGCACATTATATAACCATAAATTTAGCATATTTCAAGTGCATGCCTGCGAGTGTTCAGACATTGCAAGTGTTCCGCGCGCTGCAAACGTTCTCTTTACTTGCAAACCTGCGATAACTTTTGAATTCTTGAGGAATATCTGGTGCAAGTGTGCGCCTAAACATACTTAGCCAGTTAAATCAATTGTGGTAACGGATAAAACCAGAAGATTATGATCTCATTATGCTAATTTATTCCAGATGCCAGGGTTTTTAAAACACTTCAGCATTCTGTTATGGTGATAAGTGATCATAATTGGCATTCAATTATGAAAACAGCTTTACCTTTCAAACACCGTTTACAAATTTCCCCCACTCAAGAGTACTCGCATTCAAGTAGCCTAAGAACACCCTGAAATAAATCTAATTCTAGAGTGACACACATTTGTGCCACACTGAAATGGGAGCCCTCGTCCCTAAATATTGTTTATATAAATAAATAGCCCTCTTTGCCTGGAAGGACAGAAAGAAATATTGTCCTGTATATACAGCAGCACAAAGAAACACACTGAATAATGTCTGTATAAACAGGTAACCCCCCCCCCCCCCCCCATCTCGAACATTAGCCTTGAGCAAAGCCTGTGTAGTGAGAGATAATAATAGCAAATATCAACACTTCGTAATGCATCTTTAATGATTACATTTTTAAATTCTAATATCTAATCCAAATTGTCAGGCAGCTCCAGCTGATTTCATGCTCTCAGATGTGCAGCCAAAAAAAATATGGTCTAGTTTTTTCCCCCAGTTCTTTCTCCTCTATGCAATCACTCAAAGGGAGTTTTTATTCTCTCTGCAACCACTCCACCATTTTTTCTTAATCTTAGAGAGGCTGATCGCCCTAACACAAGTGATTGATGACAAAGATCTGCAAAGCATGCACCTCATGCCATACGTTTGTCAAAGATATGAATGACAACAGCTAACTGCTTTGTTCATACAACACTTATCAACCTAAACGGCTCTCAAAATCATTTTGGAAGTCCTGAAAACTTAAAGGAGTAGTTCACTTCAGAATTAAAATTTCCTGATAATTTACTCACCTCCACATCATCCAAGATGTTGTTCATGTCTTTCTTTCTTCAGTCGAAAAGAAATGAAGGTTGAGGATAGGGATGTTAACGATTAATCGATGATCGATTAATTGTCGATAATACATTTTATCGATAAAACTTATCGATCATCGATTAAGCAGGGTCACGTGCGTCCTGCTCAACTGCAAAACACCGGAGGAAAAAATTAAGCGAGCGCACTGGAGTTATGTTTGGGACCATTTTACAGCTGGAGTTACACCTTCACAACTAATAATGATTATGATTGGAATTGTCATATCACATAACATTAGAGCAATATTGTAATAAAACATTGTGACATTTTTTGGGTTTAGTTGCTGTGTTTCATCGCGGAAGTGCACGTCCACAACATGAGTCACGCATTCTGACTTGCACGTAACTTTGTTCAAGTTCACTTGTGCATTCACATCATTTTGTGCAGATGTCATTTGTAATATTATATATTTTGTATATATCTGAACAATCGCATATAGGATGCGTTTCTTTGAGCTAAATAACACGCTAGCAAAGAGCTTCAGTGTAGGCTACCGGTGTTCATTCAGCGCTTCAGCACACGCAGCTTAAACAGCAATGCACAATTAATAATAACTATGATTGGGACTGTCATATTATTGAATAAGTAACAATTAAATGATCAATCACATCGACTCGTTTTACAATTCTATAGCCCTTTATTTAGATTAAAACCCCTTCTCATTCATTTGGTGAGGAACATGGTGTTTTGAGCAGCATTTTGCACACTCTATCATGTTGTTGGCTATAAGCCACTGATGTAGACGCATATTGCAGTATTAAGGCTAACGATTAATCGATTAATTGATTGTTAATTTAAACGACGATAGATCATGGGAATTAGTGTAAATTGAGATATAGTTGAGGAAAACATTCCAGGGTTTTTCTCCATATAATGGACTTCAATGGGGTACAACAGGTTGAATGTCCAAATTCCAGTTTCAATGCAGCTTCAAAGGGCTCGACACGATCCCAGACGAGGAATAAGGGTCTTATCTAGCGAATCGATCTGCCTTTTTCTTATAAAAAGTATATACTTTTTAACCACAAACGTTTGTCTTAGGCTGCTCTGTGATGCGCCATATTACGTAATCACGTTGGAAAGGTAACGCCTGTTTAAAGCTGCATTGAAACTGGAATTTGGACCTTTAACCCGTTGTACCCCATTGAAGTCCACTATTATGGAGGAAAATCCTGGAATGTTGTTTTCCTCAACCTTAATCTCTTTTTGACTGAAGAACGAAAGACATGAACATCTTGGATGGAGTGGGAGTGAGTAGCCTAAATTATCAGGAAATTTTAATTCTGAAGTAAACTACTCCTTTAAGGGAGACACTTTAGTTATAAAATGCGGTTGTGTAACTCTTGTCTATATGAACACATCCTAAATCTTATGTCTTTGAGAAATTATTTAAGGTGTAAAATCCCTCCCCTCCACTTTCTAACAATCAGCCTAATCAATGCACACTTCACAGTTTGATCACCTTTTGCAGCATTTTTTTCTGAATAAACTGATCATATTAGGCAGGCAGACAGATAGACAGAACTTTGTGAATACTCATTTGAAGCTTTTAGGTATTTCATGTATAACAAATAAACAGATAACCTATAAAGCCATAGCCACAGTACTGTAACCAATAAAGTTTCACATCTGTACATCTTAATCTTACAGGTCACTGTTTCATTATAATAAACTGTACGTTAAAAAAAAAACTCCAGACAGCACGAAGAACAATGCAAACACGCACATAGATGCCTTCTTACCTTTGTGCTAACGATACACAAACAGTCCATTCTTCAGAGCGCGACCTCTCAGCATCTCATTGCGGCTGCTCTAATCCTGTCGCTAAAATATGCGAATGCATATGCATGAATGCATTGTGCGCGCGACATGAACTTACTCTCAGTTGAGCAAACAACATACGCTTCCATATACTCAGAGAAGTCAAGTTTGCATCACCTCATGTTTCCTTTCAGCGGCAGTGCGTCGGGGATGCTGAGGAGGAGTAGGACGCCTGCACTCATATTGACGCGCATTCAGAGTTGATAAGAGCACCGTAGGGGGAGACCGACCAGCGTAATGTGCTCCCCTCACCTCTGGACGCGCGCGCTCCAACAGTACGTCACTGTGTGGGTAACCGCGAGCGTTAAACGCCTCTGCCCTCACTCTGCCGTTTCAACATCAAACAGATGACTTCAGACAACAACGAAATAATGTAAAAGTTCATCGCATTCATCTGTACCATTCCTGTTAGGCTACTAAGTTTGAGTAGTAACGTTTAAACGTTTTTATTTTTTTATAAATCAAGGGAGATACAAACTTTAACATTTACAATAAAATATGATTAAGAAAAACGTGCCATTTGTTATTTTCATTCATCCTAGTTTGTTGGTAGCCAAAATACCAGTACATAGCCATATGTTTTAAATGTGTTTTTGTGAGTGTTTGTTTTAGGCTTTTTTGCAATATCTTCACATTTCAAAAGCTTCAGTTGCCCTTACAAAAACGTTAAGAGCATTCATTTGAATCTATAGTTCCATATACACCGATCAGAGGTGAAGTAAATAACACTGATTATCTCTTCATCACGGCACCTGTTAGTGGGTGGGATATATTAGGGAGCAAGTGAACATTTTGTCCTCAAAGTTGATGTGTTAGAAGCAGGAAAAATGGGCAAGCGTAAGGATTTGAGCGAGTTTGACAAGGGCCAAATTGTGCTGGCTAGACGACTGGGTCAGAGCATCTCCAAAACTGCAGCTCTTGTGGGGTGTTCCCGGACTGCAGTGTGTCAGTATCTATCAAAATTGGTCCAAGGAAGGAACAGTGGTAAACCTGCGACAGGGTCATGGGCGGCCAAGGCTCATTGATGTACGTGGGGGAGCGAAGGTCAAACAGTGTGGTCGAATCAAACAGACGAGCTACTGTAGCTCAAATTGCTCAAGAAGTTAATGCTGGTTCTGATAGAAAGGTGTCAGAATACACAGTGCATCACAGTTTGTTGCGTTTGGGGCTGCATAGCCGCAGACCAGTCAGGGTGCCCATTCTGACCCCTGTCCACCGCCGAAAGTACGAACAGTGGGCACGTGAGCATCAGAACTGGACCACGGAGCAATGGAAGAAGGTGGCCTGGTCTGATTTTCGACAGGTCAGGACAGTTTTTGCAGCAAAAGGGGGACCAACAAAATATTAGGAAGGTCAGGTGCCATTACATTAAACTTAAAAAATATTTTACTGATCATTAAATATCTTTCTAGGAATGTTAGACTCACTCAATTACAGTTTCTTACATGCTTTCGATCATTGTGGAGAGGCAGAGGTTTGAAGGGGGAAAAAAATAAAACAAAAAACACAAAGCTATAACCACATCCTCTGTGCCAGACTGCCAGTGGAGAGATGCATTTCATCTACATTCAAACACTCATCTGATTCATTTGAGACTTCATAGAAATGAGAGCGCTATGCATTCATGGTAAAACACTTTCTATCCAGTGTGGCAGATTACTTCCAATCCCAACAGAAGGAAAGTCTACCCACTCTCAAAAATAAATGTGAGCAACAATTTAAATGAAAAATGCATGACCAGCCCTTATCCAATTTAAATGAGAAATTAACATTATTAAATAACAAGATAACACTAAATATTCTGCACTTAGTGTCACAGAACTCCTATGCAATATTTTAGAGTAAAACATTTAGGCCTGGTTTCACAGACAGGGTTTAGATTAAACCAGGATTAGGCTTTAGTTCAATTAGGACATTTAAGTACATTTTATAAACATGCCTTAGAAAAAAAGCTTTCAGTTAAACATGCATTTTAGAATAAAGGGGCATTACATCCTCGATATCCTTTTAAGCACAAGTTTAACAAATACTGGAGGTTCGGAAGTGAACCAGAGCTGAAACGTAAAAAAAAAAAAAAAAAAGAAGAAATCATGAAGTGTCTCTGAATGATCTTACGCAGCACAACTGTACAAATACAGATACCAACCACAATCCACGTTCTATTGTGAAGCAATACACTCACAATCATCCTGTTTTTCCAAATATCAACACAGCTCAAAAAACAAAAATAATTTAATTTCATTCATACAGCATTGCCACACCTTGTCTATTATTGATCCGCCAATAAAAATAGTCAACAAACCTGAACGAGGATCAACCATTGCATTTCTATGAGCAATACAGTAGTGCTGCTTCGTTCGGAATGAATCTGTGTTTTTGAATGAATCATTGAATGAATAACAACTGCTTCCACAAGACTAAAGAATCATTTATTCTTGTCAAGTTCAGCATCAACAATGGTGTCATAAATGGTAGCATTTACTCTGCATCCAAACATGCCATTGAATGAAGCATAAATATAACAACATAATATTCTGCTTACCTTTTCGCTTTGAGCATGGATGTTGGGCACAGTTTCTGTTGGTCCAGTGGTGCTGGGAGGGTTAGTGAGATTCCATTCATTAACAGGAGGAAAAGGTTCTGTGGTTTTAAGGCTTGATGGCTCAATGGGCTTATCCTCATTATCCTGGAGGCTCACTTCATAAAATTCCTGGATATCTGAAAGAAATAACAGGTTGTAATGAAGTACATGAGATTATAAAGCCACCAATCCAGCTATAATCTCTATAAATGTTCACAGAATCACACTTTTAATGAAAATACAGATTTCACATTATTCAACTTATGTGTGTGTGTGTTCTTTTGAACTTTTCATTTATCAAAGAATCTTGAACAGAAATGGTACACTACTGTTTTCAACATTGCAGTCTTGATGCCCTAAGTGTAATGCATCAGTGAATCAAGCCAGTGACTAAAACGATAAACTTCACATCGTTTCTGTTAGTAGCATGAAACAAAACCGTTATTTAAATGATCAAACTACAGAAAGCGATCAAAGAACACTCTTTATAATGTTCGGATCTGTCAATCACACGTCGTGAGTGTATCTGCACACTTGCCCAAACTGCCGCTATAATGAATGACACTGTTATGCTCCAAAACAAAGCTTTATTAAATTCATGTCGACATCGTGTTTGCTGTTAGTTGTGGTGAAAGCATTTTGTAAGAGAAATAACGTTTCAATGACGAGATCACTGCATTCACGTGATCAAAAAGACTGCTCATCACTGCAGCCGTTCATGTAATTGAAAAAGATCTAAAATAATGCTTTAATCAACACTTTGATGATTCGTTCATCTCGAAGGCTGTGATGGTAAAAAAAAAAAAAAACTTAGTTTAGTGGGTTTAGAGGGGTTCCACATGTTACAAAGTTCGTAGAATAAGGAGGAAGAAGACAGGGTCGCGTGGCTGGGACTTGTGTTTATTCAGAGCTCTCAGATACAAACAAAATAAACTTGCGCTCTCAACAACTCGGTACAATAAATAAACTTTCTCAGCTATCTTTCCCCAGCTCTCCATCTCTCTGCTCCACGAGTGCCCAGTCCATCTCTCTCTGGACTGGCATTGCTTGCAGAGCCTGATGGCGTCTCGCTAAACCACGCCCACTCCGCCACATAATCTAATACTCATTTCAAATGCAAAGATGTCATCCAATCACAACAGTGGGACTTTCAATGAAGTCTCACAGCAAACACGCCCCTTGAAACTGAGCATTAAAGCCAGAGGGCTAATATCAGTATAGAAAAAATGCCTTTTTTTTTATAAATTATGACTTTTTTTATGTAAAAACCATACTAACAATATAAGTACACCTCAGGAAACATGTTCAATGTCATGGGACCTTTAATATTCCTTTGGCTTTTCAGAGATACTGTTACTTTTCAGCCTAAAACACTCAGATGGACTAAAAATAACACCATGAAACATGAATACTCTTTATGGTTGTTAACAGCAATTTCCTGGATTCATGCAGAGATCAGGCCAAGCAAAATGATGAGTTCAAATCATGGAAACATAATGGTAAGAACGTTGTAACCCTCTGAGCGCAGCATAACTGGAACTAAATAGAGCAATGATGCATTTCAAATGCCTCTTAATTAAGTATTGAGGGATTTAAGTATGCACCGCTGTGCTTTGATTTGTCAAAAGCTTATAAACAGTGTGGGCACCTAAAGATGTTCTAAATTACAATAGGGTAGGCAATGCTACTCTTACATGGTTTGCAACTGCCAAAATCAATTTGTCAAATATCTCACTTCAACCTTTTGAAGATGCACACTAACACTGTGCACAGAGCAGACAGTATAAAACAAATAAACAAAAATATATGATTTCATAGCTATTTCTGGACATGTTCCGCTGGACTTTTTGTAACAGTAAAATTCTTATCACCACTAATTTCTTCCATTTTATCTTAATTACATAAACTCCCAAAAGAGTCAGCCTAAAAGGGAAACTCGAAAGATTTTCCCAAATTTATGAAATAGACACATTCTGCTCTTCTGCTTAAGACAAAAGATTATATTTTAAAGAATATTGTCAATGGGGTCCCTCAACTGTTTGGTTACTCATATTCTGATGACAGAATTTTTAAGCGTAAATAGCCTGTCTTGTTGGCAAAGGCTATTTACACCAACTCCGCCCACCAATGTCTGGTTGGGCCACACAAGATTAAAAAAGACACACACTTGAAAGTAGTTTTTGAACAAGATCGACTCCGCCTTTTGCCAAACTCGCTCTTTTTCCCATCACATATCAGATCGGAAAGGCATTTATTTTCAATAAAAATGAAGAAAATATTTGAAAAGTGGAAATAAAGTGCCTAACAAGTGTTGAATAATAACGTATTTATTGGGTAGGGCTAGGGGTAGGTGTATGCAGGGCATATTGTCCCAAAGGCGTCATCAAATTGTTTTAATAAATATAATAATTTATACAATGTTATTATTGCATCCTGTTAATGTACAACAATCATGTGGAGCAAAAAGCATCTAACCGCTACTTGCATGTATTGCAAAGAACTGCTACTTTTATAAAGTGTAAATAGAATGCATCTCTATTTTCACTTGGTGTAAATAGCATATGGCCAAGAAAATGCTGCAACTGTCACTTAGTGTAAACAGAATATTTCACTATTGTCACTTAGTGTAAATAGTATCTATTGTAGGGCTGCACATTTAATCGAATTTGTAATCGGGATTACAATTACAGATGCCACAATTATGTAATCGTTCAATAAAATGTAATCGCAATTACAAAATAAAAGTCCACTTATATTATTCTGTGTGCTTAATGTGTTTTTTTTTCTCCATTGTTTTATTTTTATTTTTGGTATAACATTACAATACCATGCATATTTTAACTTTTTTTATTTAAAGAAACCAATGTATATTTTACTTTTTGAGGATTAATGCTATAGAAAAATCAATAAAAGTTTTTCAGGAAGAGTGTTTTCAGCTTGTTTATTTTGATATAACAATATGGCATGCAGTCGCTTCAAACAATGGCATAAAGCTATTCAAATCGTCATTCAATGTAAATTGTGATAATCGTAATGAATAATCGCAATTACAATTTCAAGGGAATAATCGACAATTATGATTTGTCATAATCGTGCAGCCCGAATCTATTGCTAAGAAAATATGCTATTTTCACAGTGTAAATAACATCTAATTCCTATTTAAAGCTGCAGTTCGTAAGTTTTGCCTCTTTGTCGCCATCTGTGTTTGAAACCTGTAATTGCAGTTATTTGTGGAATAATCATCTTTACGCGAGTTGTGCATCTGCATGGCTCCTCATGAATGAACGGATGAATCTAATATTTTGAGGAGTATGTGTGGCTTGCTGCCACTCACCGCACCGGTGTGGATACTGTACTTCGGAATATCAGATTCTAAGTCTTGCAAAGTATGACCAAAATAAGAATTTTCACTGGAAAATGTCATCTGAACAAGTAACATGTTTGCCACTTTTGTTATGACCACCTGAGAAAAAACAGCATCGTCAGATCACATCAAACCGTGCAAATTATTATTATTGTTATACTTTGTTCTCAAATTGTTAAAGGTGAACTATGTAGGATTTTTGCAGTAAAATATCCAGAAACCACTAGGTCAGTGTTATATATTTTGTTCAATTGAGTACTTAAAATATCCCAAATGTTTCCAACTATTTGTAAATCGTGAGAAATTGCTATTTTAACCAAGGAACCGGGACGTGTGGGCTATGCGTGTGAGGGAGTCGCCTGTCGATTGCGTCATATCTGCGTTCCCCTCGGTTTCCGGTTTTATTCAGTGAAACACTTTACTCTCACTGCAGTGTGAACAAGTGTCATAGCAGCCGCCGAGCGAACGTCATAGCTTCCTTTTCAACACACTCAGATATATCTAATACGATAAACAGAGTTGCGTTACCTCATATACTCATGACTGGAAAAGAGGAAGTGGCGCCGGCAACCGTGTCATAATAAAAGTCCGGCCGGCGATTATGCCATAATAACAGTCCCGCTCTTCAATCGCTGCTGCAGCCTTGCTCAGCTCCACAACACTCGGCCCTGCTCTGCTTCAGACTACAGTAATGTTAATAATCACATCCATGAACATGATTTCTGCCCGAGTCCTATCCTGACTGTTTTCCACCGGCTGTGAGGTGAAGACCACATGTCCCAAGATTCTGCGCTCAAACGTGGCGTCATCAAACTACTCCTTTGTTTTGAACAGGCGACCTCTAGTGGACGGAAAAGTTACATAGTGTAGCTTTAAAGGGTTAGTTCACCCAAAAATGAAAATTCTGTCATTAATTACTCACCCTCATGTCGTTCGAGACCCGTAAGACCTCCGTTCATATTCGGAACACAAATGAAGATATTTTTGTTGAAAGCTGATGGCTGAGAAAGGCTTCAGATAGGCCTCCATTGGCATTCAGTACACTTATACTCCCAAGACCGATAAAAGGCACTTAAAACATCGTTACAAAGTCCATCTCACCACAGTGACTCTACAATAATCTTACGATGCGACGATAATAGTTTTTGTGCGCAAAAAAAATCAAAATAACACCTTTTTCCAACTTGTTACTGCCTTCCGTGTGTGCCTCCACGACGCATGCGCGAGAATATGACGCAGATCCGGCGTTCGGACAGATGACCCAGAAGCGATTTGTTTACAATCAGAGGAAGACGCGCGTGTCTAAGCTGTTGGATTCTACATTGATCGTGCTTTAGGTCTCGGCGTAGTGCTCAAAATGGGGCTTAAGTGTGCATTTCATGGATTCCCGAACCCCGGCGCTACGTCATATTCTCGCGCATGCGTCGTGGAGGCACACGCGGAAGGCAATAACAAGCTGGATAAAGGTGTTATTTTGATTTTTTTTTGCGCACAAAAACTATTGTCGTCGCATCGTAAGATTATTGTAGAGTCACTGTGGTGAGATGGACTTTGTAACGACATTTTAAGTGCCTTTTATCGGTCTTGGGAGTATAAGTGTACTGAATGCCAATGGAGGCCTATCTGAAGCCTTTCTCAGCCACCAGCTTTCAACAAAAATATCTTCATTTGTGTTCCGAATATGAACGGAGGTCTTACGGGTGTCGAACGACATAAGGGTGAGTAATTAATGACAGAATTTTCATTTTTGGGTGAACTAACCCTTTAATGTTAACAACATCAGCATAGAGTGACGTTTATTAGTGTGAATTAGCGTTACCTGTAGATTTCAATTTCTGTACAGTCTAATCTTTTGCTTTTGACTACGGGTAAATCTCCAGTTGTCACTGATGATTGTCGTTTGGACCTTTCTGGATTACAATCTGCCATCAAAATGATACGTTTAATTATTGCAGCTGCTGTGAGAAAAGGCTTTAAATGATCTGCCATCTGCAGCATCCTCACATTCACTATAGCCTACTAGCCGGACTCCTTGTACTATACAGATGTGACGCAATGACGCAAATACGAACGCACCATGCTCAAACTTTCTACGGAGAGCTACCAGTACCACTCAAATAATAACACATTACAAGCTTACCGTTGTGAATTGGGGCTAAGGTAAGGAGATAGTTTTGAACACTGGCTGGTTATATCTACTGGATTTTGGATAATTTTTAACAAAACAAAGTTACGGACTGCAGCTTTAAACAGTACAAATAGCATCCATCTCTATTTGCACTTAGTGCACTTAGTGCAAATAGCCGCTGCCTTTTTATTTTTGGGTGAACTAACCCTTTAAGATTTTATAATACTTTCCATGAGCATTGAAACCCTGATTCTTTCCCTTTTCTCTAATCAACATTTGTGAAAAAATTCCCACAACAAGTTTAAAATGCTATGTGCAAATACCATTAATTGCAGTTGAATAAAAGAACAAAAACAATGCTGCTCAGTAACGCACCACTGAACTTGTCAAACACAAATCATGTTGAAGTCAAACCTGTTTCACCATTTCAACACACAAGACAAATAGAAACGACCTCGAGGAAAACATTGGTTGTTCTAGCAGCAACTTACCTATAAGAGCCTGGAAGAGTGTACTCTGAAATATGTTGATGACTCTCTCTATTGATAGTCTGAGATGAGGGTCTCCAGTCTGACTGAGTTTAGTTCTGTATTCCTCCAGAAGCTGCAGTGCCCTCTGAGCATCTGAAAACAAAAATCGTTATAAAGCACTGCTGAAAAATACTGGCCAAACGGAAGAAAATAAGAGGTTTCGAATAGCCTGTATATTAAGAAAAATATTTACGATCTAAAATATTGGCTATTCGGTAGGCTGTATGCATTTTAAAGATACCTCACCTTTCTTTCTCACTGGCATGATCAAGACTCCAAGATTCAAAGTCCCACAATTTGTAAAAGGCGACTGTTGTAAAGCATTGGAATGAATGACCGATCACTTTCACTTTCAGTCGCGTCACTTTGATTTCGCCGTGTTCAACAATCACCGGTGATCGCTGACCGGGTCAGAGTGACATGTGAGAGTGAAAGCTCAATATCAAACAATCGACCAATGCAATAAAAACTATAAACGAGCACTTCTCTCATAACCTGCTGTCAGAGGCGGCAGGACCCCGTGGGCACTTTCATACAACTCTGGACTTATATCAACTTTCTGCAGACGAATGAATGGAGTAAATCAGAACATCGCGGTGTGCATTAGGCTACAAAGATTTGGAAAAACTACATCCGATCTGTTGCAATGGAAGTGGTAGAATAGGCAGAAAATCCCTGTTGAAGTGCAAGTAAAGTTCACTCGCAGAAGGGTTGCCGTCCATACATCTCTCCCGTTTCCTTCTGACTGGAGTCCTGGATCCTCACACGTCCGTAATCGAAACTTCTTCAGCGCAACACTTCCTCTTTCTTCTAGTGTGCCCGAAATTCCCAAACTTTCCTGCAAAATGGCGACCTTGATATGCAAACAGATCACATGATCTACTGATATACTGCCTTCCCTCTGTGCTCAAAGGAATCGGCGCTCAGGTTTCTTCACTCAGCTGCTGCGAGAAGGCAGGCAGCCGGTAAAAGAGCTCTTTATTAAGTTTATCCTCACTTTCAGTAATGAAATCTGGAGAAACTATATAAGAACCGTAGAACATCAGTCTCGTTCAAAGTAGGCTATATAGGAAGCACTGTGCCAGCTAGCTTACTATATTTTATTTCATTTTAAAACTTAACCGACAGTGAAATAGTTATGTATATAATCATTTTTATATAGGCTATATTTGTTCAGGCTATATGTTGTTATATGTACATCATCCCTCATTTTGACATTTAGGTGAAGAGTAGCCTAACGTTAGCTAAAACAATTTTTGTGACATCAGATCAATCCTCATAATCCATTGGCCTGTTTCTGCTAATGAAATGACTGTGATTGAGGTTTATAGTTTATAGAATTATCAAAATCCTGCTTTACTGATTGCCAGTATCACCCTAAAAATGAATCTTTGTGATTTCATACGTATCAGTAGGCTAGGTTATGATTTGAGTGGAGTGCAAGAGCCCTTAGTCTATTAAGTATATTTCACAGTTTGCATTTCTTGGTGGCAAGTAAGCTTAATGCTTTGTCTTCTTTTGGAATTATTTTCATTGACAGGGAAAAAAATGATTACTAACAAGTTTTCCATGGATTAATAACTTTATAGCACTAAATGTTACATAGACATAGTAACACTTTAATAAATAACATTAGCAATGAGCAATAGATTTTGTAATGTTAACAAATGGAACTTTATTGTAAAGTGTTACCCTACCCAGAATAAAATATGATTAATATTTATTCAGTGTTTAGTGCAAATAATTAGCATCGTTCTGTAACAGAGTTTGTTTTTAGATGAAGCAACTTTTCATAGTATTTTGCATTGTGGCATCTTATCAATGGCACACTGTTAACAGCAAAGACAAAGTCTGGCTAAGTTTGGCTTTTGTTAGTTGTTTTGTTCTTTGAAATGGCTTTTGTCATTTGACTCTGGTGAAGGATGTCGAGTCATAGGGTGCTGTCACATTGCCACAGTTTGGGTGGGGTGAAGTCCCATAAAAAAACAGTGGTGTCTTTCTCAAACGCCCATTAGAGTCAGAGGCTATTTTCCAGAGCATTTCAAATTCATACACAAAGATACAATGTTATGAATGGCTGTATACAAGCAGAGCATTTTCACAGATTTACAATGATCCATTGATGGGAAAATGTGTGTAAATTGAAAGCCAACTGAATACTATGTCTGAGGAATATTTCCACAATTTTGACAGATACTTCTGCCGCCCACACAGTTTGACAAGCCTAGTCTTGACTTGTTGTAGTGTCTGGTTATGCCTAGGTAATGTATTCTGACTATACACATTGTATTGTATTTTTCTGTCTCAGAACCTGCACAGCATTGCTTATATAGTTGCTTATATATGAAATTTAAGTTAATGATATTATAGTTAGAACTTGAAACCCCAGTTTACCTCTAATGTAAAATTTCCTTTCAATATCTTAGTGATTTATGGAAAGTTACTTCTAGATTTTGTGTTGCTTTAAATAAAGAGAGCTTTCATCCTTCAGTGTTTATGTATAATTACAGATGCACACACCCTCTGCTTTATTTGGATGCATGTAAGTGAAGAGCCTTGACATGGAATGCATGGCTGTAACCGGACCTGAGCACTTCCAACCCTTCATATTGAAACCAGGGGTGTAAGTGCAACATACACTTAAGTGGATTGTCTAATAATGAAGAGCATTTTAAAGTATGGATGTATCAAGGATGTGTATCAGATACACATAGATCCATAACATGCATTTCAGACAACAGACCACCCACAGTCCATTCCCTGAACTTCAGATGCATATTGCACACAAAACAGAAGTGTTGATTTGTCTTTGCATTCAAGTCCAAAGTCAAGAAATAGTCCAAGTCAAGCTGCAAGTCCTCAACTTTAAACAAATCATTAGTGCTTATTGCCAAAATTAGTCACATTATTAATTACTAAAATGTATATTAGAATATTATTTAGAATGACTTCCCAGTTCAATTTCATTTTGGTTCAGTTTCACTATTTTATATTATTTATTTCATTTTGTAGATTTTAAAATCTAATTAACTGCTAATTGATACATTTTTTCCACACACAAATTGACAATATTCTAGTGTGATTTTTTTAATGCAACCATTTTAGAACAGAGGTTGGGAACCTTTTCAGTTTCAGTTTTCAAGCTAAAAGCTTAAAAAAAAAAAAAAAAAGTGTTTTTTTTTTTCTTTAAAAGAGCCAGAGAAAACATACCATTTATACATATCGAGGCAGAAGTTGTCAAATTTCGGACTTGGTTTATTACAGGGTTATGAGGAAGAACTAATACTCAATCCGGTAATCTGAGTTTCATTTTAAACAACATGTAAAGTGAAATAATCTGGATTTACTTTTAGATGGAAAGAAATTCTGAATTATCTTTTATTTTAATATGGGGTGCAGGTATACAGGCGGACCAACACTGCTTTGAAACAGTTTGAATGAGTTTTTTCAGTCTGTTATTGTATGTATCATGAGTCATGACGTCATAAATCTGTCCCTATGGGTGGTTATGTTTCACGTTGGTCAGAGAGACCTTTCCTGTATAGGTGATTCTTGGTCAGACTAAGATGCAAACTGAACCAGACTTTTATGTTGATAGTCAAAAGTCTGGCTATGAGAGGTTAGATGCCCCTAATGTATGACATAAGTATAACATTCACACTGCATAATTAGCACATCATAATGTGCATTTTCATTTTTCTATGTACAACACGTCAAGTGGAATGCATGATAAAGTTTACCATACACTCTCAGAAAACCTTGTACTTTTAGGGGCACAACAGCAGTACCCTTAAAAGGATTTCTTTGTACCTTTTTTACACCTAAAAGGTTCATAGTAGTACCTTATGGTAATATGCACCATTTACAAAGGTACAAAAATGTCATTTTAAGGATACTGCCCCAAAAAGCTGTTGGTACAGCGTCAATGCATAAATAATCATTAATAATTATATTAATTATTGGTTAATAATCATAGCACTTGATGACCTTTCTTTGATTTGGCCCTCCATGCCATATCACAAAAGGGAGGAAACCCCTTTTTTTGCTTTATTTATTTTTTATTTATTTTTAGTTTGCATTGAAATGTAGAGAGTACAAGTGAATTCAATTAAAAAACTAAATTTTAATATAATATAGTTGGATATAATGCAGCATTTACTTTTGGCCCGCATCCCTCAATCAAGTTAAATTTTTGGCCCTTCATAAAGTGTTTTGACACCTCAAGCTGTAGACAATTCAAGCATAAATGGAATACCTCAATTATTATATTTCAGAGTTTTAATGTTCTCTAATAAAACACTAGTTGTTGAGGAATTAAGAAATATTTTGTTTACACATTTTTATGTGGTTTTTATTTTTAAGGTTTTAATAAAGTTAGATCATTTAAAAATAAATTTAAATCGTCCTGAGGCAACCTATAGTGGACTCCGACCCCCTGATTGAGAACCACTGTTATAAAGTAGACATACCAATTATCATATGTGACTGTATCATTGAATTGTAGGCAGGCTCAAATTATTATTGGCGTCTCCGAAGTAATTAATCACACAACACTAATGATCCCAATCATAGAATGCTAAGATATTATTGTCATCTCATTTCTCACCTTAACCTTGCATTGGCAAATTGTTAACACAATTGCACCCAGTCAAAGCCAGTAATGTCCTGTGATCAATTTCCATTAGAAGCACCTTCAGATTTCTGCTGTCTGGATCTGATGTGATTTCTACAAAACATCACCTTGTTATTCTCAGGTATGCCTGTCATGTGTAAATGGGGTTAATGGTAAATTTGAATGATTTGTTTGATTAAATTATTAGTTTATATTGTAACAGTTCAAAGGATTTTCACCTTCATGGTGTCTCTTTGATGCCAGTTTTAGACATTCTTTTGAAATTCATGAATCTTTCAGAATCATGATGATAGCCCAATAATATGTAATATAACATTTTCCTTTGTGCTTTCTTCTGTTCATATGCTGACGAAATGGTGAATTTTTAAGGGCATTTATTCGAGATATTAAGGTCTTTATTACTTATCGTGGTGTGTATGACACTGGCTAGGTTTAAATACTCCATTGCTGACTCAGGAACAATAATAATCCAGTAATATGTATAAAATTGTGTTTCATTTCCTTAAGCAGCAGTTCTGCATCACTCACAGCAGATCTCATTAGTGAGAAAGCTGAGATCCAGCAGTTAAGCTGCAGATCAGCACTGACAAACTGTCTCATAAAATCATGTATTAGGACTGCACCTGTTATGGGTTTTTTATTATTAGAAAATGTATAAATAATACTGGGGTCTTTTGGTTTCAGTAACGAGGTAGGATCGTGTGAGGATAAACAATAAATCCAAACTGTGCACAAGTAGGCCTATGGCATGAACTCAGAAGCTCAGGTTAAGCATTTTCAATATAAGCTGGGAATATGTTTGGGATATTTAAGAAAATGTTATATTCTATTACTATTCCATATTGTAACAACGTTTCTCTCATTCGTGATGCAAGGTCTCTTGTGTTTGTTCATTTATTTTGAATTACATTTATTTGAAATTATTAGCCTAAATACAATCAAACTTTGAATACCCAGACAAGAATTTCCAGTGGATGCAACATCAAGATAATAAAATATATGGAGACAATATCCATTCCTCCATTCGTTTTTCCAAACCTTTGTCCTGTATGGTCACGGGGATGCAGGAGCCTAGGAGACAAGTTGAGTTGTTAATTATTGTGTGTATACTGACACCTAGTGGATATATTGGAGCAGTA
This sequence comes from Gobio gobio, assembly GCF_949357685.1. NCBI lineage: Eukaryota > Metazoa > Chordata > Actinopteri > Cypriniformes > Gobionidae > Gobio > Gobio gobio. The sequence goes on from NC_137110.1 coordinate 22,468,319, forward strand.
GTCAAAACCAGACAACCGGTTGAACAAGTTAGTCATCTATTCTTTTTTTCTTTAAGACTGGTCATAACTTTTTATGTCAGTTACATTTGAAGTTTTGAAAAGTAAGACTGATTACCGCTTGACTTGGCCAGTCTTACATAGCTATGTTTATACAACTGTTCTTTAAAAGGTAATATGGTGACTAAAATGAAGGTTTACGTTTATTCCAAAAATCTCAAATTTGTCATATTAGTACATGCTATTGTATGTTGCTTGCATAGCAATGCTATGCCATGTAATATCTCAAAATAGATGACTAAGGGAGGAGCATGGGGTTACACGTTATGGTGTGCTGTGTGGGTCAGTTTGTCAGAAGTTTTCATATGAGACCATATATTTTTTGATTGTGATGATATATGAACTTGTCTGTTAAGACAGAGGAAATTCAATTTATAATTTCTGATATCGCTCTATGAAATTCCTGTATTCTACGCTAGCTGATGGATTAAATTCTTCACTTCAGAAAAAATATTTACTGTAAAACAGTCAAACAGACCTCTGGTAAATGCAATTTGCAATGTTGAATCCAACACGTGTTGTTTACTGCAATGATGTTATATACTACTGTATACTGCAATGGCATTGTTGACAGTCAAAGTGTTAGCTGAGAATAGATAAATGACCAGTAAAAAAACACAAGACAAGTCATTTAATGTTACTTAGATATATTTCTACATTTCCTATGAAAAAAACGGAGATTTAATCATTATTTGGGGGGAAAAAACAACTTTGGCTGTAACCGGACCTGAGCTTACCTTAGTCCTTATTGCTCAAATTAGTGTCACATTACTAAAATGTATAGCCTAATAGGAACGATTTTAGAATATGACTTCCCAGTTCAATTTCATGTTGGTTCAGTATTTTATATTATTTATTTATTAACTGTTAATTGTGGAAATTAATTGTGTTTTCTAACATATTTAAAATCCCCAACAAGGCAAAATCTGTATTATCATATGAAATGGTTCGCCAAATTTGTATTAATTATTTACTAATTAATGGGGGGGGGGCAACTTTTTAGATTGTTTCCAGATGATATTCAGCACCTACTCTCACTAAATCAGCCACACTGGTTTTAATTGTTTAGCAACAATTAACGTCCACTAGATGGAGATAATATGAAAATATGGCCAGGCCACCTTCTTCCATTGCTCCGTGCTCCAGTTCTGATGCTCACGTACCCACTGTTGGCACTTTTCGGCGGTGGACAGAGGTCAGCATGGGCACCCTGACTGGTCTGTGGCTAATCTATGCAGCCCCAAACGCAACAATCTGCTGTGCACTGTGTATACTGACACCTTTCTATCAGAACCAGCAATAACTTCTTGAGCAATTTGAGCTACAGTAGCTCGTCTGTTTGATCGGACCACACGAGCCAGCCTTCGCTCCTCACATGGTATCAAATGAGCCTTGGCCACCCATGACCCTGTCGCCGATTCACCACTATTCCTTCCTTTTTTTTTTTTTTTTGCCATACAATTATTTTATTTAAAATAAGAATGTGAGGGAATTCAAAATGATTTACTAACTGGGAGACCAGGGACAGTTGTAACACTTGCAATTTTTAGCACTACATCAAAAACCATTTATACTGGAATAACCAATTTATTATATCATAAACTTCAGTCTGTCAACTGCTGAAACAATGTATTTAAGTGGTTTTATGAAATAGGCTATGTACAGGTTGCAAAATTTATTTTAATACAGTCTCTCCACTGTTGGTTGTAACACAGGGACAGTTGTAACATGTCTAAAATATACATAATGAATCAATCATATACTCAAAATGGAAAATATTATTCATCAGTCATGGTATTGTGACTATTCATTTCATGTTTTTAAGTAACGATTACCTTTTTTTCATACTACATGACAAAAAAGAGGTGAAATCGTCAAATTATAATGCAAGAAAATGATTTAATGAGTAGAACACCTAAAAAAAGTTTAAACATGAACTCAAACATTCTCAACAACAGAGAAAGGGTGGGGCGGGGGGCTCGGTAGGCCTAGTCCAAGTCACAGTTGTGGCAAGTGTAAAAATTACATCACGGTTGTGGCGGTCTTAAAGAAGATATTTGGAAGAATGTTTGTAACCAAGCAGATCTCGGCAGCCACTGACTACCATGGTTGAAAAAATACTATGGTAGTCAATGGCTGCCGAGATCTGCTTGGTTACAAACACTCTTCCAAATATCTTCCTTTGTGCTCAGCAGAAGAAATACATTTATACAGGTTTGGAACAACTTGAGGGTGACTAAATGATGTAAATGTTATCAATGTAAATGTAAATGTAATCAATATGATCTTCCACTTTGTACCGTGATGACATTTTACATTTAATTTGCAATGCACAGTGCACATTTTACTTTTAATTTGCACATTAAAGGGAAACTATGCAGTTTTTTTTTAGCTTGATTAGTTTTTAAAATATAAATGAAACTTGGTTGGTGATACTGGGACAGTTGTAACGGGGTGTTACAACCGTCCCAGTATCACCAACCATTAGGTGTTTCCATATTTTGATTACCGACAACCGGGACACTCGGCCCGGCAATGAGATACTCAAATGATACTCGAAGTTTACTCAAAGATTCCTTATTAATTTCAATACATTTAAAGTATGCCCCCTCTGTATGGATAGAAAATTGTTATATTAGGGCCAGGACCGGAATTGAAAACAGGACATGTCCTGGGAAAACAGGAAGTTTGGTCACCCTACCAACCATGTTTTCATCTCATGTGTGCTAGCTTGACTGCTCTATGTTTAGCTTACAAAACAGTGATTCTAATAATACTTGTTTGAATCCATAGACAATTGATCTTATAACAGCATCCAAAAAATTACATCAGAAAGAAAAGTAATTTTTTTTAGCTCAAAAACAACCTTTTGTAGATAACTCCGTCAGGAAGTTTCAAATGTGGCTCCTTTTTTGGCAAGAATGGAGGGAAACTAACTGAGCGTATAAGCACAGTGAGTGGCATCACTCTAGGTTGTTTCTGATAGGAGAAATTCAAGGTGTTACAACCGTCCCATGTTACAATTGTCCCTGGTCTCCCTACTACCTCTACACTATTAGTGAAACAAAATAACTTCCTCCCTTCCCTTGTACATCTGTACATGCTAAATAGGCCAAAATAGGTAATTTGTTAAAGCGCAATCTGTATCTTTAATTAAGGCTGAACTGTGATTTCTGAATTAATATGCAATAAATTGCTATATTTAAAAAAATATTTTATTTTGGTTCTCATTGGTGCAGTTCTAAAATTGGTTGCTAAAATATAAAAACTTGTTATTTAAAACACCACAAGGTGGCATGAGAGGTTTCAGAGGAGTTCCCACCCACACCCTCAGATACTGTGATTCATGCTCTGTTCATCCAGATCACTAACTGGACTGAGAAATTCACACAGAGAGAAAGACACTCACTGTTTTTCTTCCATGGATTCCTAAAACAGGGAGGTGTAAATGACTAACCGCTACAAATTTGCACCATGGCAATATTATGAATTCCCAGGATGCCTAGGCTTGGCCTTGGGATGATGCACTGCATGAATGGAACCATAAGGATGCAACACTGATTTAAAGCAGCACTTGAATAGAGACAGTTCTGTCTGACATGGATTCTACTGGTCTAGAAACGTCTGGATTTACACATCACCAAGCAAAGAAGAACTTTGAATGTCTTATTGAGAAGATATGTGAGTGATGTCAGAATATTACATTTAAATTATTAAATATCCTGAGTCAAAAAAGTTGTCATATTTGATAAACATGTATATTAGAGTATAGTATATAGCTACAGTAATATAAATTATTAAAACTGACATTTTTGATGCCATTACTACAAAAAGAGCTTTGTGTATTTCTTGTTGACTCTAAATAATGTCTTTATAAATATATTAAAATATATGTAAATATGTATATGTTCTGTTTCTAAAGTGCAATTATGCAAAATATTATTGCATAGGTTTGTTTATATTATTAGGTAAAATGTGAAAAAGGTACAAACGAATCAGGTGAGTTTAACCAAACCAAGACATACAATAGCTAAGTTGCTTTCTCTCGAATACATAATTTTGTCTCTCATTTTGTTTCACATGAATATAATCACAAAATGCACACACTCCAGTGGCCAGTTCCGAAGTGTATTTGTAAGGATGTGTACACCTGGAAAGTTTAGTCATATGTAGAATGAATTAATGAAACATTTGCTTTTCTTACTGTATACACCCAAAGCGCTTTACAGGATCAGTGGGTCTCCTCACCCACCACCAGTGTGCAGCATCCATTTGGATGATGCGACAGCAGCCACAGTACAGCAGCACTAGTGCCCTCACCACACACCAGCTGTAGGTGGAGATGAGAGAGAGTGATAGAGCCCAATTCAAAGGATGGGGATTATTAGGAGGTCATGGTTGATAAGGGTCAATAGAGGAAATTTGGCCAGGACACTGAATACACCCCTATTCTTTGCGAGAAGTGGATTTTTAATGACGGCAGAGAGTCAGGACCTCGGTTTAACATCTCATCTGAAGGACGGGCTGAGTGTCCCCATCACTACAGGGGCGTTAGGACCCACACAGACCACAGGGTAAGCACCTCCTGCTAGCCTCACTAACACCTCAGCAACAGTTTTCCCAGGGGATCTCCTATCCAGGTACTGACCAGGCTCAACTCTGCTTAGCTTCAGTAGGCAACCAGTCTTAGGCTAAAGGGTGATATGGCAGTCATATCGAGCACGGTTTTGGCAAGCGCCTGGATCTCTGGCCACACACTGTACAGTATGTGGGCTTGCGGTAATATGTTAGTATACTGGAGTAGTTTTACTATTAAAGGTTAGAAGTGTCACTATAGATCACTGACAGCCATATTAACAGGATGTGAGAAGTAAGAGGACAGTGATCTTTCTAACAAGATCAGAGACAATCCCTGGGTGGAACATAGTTCATTTAAAGCCTGCTTGTTAGCACAAAGATTTACTTTTTTCCTCACTGCAGTGCTGTTGATCCAACCATTGCTCTGACTGTAATTATACTTATGTTATATAATCATACTAAACAATCTGTAATTGTTAATGATTAATAATAATAATGATACTTTTAAAAATGCTCTTTTGTTAGCCCTTGATATCTGCTTGTGGACCTAACTTTTAATAGTGCAAATGGTAGAATTAATTTAGACTTCTGAACTCTATTGATCTCTAATTCCCCTTCATTGACCTGCATGCAAAATCAATGTGCTCTAAATGTGTGCTCACACAAACCATGATTAACACATCCACTATTCATGGTTTCAATGTTGTCTGATAGTTACACTTTTATCCAGTAATAAATAAAATGACACTGACATCTAATGCACTGGACTGCCTCTTTATTAAGACATTACATAAGGCAAATGTACATGAAGAATCATTAGCCAGCCGAATCATTTAGACATGATGAACCTTTGATGGCTCTCATGAGAACCCATGTAAGGCATGTCTTTCTCTTTTTAAAATTATTATTATTAAAATCCAATTAGTTTTTATCATACTTAGTGACACCCTTATGCCCTAACCTCATTAAAGTTCATGAAAAATGACAATGACTAAGCCTCTTGAACCAATATAAACTTTGTATTTTTTGCAAATTATCACTTACAGCCCCTGAAACACTCAATACTGAAGAAAACTTAAACTGTAGAACAGAAAATCCCAAACCAGGGCCCGTGGGCCAAAGTTTGCCAGTGATGACCTTTGATATGGCCCTCCATGCCATATCACAAAAGGGGGGAAACATACCATTGAAGCATATCTTTTTTGTTGTTGTTGTTGTTGCTTTATTTATTTATTATTTATTTTTAGTTTGCATTGAAATGTAGAGAGTACAAGTGAACTTGATTAAAAATCGAATATTTTAATATAATATAGTTGGATATAATGCAGCATTTACTTTTTTTTTTCATTTGGTTTAATTTTTATCCCTTCATAAAGAGTTTTAACACATCAAGCTGTAGACAATACAAGCATAAATGAAAATAAAAAACCCCCAGCCAATCAGCTGAGCTTAGCAAATAATTAAAATGTTAATTTAAGTTGATGAATAAATAAGATAATTTGTTTAACTGCTCTTCGGTCATTTCTGACCGGAAAATTTTCTGTTTTGAAATTTAAAAAATCACTGCTTCATCGGAATGATATGAAACTTGGTGATTTTTCTAGCATTAGTTATGTAAACACAAAAAAAATTGGGGTCATGATTCGAGCATGCTAATTGGTCATTCATAAATGACCGACCAGGAAATTAATGGGAAATCGGCAAAAACACAAACATTCTCTGAATATTTGTGTGTACAATCTACAAATCGGCCACGATGCTGAAAAAAAGTACACAGTAAAGAGTAAAGCAGTAAAGGGGTGACACTCTAAATCATCAAGAGTGTGATATTGACACATCCACTCACACACAACACACACACACCTATGAAAAACTGAACCACATTTTGAATTTTTAAAAATCACAGCTTCATCAGAATGTTATGAAACTTGGTGACTTTTCTAGCATTAGGTATGTAAACACACAAAAAATGGGTGATTCGAGCATGCTAAGTGGTCGTAAAAAAAATACGGTCAAAAATTACCACCATAGGAAATGAATGGGAAATCTGCAAAAACAAATTCACAGAAAAAAAAATCACTATTTCTAACAATAACAACAACAACAAAAAATCTAAAACTTTATAATAAATAGTCTTTGAGATTTTTTAAATATATATTCAAATCCATCAACAACAAAAAAAAAAAACATGAAATGTGTTCAAAAGAGAACTAGGGAATTCTCAAGCCTCTCCATATAGAGACCTTTAGTGATTACACCCATGGTTGCATGATTTCTTAAATAATTCCAAAAGAGGGCGCTAATCTGCCTTCAAAAAAAATATTTTGAAGGCCTAGTCTCTATTTTAACCTGAAATACTGCAATATTTTTTTATTAATTTTTTTATACAATTTTCAATGGCAAAAATAGACCATAATTATTGCATAAATACTAAAAAATACCATCAAATAATCTCAAAATACAAAATTAAAAAGAAAAAAAATATTATTGAAGAAAAATGATTTGCATTGGTTTTACTGGGGTGGAGGAAGTTTAATTTGTAGGTGTCCGGTCACTTATGACCGGGAAGACAACCAATGCAACCCCTAAATGAAGAGCACCAGAGGGTTAAACAGTTTCATCTGTTCTCTTCTTTTCAAAGATGCAGCTTACTGTCAACAAGCTGTTTTTAGTTCATCAGGCAAGTGTCATCTTGTATTCTGCTCAAATTTGGTCACGGTGTCTGTCTCACCACATTGTATACTGTATATATAGCGTCCACCTTTATGCAGGTTAATGCTTGTTGGAAATGAATCATGCATAGACCACAGCAGGAAAAAAAATTTGATTCACATCCAACTTCCTTATATCTTCATGATCCAAGGATTCATTTTCAGTCATGCTCCCTGATTCTAATTTCACTCTAGAAGTTTCCAAAACTACTCGCCTCAGAATTGATCATCTTCATATGTGCTTGTCTCCCATGAACTTTGTCTCTTGTTTCTCCTGACACCTCATCATGATAGTGTGTCCTTCCCTGATACTTCCTCTCCCTACTTCCTGCTCATTGCACTTTGGGAAGCACCCATGTCTTATTTAGACAGGCAGAGTGTTTTATCTTAAAAAAAAGAACTGACCAAATGAACACACAATATGCAGTGCGAGACCAGAACAGGGCTTGAGTGGCCAGTGAGTATAGCAGGTCACACAGTTTGTCACTGGTGCTCATGACTGACAAGTCTAACTCTAAAAGTTGTGAGATATCAACTCTTCTTTCTGATAGTTCGAGAAAAAAACACCAAAACTGAAACACTTTCACTGTTTCCTGTTCTAGCACTGTTAGCTTTTGTGCATATTTCCCTAAGTGTGACTTTTTTAGGCTTCTAACAGCTACCTAAATGCAATTTAGGAGATACTAATTACTTTTGACTTTAAATTGTCTATTTTGACAGCAAATCTCTGAACTGAAATGTTTTAAAAGTTATCGTTTATGGTGCAGTCAGATCACCTCATGAAATGGTGATGTTAAAATCACTATATTCAGTCAGTAGCTAAAAATAGCTTTCAATATGTAAATTTCAAAGTTCAATATCTCTTGAGCTTGCCATTTCTTTTCTAAGAGGACTTTGTGATTTTGATTATCTGTACGACAAAACTCTCTTGATAAATAACACTAACGCACATTTGTCTTACAAACTTTTTAGTGGAATAACTGAACTTAAGAGTCTAAGGTGATAGTGGCGTTCGACCACTGGTACTTTCATGTTAACTTCACTTTCAAATGAAGTCAATTATCTTGAATAATTTCCAAATAAACCTTTAATATACATGCTATATACACATGTTGGATTTCCATGTTTTATGGGGACATTTCATAGACATGATGTTTATACTGTACAAACTGTATATTTAACCTGACCCTACACCTACCAATCACAGAAAACATTCTGCATTTTTACATTAAAAAAAAATTAAGATCACTATTAACTAGTTGATCACTATTAACTAGTTACTCATTAGCATGCATATTACTAGGATATTGGCTGTTTATTAGTACTTATAAAGCACATGTTAATGCCTTATTCTGAATACCTAAATTTAAAAACTACTACTACCTTACTATTAATAAGCAGTAAATTAGTTTATTGAGGCAAGTCATAGTTAATAGCAAATGTGTTCCCCATACTTAAGAGTTATCAAAAAAACATCACTTAATATGATTTATAAGCTGTTTTGGGACCAAAAATGTCCCCACAAAGACAAGGATTTCGGATATTGCCATCTTTATGGGAACATGGTGTCATTAGGACCACACACACACTATATAAACGAGAGCAACGTGGCCTAAAGAAATATGAATATAAATGAAAGAATTCACACAGTCAATTTTATTTAACATAATATATACCAGATCTTGGAGTCTTAAAGGCCTGAATAATTTACAATGATGTACATTTACTTTTGACAGGCTGATGAAAAACACGAACTGCATCTCAAGATAATGCTGGTTCAATTATTCTTGCCCATACAGCTCCAACATTAAAAACTTATGAAAAGTCATGAAAGGAATAAAAGAAAAAAAAAAAAAAAAAAAAAAGAACTCACAAAATAAATTTCGGTTTATTGTCGCACAACAAATTTCACACATACATCAAACAGGCCACAAATAGATAGCAATTTAATGGACAAGAAAGAAAAGAAAATTCTTTTATTTTGGACTTGCCCTCTCATACAGTCCAACTACGTATGATACAACTGATGTACATACACAAAGTTACTGGAATGCTTTGAATTAAAGTTTTTTTTTTTGTATGGTTTTCTGTCATTTTCCGTTTCTTTTTTTTGCTTAGTTTTTTACAAGTTTCTTTTGAGATAACATGACATGGTCAAACCACAAGTAAAATCTATTTCATAGAGAAGCATCAACTTCAAAGCACCGTTTGGTAACCAGAGATCACTGTCAAAAATGGCTGACCTCCTAACAATATGTACAAAAATATAAAATGTAAATAAAAATACAAACAAATTTTTCCTTTTAAAGTATTTTGTAAGAAGGTAGAGCTTTGAAGTCTTGGTTGTTTCTACAAAATCTGCAGTTAGGTGTGTGTACACGGATGCTGGACTCTATACTTGATGATGACCATGTTTTTTGCCTCCCCCAGTGGACAAGTTCAGGAAAGGAGGGATGAGAAGATTTCCAGCAGAGTAGCTTCTTACACATCAGTCTTTTGCTTCTTAGTTTCAACATCATCCTGAAAAATGTGGCCAGACAGAGTTAAAATATTGCAGTTATGAGGTCAGATTCATAAACTTTTCTTAGCTGAGGATTTCAATGACACGAAACGAAAACTTGCCTCATCCTCGTCATCTTCAGCTGCTCTTTTTCCTGCGCCACCCTCAGCCTCATCATCTTCATCATCATCATCACCTATAATGTAGTTCATTCTTAGTAAAGCAACTTTGTTTGTATGCTTTGGTTGTCAACATCATTCTCACCACTCTTATTCAATTAGCATACTTAAGGCCTTACCTTCCCCATCATCTTCTTCATCCTCTTCTTCAGCCACATCATCATCTTCCTCATCTACTTCATTTTCTGGATCACCATTCTCGTCGTTTTCCTAAAAAAATTAAAATAAATTATGGTTTAATATTACAAGCAGTACTGATGTTGTGGGCACTAAATAAAGAAAGATGTGGAAACTTACAGCATCTCCATTAGCAGGGACATCCTTTCCATTTTCTGCCTCCTCAACCAGTTTCTTTTCTTTAAGGTTCTAAATTAAGAAAAAATATTCTCAATTTCACTTCAGTTCAGTTACTTATCTAGACCAGTGGCGAATTCAAATCCTCATTTATTCATGAAACGTGCTTTCATTTCATATTTGAAACGAGACACTTTCACACTCTTTATTAATTGGACGCCTGTCTCTTCAATCCCCGCCTGGTTTAAAGACCATATTTGAGGTGTTGTAATTTGATACGTCGATGGCGTTACCGCCAATGCGCGCTGTAGTTCAGTTTATATTCCACCTCGTTGCTCTTGATAAAGACACGCCCGCTAAAAAACTACAACCCCCACATTACAATTAGTGAATATTTTAACTCAGCCAATAAGAACGCGAACTTGACCAAAGAGAGGCAGGACCGATAAGCCTCAGAGAAAGAGAGTGAATGAGAGAAAGAGATAGAAGAGAAAGAGAAAGATGGGGGGAACAATAGCGTTGTGCATTTGAGCCTTCAACAATTCGTTTTTCGAGCACTATAATGTTGTTCCCTCGAGAATGACCATTATTCTTAAAATAAGCCGTTTTACGTATAAAATTATTTAACACTCGTTTAAAAACGCAGACTTTTCATCTCTCTGGGTGCCATAGGATGTGCTTACATGCAGCAGCTCGCTCGTATTAATAAATTTAGGTCATAATCCTCAGCTTTTAAGCCGGTTAGCGTCTACATCACGCCTGCAACGCCTTCTCCCACCGTCACCATTTCATGCCGCTTTGTACCACCACTGAGCGTCAGGGAGCCATACATGAATAATGAACATATGCCACTATAGTACAGGATAATACTGACCCATATATCGATCAAACAAACAAACAGCGTGGGCAGTAAGTAAGCGGAAATCAACTCCGTTTTTCGTAAGCAAACTTAAGAAACGCAGGCTTATCAAGGACTAGGACGGAAAAAAACCCAACAAAGGACAAACGGGTCAGAAATGTTGTGCCCACAGCTGGTAGGCGAGTCCAGCGATCCTTAGCTATATGACATCAGCAGAGATTGAGCACAACACGCTTGATAAATCCGGCGGAAAACGATCGTTTAGATTTGATACACTGTACGGGGCCGTTCACACAGCACACGTTCTCGCGCTCACAGGCAGCTAGACGGAGCGCAACGGAATGGAACGGAGCGTAGGGGTCTCGAGATGCGTTTTTAAAAGTTGAACGGAACCACTGCACCTTAAAAACGCGGCGCTCATGGATGGAACGGTAGAATAACAGCGAGAAACAACCCTCAAGACGTCGGTCTAGTATACGTTTACATTTATAAACAATGAAAAAACAGAGCTGCCTGCACGGATGTCCCTTAACTTCGGTTTTCGCGCTCACCTCCCGAGCAGACCGCGCGCTACAAGAGCAGCTCATTCAATCAGCCAGACTGCAGCATCCGCAGCGGGGCTTCGCGGGATAAGTTTATACACTAACTCACATAGATCATTGAAGCAATCCCATATTTCGATAGCCGGTGATACAATCGAAACAGTTTCTCTTTGCACTGAAAGAGAGAACTCTTTTCTTTCATCTTTCATGAGAAATTATCACCCATCCCGACACTTCCTCTATATAAAGTACAAGGCAGGTAAACTATAGCCAAATAAAGCCCATATCTTAAGTAATTTGATCAATAATGTATGATGAACTCTCAATTTCACTAGAAAAAGGTGAATTACAACCAGAACTTGACAGAACTTAAAAAGCAACGCGACCTAACGCTCGGCAAAGTCCCATTAAATAAACAGTAAATCTGAGGCATGTTGGCTCTGGTGTTAACAATGTATTCTAAGATCAAATTGCGTTTTCGTTACACTTGTAACATTGGTCAAACATGAAGTAGACGCATTCAAACATCAAGGCAAACGTGCTTTATTCACAGTGGCATCATGAATCGTGAGAGCTGCAGTAACTTGTGTGACAGATCGGGCTGCGGGCTGACGAATCACCGCGTCTCGCGGACGGTACGAGGCACCTTCAATAACTGAGTCTATACGAGGTAATGAAGAAACTTGTGCAACAAACCATATAAGCAGAGTACATAGTGTTTACGATTATCTGCGTCCACCCCTCTCACTATCTTTTTCAAAGAGGAACCGAAAAACCGCCTGCATAAACAAAGAACCCGCGCAGAATCTGAACAAAAAGCCTTTTAGTTGCGAATGTCTCCGTAAAGAAGCCCAACTTCAGAGCACCTAAGTTAACGTTTTACAATCCACGAAGTCCTCAAAGTGTCAGTGAGCGGTCAAAACACTGACAGAATTTGCAAATAGTGATCCAGTAATGCTGTATACCGATTTGCATGCCAAAATTCATATTTCATAAATGCTCGTTTATTCAAATGAATAAAAACGCAGCATCTCTACAAATCATGGTATAACTTAAGTTGCATTACCTTGGCGGAGACTTCCGAGCTGGTATCGACTTTTGTGTCAGCCATTTTTCCTAAATGTTAAGAATATTATGGGGTCTCGGAACAAAATAATATAAAGAGAAATACGAGATGTTTATAATAAAAAAAAGACTATTAAGCGTCTGTAGCGAGCTCACACGGCGGCAGAGCCGTTAATATAGAAGAATAGGCGGAGCTTGGAGGCGGGCGCTTTTCAGTGATTGGCCAGTGAGGAAAAAGCTCAGCTCCTCTGATTGGTCACAATGGAACAATAGACAGCATTTCTACAAAGTCAGACTCCGCCTCCAAACCAACCTCTGGCTCATTTATGTGTGGAATAACTGTCGATCCATACTATCCTGGTCAATCTCCCCTTGATGGATGGCCTAGATGGGCTCAGCACTATTATATATATATATATATATATATATATATATATATATATATATATATATATATATATATATATATATATATATATATATATATATATATATATATATATATATATATATATATATATATATTAGTATTTAAGACATTAATACTGCCCTGAAATCTATAATGGTCTAACCAAGTCTGCAGTTTGCATTATTCTAATAAATGTTTTTTTCCCCCCTCCTTATGGTTACATTTACATGTCATTACACAAACTTTGACCACGTCGTTACTCGTGCCATCACCTCACCATAAACAATCTTTTGTCAATTTCTCTGAAAGGTGTCTTGTAAACTATCCATCAGTGATACGCGCATTTAATTGATATGCAAGCGTTGAAGTTAAGGAGTACTACTGCGGACCTCGAAGTCACCTTATTTGTTTTAGGTGGCGCATAAACTTTTGCTCTATCTGACAGAAAGGTCACGCTCAATGAATATAATATTGCGGCAGTTAGTGGACGCCCTCACTGGTGAAACCTGCTCAACATTTGAGTGACAGTTCTCAAACCCCGCCTCTTTACCGATATTTAGCCTACACTGGGTATGTAAAATACCATCCTGTGTGATCTATGAGATCAGTTATTTAGACATCATATAGGAAGGAAGAACGCCAAATAATATGCTGCCATGTCTAATTATTAGAGTAAGACAACAATCACAGTCGCGATTTTTTTAAGATGCTTGACCGAGATCTTTCTTATTCTTATTGGCAAACACGAATTGTTTGGCGGGCTAGTGAAGGATAACAAATATGCTCATCAGACTAAGCGCTTTATAAACATTACGAGTGATGTTTTGATATTTCAAGCAATTTAAAATCTGCACGCTGCAGGGAAAATGTAAAGGTGTACCTCTGTACCTCACCAACATGGCCGATTGAAATACCGTATGGCGTCTTAAAGTCTCCTTATTGGCTGATTGGGTTGAACGAACACAGACTTGACGCTTTGCGAGCGCTGATTGGTTGGTGCCAACGTCAATCAACGGTACTTGGTTTAAGGTGCTAAAGAAAACATGGAACTGGAGTAAACTGTATTTTCCCTTTTATTTCGCCCGTTCCATGTCAAGGACAGATAAAAGGTGTTAGCAAATACACGTTCAGGACTGGATTTTCACAGGGTATGTGGGGTAATTTCAAACAGTTTATTTACTGTCACATTTGTAACCATTTAGCATGCACGTGTATTTAAAGAGACTTCACAATGAGAAACATCACAATTTATCCCACAAGAGCTATATACAATAGTCCTAGTAGAGCCAATGGCAATTAATGTGAGAGCAAGATAGTTTGCTACAGAAGCTAGAGAAGTAAAAGTGTAGAGAAAATATATTTTTTTAACAATAAAGTTTGTTTATATTATTTATTTAATAATTTATTAATCATTTTGGAAATGTAACTTTGGCCCACCGTTATAACTTTCATTCAGAGGTGTAAAGAGGACCTGAAAACCACTTACTGAGCCCAAATGACTCCATTACAAGTTACAAGTCACCAATTCCAATAAGATTTGAGTAAAAGTCTTAGAGTAGGCCTATCTACAGTAGAGGCTTAAGTATTTTACTGATACAGATAGGTTCAAAGATGCAGTCCTCAACACCTAAGAGACATGCAGTGAAACTCACAATTCAAAGTTCCAATAAATTAAGGTCGACACAACAGCCTCTTAAACTTCTACAAACATTTAAAGGGTTAGTTCACCCAAAAATGAAAATTCTGTCATTAATTACTTACCCTCATGTCATTCGACACCCGTAAGACCTCCGTTCATCTTCAGAACACAAATGAAGATATTTTAGTTGAAATCTGATGGCTCTGAAAGGCCTCCATTGGCACAATGCACGGTACACTCTCAATACCCTTAAAAGGTACTAAAGACGTCGTTACAAAGTCCATCTCACTACAGTGGTTCTACAATAACTTTATGGAGTGACGAGAATAGTTTTTGTGCGCAAAAAAACCCTAAATAACGACTTATATAGTGATGAGGATTTCAAAACACGGCATCATGAAGCTTCGAAGCGTTATGAATCAGTGAGTCGATTCAGCAGTTTGGCGGTTTGACACGCGATCCGAATCATGATTCGACTCACTGATCTTGCTTCGATGCTTCGAAGCTTCATGATTATGAGCATCACTATATAAGTCGTTATTTAGGGTTTTTTTGCGCACAAAAACTATTCTCGTCACTCCATAAAGTTATTGTAGAACCACTGTAGTGAGATGGACTTTGTAACGACGTCTTTAGTACCTTTTAAGGGTCTTGAGAGTGTACCGTGCATTGTGCCAATGGAGGCCTTTCAGAGCCATCAGATTTCAACTAAAATATCTTCATTTGTGTTCCGAAGATGAACGGAGGTCTTACGGGTGTCGAACGACATGAGGGTAAGTAATTAATGACAGAATGTTCATTTTTGGGTGAACTAACCCTTTAAGTCTTAGTTAAGCTCAAGTCCATAAAGCAATTGCATTACTCATCACAAATGTATTGGAGTAAAGAGTATACTTATTCAAAAATGTAGTCAAGTAGATAGTAATATCTTTGATACTTAGTAAAACAAGATAAACTCAGTAAAACAAACTAACAAAATAGCCAAAAAATACTTAAGTACAGTAACTACATTTACTCAAATAATTTACACCACCGCTTTCATTTGACTATTGTTATTAGAATCCTGTAGGCCTATGACTGTCTTTTAGCAGGAACTTTCATCCCAAGCCATTTACATTAGCTACAGTAATTGCATATAAGGATCAAAAAGAAGTTAAGTGCCTCGCTCGAAGGCAAAATGATGATAGAGCAGAATTGTGATCTCACTAACACACCAGTTCCTGGGTCACTGCTGCTTGGAATTAAACCTGCAACCATCAGAACAGAACTCCCACGTCTCATGCATCTATAATTGGTCTCATGCATTTATAATCTGTCATTACAGAAAAAAACAAACATAAGATATTTTCTACTCCTTCTGAGATTGAATAAATGAATGTTTGATGGTGTCAAATTACATCCATCATTCTAGGTAATCTGAGATGCACAAGTTTATAGGCCCAGGGACAGCAGGAATAATGTCTCTTACACTTT
The DNA here is from genome assembly GCF_949357685.1 of Gobio gobio. Classification (NCBI taxonomy): domain Eukaryota; kingdom Metazoa; phylum Chordata; class Actinopteri; order Cypriniformes; family Gobionidae; genus Gobio; species Gobio gobio. The sequence continues at coordinate 22,484,625 of NC_137110.1, forward strand.
CAAAACAACACTGAGACACATATATATTTCAATTTATTTAGCACAGTATGAGGATATGTATACTATACTTGCGTATGTGAACAACTCATCTTCTTAAATGCTTAAAATTAGCCATTAATTATAAAAACAAATTATACATTACAGACAAATCTTTAATGATAAACCTAAAATTAGCCTAATAATAACGGCAGTGTAAGATTTAGCAATTTGCTTGATAAAAATGTTACAGCACTCAGTGTTCATGTCGATCAGCATAGAAAAATATGATTTGCTTTTAGGGAGCAGAATTTTTTCCTCCCAGCAAAACTGCAGAATGCTGTGGTCATTCTGAAAAAAATATTTCTTACTAATGATGGATTATGGGAATTTTACTTAGATCAGTTATACACTATTAAATACATACACAATTTACTGTTCAGTAATCCTGTGTATTGTACATTTGTACCTGTCAAATGTCTCATCATTGATGAAGATCTGTGAAATGTTTGTCACCACCCCTCGGTGCAGTGAATATACTCCATCTCCCCGTCTCACATCCTCTCTCTCTCTCTCTCTCTCTCTCTCTCTCTCTCTCTCTCTCTCTCTCTCTCTCTCTCTCTCTCTCTCTCTCTCTCTCTCTCTCTCTAGTAGATCTTTCTCCATTACCTTTCCTATAAAGCCTCTCCTACAACAAACTGTGAGAGGTCTTTCTCAGTGATCTCTGGCATCTAAATGGAGTCTTTTCCTGTCTGCAACAATAATAACCAATCTGGAAATCCCCCTGCTTTGCTGCCGTCTGGTATGGCTGGTCACGTGATCTTGCAGTCCCAGGGGCCCTGAGCCCTACTTGCCCTGGTCTCTTGGATGGTCCTGTTTACTACACAATCATATTGCTGTTAAGAATTAATAAATGGCCTTGGGACTGAATGGTCACCCACTGTTTATTACAGCCCTGGCTGTTTAGGTCACCTATAGCAGCACAAACTATGCAGTAATTGAATTATTTCAGCATTTTCATTTATCATCTTAGATGAATAGTTCATATTTTTTTATAATTGTATTATTATAATATATATATATATATATACTGTATACTGTATATATATATGTATACTGATCAGGCATAATGACCACCTTGTGACCACCTTCCTAATATTGTGTTGGTCCCCCTTTTGCTGCCAAAACAGCCCTGACCCGTCGAGGCATGGACTCCACTAGACCCCTGAAGGTGTGCTGTGGTATCTGGCACCAAGATATTATCAGTAGATCCTTTAAGTCCTGTAAGTTGCGAGGTAGGACCTCCATGGATCGGATTTGCTTGTGCAGCACATCCCACAGATGCTCGATTGGATTGAGATCTGGGGAATTTGGAGGCCAAGTCAACTCCTCAAATTCATTGTTGTGCTCCTCAAACCATTCCTGAACCCTTTTTGTTTTGTGGCCGGGCACCCTGACTGGTCTGCGTCTATGCAGCCCCATATTCTCTGCACTGTTGTTGTATGCTAACAACGATGCACTGTGTATTCTTCTTGAGCAATTTGAGCTTGTCTGTTTGATCAGACCACACGGGCCAGCCTTCGCATGTGCATCAATGAGTCTTGGCTACCTACAACCCTGTCAACGGTTCACCACTGTTCCTTCCATGGACCATTTTTGATAGATACTGACCACTACAGACCGGCAACACCCCACAAGAGCTGCAGTTTTGGAGATGCTCTGACACAGCGTCTAGCCATCACAATTTAGCCCTTGCCAAACTCGCTCAAATCCTTACGCTTGCCCATTTTTCCTGCTTCTAACACATCAACTACGGTATATATATTTAGGTCAGTGTAGATGTTATGCCTGATCAGTGTATATAGCCTACTGTACTGTAAAATATAATTTTATTTTATGTATATACTATCATTTATTATTTCATATAATAAAAAGGCAATGTTAGGTAGAATCAGTCTCAGTCACTATTCAGTTTCATTGTATAGGACAACATAAGTTGAAATTGAGAAAATTATAGAATTTTCATTTTTGAGTGAGCTGTCCCTTTAAACTAAGTAAGCAGTCAATAATCATCAAAGTCAACTGTGTATAAAGGTAAGCACTACTTCATTTGTTTGTCTGTTCATTCGGTGTCCATCTACACATTTCAATGCTATTGTTCAGGGCAAGGCATTTCCGCAAAAAAAGAAAGAAAAAGTGTTGGTCAGGTGTAATGTTACACTGTAGTCATTAACATAATGTGTACACAACGTGAGGTTTTGTTCACAGGGGTAACATTTCCTTAAAAATAAAATAAACATTTAGTAAAATGTGATCTTTGTCCTATGCAATGCTTCCTCAAACCCTTGTGGGTTTCAAAGTGAAGAGTTCATTTGATCTGGGATTCTTCCTTGTTTCCCGTCTTCCGCTTTCCTAATGTATTAGGGGCAGGACTGCAGACGCTCAGCCTGCAGCGTTTTCCCCTCTCTCATTTTTCAGTTTTATTTAAATATAGCCTTCACTTGTCCTGCAGCAGCTGGTCCCACAGTTTTCCCACAGCTGGGATAAAGTATGAGGCCAATGCGTGTTCTTGCTCTCAACTCTCCTTTTCATCTCTCCTTTTATTATACCCTACACTCTAAAAAAAAAGTCTCGTAATCATAAGGGAACCTTTTTTAGTGCTATATAGCACCAATTTTGGTGCTTCAGTGGTTCTTCAGAGGTGCTATATAGCACCTTAGTCAAAGAACCGGTGAAGAACCTCTGAAGAACCGGTGAAGAACCTCTGAAGAACCGCTGAAGAACCACTGAAGCACCAAAAATGGTGCTATATAGCACTAAAAAAGGTTCCCCTATGATTACGAGCCAAGAACTATTTTTGGTGCCATATAGAACCTTTTTTTTTTTAGAGTGTAACATATCTACCATGCATCTCTTTAGTACATTTGGAAACCTTGCAGTTTTTTTTTTTTTTACAAACATCTGGAGGTGAAAACGACATGACATTAAGCTACTCTTTGTCTCTGGGTGGCTCAGTGTCACTAAGGCACAGATTAGGAATTCTGTCCAGGAGACAGCAGTCGATGAGGCAGAAATCAATGAAGCTGATGCATGCAGCATGTGACCCCATGACCCCGAGCTCTGTGATGTGTCTCTGTGCGTTTTACACGTAATTGAGCATGTCAAAGGCTTATTCCGGCTGTTTTTGTGATATTACCTGGATTATGTTTGACGTGACTGAATCTGGATTTTTCTTAAACCAATCATTACCGTGAATATAAAAGAATAGGATCTATTTTCAAGACCAAAGTATTATCACCACTAAGCAGGTATGGGAACATCAGTGGTTTTGTTTACAATCTGAGGGCAGTTACGAGATGAATCTTTATTGGTATGTGAGCCTCACTTACTCACTTCCTTCCTTTCTGTTGCTTTGCATGACTGCAAAACAGCAACAGTAGGCCTGTCATCTGCTGGCAGACTGAATGCTTATCTGAGCGCTGGCAATCTGATTGGCGAAGACAGAGCTTGCACCTTCTGTGCTGGATTTAATTGACGCATTTGGTTTGTTATATTAGAGCCTGTCATCTGACTCTTATTGAACATGAAAATTGGGCCGGTGATTCTTTGAAACACATCCATTTATTCAGCTTTAGTGCTCGTGTTGCAATTCTACCACTGATACCTACATAAATGTTATGCTATTTATGCAAAGTTTAGCACACATGTACATTTTAATTAATGTAAATGATTTTAATATGAAGAAAACTATCAAATGTTTCATATTTAATATTAAATTATTAATATTTAATGTGTGATACTTGCACATGGTCTAGGAGCCCCTCCTACACAGCAAGAACCAACCAGATACTTGTGTTTAAGCCTAGGTGGCACTGATGTGCAGTCAAGACCTATAAAGCTACAGAGCTCTCAGATGAATTCTCATATTCTGGCTTTACAGGAAGAGACTTCATCGTACAAGTTATGAACAGGAATCCCACAACGGCATTTTCAGACTGTTCCCAGCTGTTTTGCCATGGTAAGTGAACTTTCACAGCAGTCATCTAAAACAACAGTACTGATGTTGTATCTGGTTTGAATTTGATTTCTGCTGACTAAAAAAAATAATCACAAGACGTATTAGATGCAGATGACTGCAACAGATGAAACATTTTGTATCTAGTATAACATATGGCATCTCTGGTTCAGTATAATGCATCTAAAAAGTGACAAAATACTGTTAGACAGAGCTTGTTTAAAGGGTGTGGTTAAAATGCATCCATAAAATATATGGCACTTTTCATTTTTAATTAAAGATTTTTATTATTATTTTTAAAAGATCTATTTAAATATGATTACCTGTATAAAAGTACAAATACCTTACTAGTCTAAATATGTGTGAAATGGAGACTGAATGACATCTGATTGAAATTTGAAGCTTTTGATTATAAAAACAGCTATATGAAAAAGCTATATTTACCAAAAACCGACAATCTAGCAAAATATTAGCATCTTAACAGTAGTTGTGTTACAGTTATTTTATTATATTTCTCCATGCAACGCGAGACATTATGTAAGTTACAAATTCACTTCATTATAAATAAATGTGATGCACTAAAATTATTGTCACTTAAACTAACTTGTGGCATCTAGATTATCAAAAAAACATGAAATTGTATATTCATACTTATTATGTGTTACAAACTAATTTAAGAAACTGTGTACTATAAGAATGGCACATTTTGAATGCATAACATATTTATAAATGAATGAACTTTATTAAAAAATATTAACCTGTCACAATCTCTGTAAGTTCTTTTTGTAATTGGCAGCCAAAATAGTATATTTTAAAATAATTTTTAATAATTATTATAGTAATTTTCACACACACACACACACACACACACACACACACACACACACACACACACACACACACACACACACACACACACACACACACACACACACACACACACACACACACACACACACACACACACACACACACACACACACACACACACACACACACACACACACACATACACACACATGTTTGTTTTTGTGAAATGTGAGGACATTCCATAGGCATAATGGTTTTTATACCGTACAAACCGTATTTTCTATCCCCTTACACTGCCCCTGCCCCTAAACCTAACCCTCACAGGAGACTGTGCAGTTCACTTTCTGTGAAAAAAAACTTGTTCTGTATGATTTATAAGCATTTTGAAAAGTGAGGACATGGGTAACGTCCTCATATTTCACCCTCTTTTTGTAATACCTATGTCATACCCATGTCATTATACACATTTGTGTCCTGATATTTCACAAAAACATGCCCACACACACACACACACACACACACACACACACACACACAAACTGGCATGTGTTTTATGGGTTTACATAGGTGTATTGTTTTTTTATTTTTTACTGTACAAACTGTATATTTTATCCCCCCTACACTAACCCTAAACCTACCCATCACAGAAAACTTTAAGCATTTCTTGAATTTCAAAAATGAATGTCACAATTTTGTATGTTTTTTAAGCAATTTGCGATGAAATACTCATGTCATTACATATTTGTGTCCTCATAAACCACATATGCCAGGCACACGCACATCACACTTCTGACTCTCCATAGCTGTGATACAAACATGCTTCCATCAGTGCATTGCAAGAAATAAAACAATACATAAAATAACCTCAAAAATGGGACATAATATTGATGTAAAAGTTAAAATCAAATCACTAAAAAAATTTTACATTTTAAAAATTTTAAAAAAATTTTTTTCCTTGGACGTCATATACAAATGTATCAATTAAGCATTATTTATATTGGCCTACACTCAAATATTTTATCAAATAACCCAAAAATGGGTATCATCAAATATTAATAATACTGAATCAACCTATTGGGTTACAGCAATGAAATTAATTTTTCAGGGTCAGGCGAGGTAAAGCTCTAAGTGTGGTATTACTTAATTGTGCTGCACTTTTTTACTTTTATCATTGGTTGGGTAACACGATTAGAGATTATGATGATTATTGAGCAAATAGGTCAATACTATAAGCACAATTTCACACATGAGATCAAACAAATCAAGGGAGGTACTAGGTAGGTAAATAAATAAATAAAGTCTCATAAGTCTGAATAAACCAACCCGATCTCACAGCAATTCGTACGAATATGTACGATTTGTCTAAACCCCTGTGATGGTTAGGGACGGGGTGGGGGGAGGTCATTCGTGTAAATTCATACGAATTGGGCAACTCTTAAAATACGTACGATTTAGCAAAAATTTGGCAAGAATGAATGACCTCCCCCTAACCCCGCTCCTAAACCTACCCGTAACTGGGGTTTAGACAAATCTTACAAATTCGCACAAGTGAGATCGTACAAATTTGTACGAATTAGCCACCTCCTAAAATACGTACAAATTGGTTGTGAGACGTTACATAAACAGTTAACAGTTTCATATATGATCTGAATGTCAGCAAACAGCTGCTCGTCTCCTTGGTAACTCACAAGGTGCAAAAAAATCAGTCCTGTGCACACAATCACTCGTACGCACATTCTCTCTAGAGGGGATAAACACATGTTTGCACTAGGCTACATGTGTGATGATGTGCCTGAGCAGTTTTGTGAAGTGACACTAACAGTGCTCTTCTCACCCTGAGAGGAGAGTGAGCAAACAGGAGATTGCACTTAACCTAACGGCATGTGGCTAGTCAGCCAGAAAAAAAAGGAATAACTATGCCGCTTGAGTGGCGGAAGCAGTGGAGCGTACAGAACATGAAGGCATGTTCTCACATATAGGCTACATTTAACATTATCACCCCTCACAAAGGGAATCATATCCCAGCTAACAGGGAACACTCTCAGAACTTTGGCTAACGTTCTGGCAAGGTTCTCTCAAAGTTGAGCAAACATTCTTACAGTAACGTTAATAGAATGTTCACTCAGAGTTATCTGGTCTTTAATAATGTTCTCAGAACAGAACAATATTTATACATTGTTCATGGAATGTTTTTTAAAAGCTACTACTTGTTTCAGAAAAGGAACTTTACCATAATGTTTTGCAAAATTATAAAATTCGCTTAACGTTTGCATAATTTAGATAACATTTTTAAAACATTCAAGAAATAACGCTTCCATTACTAAATGGGAATGTTAGTTAAACGTTCTTAGAACATATTTTTGTTAGATGGGATGATACAAGCACTGCTATTTTGCAAATTTTAATTTAAGATGTAGGCCTAACACTGATTGACACTGTTTGTAGATGTTAAAAGCACAAAGGACTTCAAGTGTGTAAGATTTTAGATCCCATGCATCCATCATCTGTCTGTGAACTCCAAACGTTTGTATTTACAATAATACAACAAGATGGGTTGTGTGACTATTATCCTGTATTACATCATACTTTTCAATTTTCAGCAGTAACGATGGTATAATAAGGCCCAGGAGGAGGATATAGTACTTGGGCACGGCTGTTGTTCAGTAGGGAAATGATACTGATGGCTGCCACAGTAACCATTGCCAACAGCTTAATCAAAATAGTGTCCATGTAGAACAGTATACTCTCCGAGTAGATGTGATCAGCTGATATATTCGGCATACAATTCAGTAATCATAAAAGTTAGATTACATGTTTATAAACTGAAGTCATGTTTAGTGAAGGAGGTTGCCATAGCAACCAAGGTTGGGCAACATTCAGAATTTAAGAACGGGCTCCCTTTCAGTTGATGAGTTAATGAAAATTAATTGATTATGCATCACAGGAAGTTGAAATGTAATTTGAAGTGGAATTTACTGAATTTAAATTCAAAGAATTTCAACAGATAATGGCATTTTGGAAAATAAAGTGTTTCTCCACCCTGATCCATAAATCTGTCTGTCTGTAAAGCTCATAAAACATTCAAACTCCAAAAAACAAAAACAAAAAACAAACAATACTTCTTCTAAATCTTTTATGTTTCACAGAAGAAAGAAAGTGTTTGAAAAAAAAAAACATGAGGGTGTGTAAATGATGACAGAATTGTCCTTTTTTGTTTAACTATCCCATTAAATTCAAATCTGAAATTTATATTCAGTTCAAAATCAGGAACTAAACTGGATTTTAAAGGGGTCATGAATTGAGAAATCAACTTTTCATTCAGCCTTTGATATATAAAAGTGCATTGTGATATAAGAATACCCTGCACGTTTCAGAGCTGAAAACTTCCTTGTTAGTCAAAGAAAAGCTTTTATTGACACCATGTCCAGCAAACGCTCAATCTCAGAATGTGCCAGGCTGGGACGTCAGAGTGTGGTAAAAACACTGCCTTAAATGAAGAAGATGACCGCCTGATTCTGTAGCCCCGCCCACCGATTTGTGCATGGCATGTTATAGATAAAGAACATAAACCGGATCGAACTTCTAAGCAGTAAACATGCTGCATAAGCCTAATTCGGATTCCAATATTATGAATGCATGGATGAACTTTATTTTTAATGAATATCCAGCTCACATGGGTAAGACCTTGTGCGTTTGTTCCTTCATTTCACCACGGATAAGTTTGTAACAAGAGACTAGATTTGCAGACAGGATGAGATTGCACTAATGTGAGTAGAAATGTTTTTTATATGTGATAGTATTGCATTGGTACAGATCGTTTGATATCTATTGATTATGTGTACGTGTCTAACTGAACATAACTTACCACGCTGTCAGGTTGGAGAACCCTTTATTTGAGGTGTTGTTGGTTCATTGTCCTGCGATTTGTGATCAGACTCTGACATTTATGGGCCAGGGCTAGCAAAGCCTGACGTCCCAGGCTATGTGTTTTCCAGACGGGCAACCAAAACGTATCACCGGCCTGCCGACGGGCTATCTTAAATAGTGAAATAACATTCCTTTCTTGATGTGCGTTGTTCACTCTCTTGACTTGATATTTAAAGGAAAAATACATTCTTGGAAGTTTTGAACATTCTGATTTGTCTGACTCTGCAGTGAGGCTTGTGCGTACATTTGTGTGTGTGTGTGTGTGTTAGTGATGCACGGTTCACGATTATATCCACCGATCGGGCGGGCCAAGTAATAAAAAATAACATTCCAATTAATTGTGGGTGGATGAGAGATAAATCATTGTGTTTGTTTGATAAAGACATTTTGCAAGCCCTGTGGGCAAATCATCCTGGTTGCCGTTTTCCCACACGATTTCAAAACAATTCCATATTCCACACATACATTACTCATTATAACATGCAAAGCTTATCCAATCATAGCAGTGGCCGTTTACTTCCAAGTCTTCAGTGCGGCACACCCATAAAAACTGAGCGTTCCATGAGAGAGGCTCAAAACCAGGGTAGAAAATAGTCTATTACTTATTCATTATGATGTTTTTGAATGTAAAAACCATGCAAACGTCATAAGTTGACCTCAGACAACAGTATAAAAAAATGAAAAAGCCAGTTCATGACCCCTTTAAGAATTTTCATAGCAACAGATCCATATCGGATGGAACATTGAATAAAACATACCAAGCAAGCAATAGCCATCATTGTCTCGGTTAACTATAGACCCGATATAGTCCGGCTATGAGTAACCCACTTCTAGCCAAAATAATTGAATTTGGTTACGTATGTCGTTTTTGCCTAAATAACTTGCGAGATGTATGATATTCCATCATGTAAGCAAAGTCAACAGTGTTTACAAGGTGTTTGGTTTCATTTCTTTGACATGTTCATGTTCTAGATGACTAGTCTATTCTTGGACTATGGTAAGACGTCTATTACATTTTCACTGACAGCCCAAATTGTGCTTTAGCCTAGATGTCAGGGCTGTGTTTGGACGGCTATCAGACGTCTTTTAAACGCAAAATTGCTTGCTAATATATCAGTTTACACATTTGTGTACCACAAAAACGTTACCTCAATGAACCTCAACAGATTTTTCAGTGAAAATTACAGACAGAAATGGTAAGGTACAAAGAATGCAGTGTAAAGTGGGTTAGTTATCCCTCTTTCTTTGGCATGACAAAAGACACGTCGTCCTCTCTAAATGTTTCTAAATATCTCCCTCTCTCTTTTTTCTCTCTCATCTCTTCTGCTCTCACCGACCAAATCATTCAGCTCTAAATTTATCTTCGATTCCCTCATCAGTGCTATTATAATAAAGCAGTTCTGGGAGTCTTGGGGTGGTCCCACCTGACCCTGTATGAGTGCTAAGACCTGAGAATTGGATTACAGCTTATCCATATCAGCAGCTGTAGCTTTCTAACAAAGCCTGTGGGCCCCTGGGCATATTTCAAGCAAGCCAGAATTCACCAAGGACACTCCTGACTGGAAAAGTGGAATGGCGGAGGAAAATCTGGTGCCATAATCCTCTTTTCCCTCAACACATTACCTGACGCTCCAGCATATTGCCTGACTAACACTGCCCGCAAAAGAATAAGAGGTAAGAAGTACTGTAGATGTCTATTTAGAAGCGGTAGCCACACAACAAGAGGGTCGGAGCTTATTTCCAGCCTGACAACGGAGCCTCTCTAAATCAGTGTGATCACAGCTTTACTGACAGGTTGACTAACTCATGCAGTGCCCCTAAATCACACACACTTGCTGGGCTCAGACCTCACTGCATGCTTTTATTTTTAGTGCAGTGAATGAGGGTATTTCAGGACAAAGCTGCAATACCAAAACAGATTGCACATTATTGAATTCCCTATATATATAACCCCACCACATTTACCTAACTTCAAATATGATGGCTTGTAAATGTAAATATTTTAAGTGCAAAATCAAGATGTATGTGTTTTGTTTTGTTTTTTTGACCGAATAAAGTTCAATAGTCAAACATTTCTGTAGTCTTCACAAATTATTGTGATGAAAACTCGATGTGATCCAAAAACGTATTGATTATTCTGTGAGTGGATCAGGTCATTCATTTTAGCCTGAGGTCATGCATCTAATGTGACATCACACACATAGATGATGTAAGGCAACACAGTGAGCTCAGAGCCAGTTTCAGTGGGGGCTGCTCATTTGGAACAGATAAAGGTGCTTTGTTTTCTTCACTTCCTCCTCTCTGGTACATGACTAGAACATTGTTTCTGTGTTATAGTATTTGTTCATTTGAAGGGAAACTGAGTTGCCCTTTGTGGATCTGACCTAACAGCCAGATTCGAGAGAGGAGAAAGTATATTTACCAAGAATCAAGGACAAACTTCCATTAAAACTAATAAATCATAGAAATAAATGCACCTAATACTCATAAATGGCTAAAACACTTATGCAGTATGAAGGTATGATGCAGTGTGATCATGCGACACTGAAGACGGGAGTAATGACTCGGAAAAACTCGCAAAAACCATTTTAAAATATAAAACAGAAAACCCGATATTTAAAATTGTAGGCCTAATGACCTAATGATTTTTTTGTTTGTTTGTTTACAGTATTTGTGTTAAAATAAATGCAGCCTTGGTGAGCATAAAATTAAAAAACTTACCAACCCCACATTTTTGAACATTAGTGTATTTGAGAAGTAACATTCCCAAAAAGCTGTTCTGTTTCTGTTAACATATTAACATTAAAGAGTTAGTTCACCCAAAAATGAAAATTCTGTCATTAATTACTTACCCTCATGTCGTTTGACACCCGTAAGACCTTTGTTCATCTTCAGAACACAAATTAAGATATTTTTGTTGAAATCTGATGGCTCAGAAAGGCCTCCATTGGCAGCAATGTAATTTACACTCACAAGACCCATAAAAGGTACTAAAGATATCGTTAAACTGTCCATCTCACTACAGGGGTTCCACAATTATTTTATGAAGATGAATTTTATTAGATGAATACGAGAATAGATTTTGTGCTCAAAAATAACGACTTTATTCAACAAATTCTTGTCTTCCGCCTGGGCAGTGTTGGGGAGTAGTTAACTAGCTACGCTACTAACTTGACTACATTTTTCAGTAGCTTGTCAGTAGCTCAGTTGCCTTTAAAACATTGTAGCTTAACTACTTTTTCCAGCAAGTAGCGGTGCAGCGCGACCAAAAGCTACGGGGGGGCGTGGTTTAACTTGGTCTACGAGGCACGAGCAGGCACGAGCTGCTGCCAGAGAGACGGATGGACCGGAGTTCACTTCACATCAGTTCTCAGCATGTCTGAACTGTTGTAGTTACAGCATATACTTCAGGTTATTTGTCTATTTCTAGTCGGAGGGACTGTCACTCATGTCAGAAAGTTAGTAACTTTAGTAAATTATGGATCAGCGCTGACTGGAGACGCGAACCGTTTAGAACGATTCAGTCCGATTTGGTGAACTGACTCGGTTCACTAAAAAGAACTGGTTCAAAAGAAAGATCGTTCGCGAACCGGACATCACTAACGTACCAGAGACAAAGATGAGCGATTGCTAACAAAGTTATTTATAGTAACTACTGAGTTATGAGAGCGCTGTCAGTCAGCGCGAGTTTATTGTGTTTGTATCTGAGAGTTCTGAATAAACACGAGTCCCAGTCACAGCGAGTCCGTCTTCATCATTATTACCAACTTTGTAACACATGCAAAGTACCATTACAGCTGTCGAGATGAACGAGTTAAAAGTAAGTGTTGATAATAGCATTATTTTTTAAATAAAATAAAAGCGTCAGTGACGCGCGTTGAGTACACAGCGCAAACAAAGACACAACAGTAGTAATCGAATGTAATCCAGTTTATTGTGGGGCTAGGCTGGCTAGCCCGGATATGCTCACGCTTACCCCCCTTCTGCTTAATCTCACGCCGCGTTTGGTGCCTCCGCTGTGGGCCAGATGCAGTACTGGGGGTCGGGGATGTTGAAGGCCCACCGGCCAGTGCAGCCCGAGCTTCGGCGTGTGTGAGGCCAATGTTGAGGAGAAACTCATGACTGTATGCACATTTTAGAACCGATAGACGCGACGAGGACGTACAAAAACACTGACTCACAAGATAGAAAACACGAAAACACCGTTCTGTCTCTAGAGAGAGAAGCCGCATTGTGTGCACGAATAATAAATAATTAGCTACACATCAGAAATTACTGATCACAGATCAGAAGGAACTGAAAAAAGACTTCTGTTTTCATTTGTACATCCAAACGCTGAGAAACTGCCAGCATTCACTCGTTCACAACCCATGATCTCTCCAGCGTTTGCATGGGCGTGCCAGATTCTCTGGGTGGAGGAAAGGGAGGTAACCCTTCCTGCTTGGACGTCAAACCAGGAGACTTCAGGATTGGCTCGTCTGGCCTGTCATTTTCTCAAAGGCAGAGAGAGACAGCCAGAACTCGGGTTTACACCGATCAACATTTCTATCCACTTGGGGACAATATTCAGGCTAGGGGAACTCATATTAATGTTGAAAAACCTCATAAAATGAAAATTTCATGCCATGGGACTTATTCAGTTATTTGTAAATATGCAATTTTATTGTAAAAAAAAAAAAAAAATTAGCTGTAGCTAGCTACATTTTAGTAGTAACTTGTAGTGTATCTAACTACTTTTTCTGAAGGGTAGCTTGACTGTAGTTTAACTGGTTTAGCTTGTCAAACTACAGTTTCAGAGTAGCTTCCCCACACTGCGCATGGGCCTTCGACGTGAACTCACGAAGCACCACGACGCATGCGCGAGAATATGACTTTCATTTTGCGGCTTTGATAAGGCACTTTTACGTGCACTTGTTCGTTTCTCACGGTTCGGGCATCCAGGAAATGCACACTTTAGCCCCATTTTGACCAATACGCCAAGACCTAAAGTACGATCAATGTAGAATTCAACAGCTTAGATACGGCGCGTCTTCTTCTGCTTGTAAACAAAGCTCCTCGCTTCCGGGTCATGTCTCAGAACGCCGGATCTACGTCATATTCTCGCGCATGCTTCGTTGTGCTTTGTGAGTTCACGTCAAAGGCCCATGCGGAAGACAAGAACTTGTTGAATAAAGTCGTTATTTAGATTTTTTTTTGCCCACAAAAACTATTCTCGTCGCTTCATAAAATTATTGTAGAACCACTGTAGTGAGATGGACAGTTTAACGAGGTCTTTAGTACCTTTTATGGGTCTTGTGAGTGCAAATTACATTACTGCCAATGGAGGCCTTTCTGAGCCATTGGATTTCAACAAAAATATCTTAATTTGTGTTCCAAAGATGAACGAAGGTCTTACGGGTGTCGAACGACATGAGGGTAAGTAATTAATGACATAAATTTCATTTTTGGGTGAACTAACCCTTTAAACTGCATATACAAGCTACGTGTGCCAACTAGCCCCATCATACAGCTCTTCCTCATGTGTGATGTAGCTAGAAGTTGCTTGAGTAAAGCGTCACCTGATGTCAGATACTGTAACTCAATAACTAATACTTTAAAGAATACAGATTTTTAAAAAAGGGGGGAAATGATGAACAGGTATACTGTATGTTTAACCATCACCAAATTTTTAGGATTATTTTTTTGGAAGTAAAATAAACATGTATTTGCTTAAGGGGATTAGAAACAAAATAAAATAAATTGTTTAATCACAATTTAACCTTTTACATATTATATTGCTTTGAAAAATAAGATCCTTTCACGGTTCAGTGCAGAATCCTGGTCCATATAATGTTTCAAGGCAGGCCAATTTCCCCATAGACTCAGACATCATATCAACAAATGCATTCAAATACTTAGAAGACTAACAGCAATCACCAGAAGAGGCTTTCTGAGATGATTTTGATGATATAGTCACAGTAAATGTTGTATTGGGACTCACGTGGGTCCATTAGCCCCATGCTTTATGGGAAAACACGGGAACATTGGAGATAACATAGAGTTGATGATATCTCTTTAAAAAAATTACATCCAGCCAGCTTCCAGCTAATGAATCATAATGGAGCATTTAACAGCTCTAAATTGTTATGTGGTTCCCTCACTGATATATGTAATTTATGAGGTAAAACCAGCGCTTTAGTGTGTGCAACATCCCAGTTAACAGGGAATGTTCCCATAACTTTCACTAACGTTCTTTAAAAGTTATGTAGGCTAAATGTTAAGACAAAACATTCTTAAAATAATGTTTATGGAACGTTCTGATAATGTTATAGTTATACATTCTCGTAATGTTGAGAGAAAATGGTACGTCCTTTTGACATTATTTGTACTTGATAAATGTTCTTGTAATGTTGAGAGAAAATGCTCTTAGAATGACATTACTGGAACGTCCTTACTGTATAATGTTATTATTTGCTGAATGTTTCCATGTTATCATAAAACGTTCTGAGTACAACGTTCTAGTTCTAGTCATGTACCAACGTGGTGTTTAAAAACGTTCTCAAAACGTTAGCACAAAAAATATTATTTATATAAAGAACATATATTTTTTGAATGTTTTAGTTGGACGTTAATCTAACATTATTTAAACATTACAACTTGTTTGATCATTAAAGAGAATTGAAGAGAAGATAAAGTCACAAGACACATGCATAAGGAACAAACTATACATGCAAGTTGTATATAAAATATACAGGCAAGCAGGTAAAATCTTTTTGGACTGCATTTATATAGCGCTTTTAACAGACCTACGGCCATCCAAAGCGCTTTACATTTTGCCTCATATTCACCCATTCACACACTCATTCATACACCGACGGCGGTGTCAGCCATGCAAGGCGCCATCCAGCTCGTCGGGAGCAGCTGGGATTAGGTGTCTTGCTCATGGACACCTCGACACTTGGTCAGGTGGAACCGGGGATCGAACCACCAACCTTCCGGTTTGTAGACAACCTACATGAACCACTGAGCAATCTTCTTTGAACCTATTTCTGAACTCATTGTCTTTCTATTACTCACAACTTCATTCCACACCATTTTTAAACCAAACATCCAGAGTCTGCAGACAAGCATTACACTCTCTCTTCAGCCTGAAGCATCACAAAGCATTTAGTAAAATGACAGTGTTTGAAACTCCATATGAAAAAGTTCATAAATACAGAACACAATCTTGTGGTGTTTTATTTTTCTATTATGTTGTTTTCCACATGTCTAGTTTTATGTTTGAGTTTGTGTTCTTTTTTTTCCCTGATGGGGGTTGTGTTTTTGGTTTAGCTTTGCTCTTGAAAATGCAATGTTTTGGACTGTGAGTCCCTTACATAGTTTAGTGTACTACTACTGTAAAATGTGAATCTTAAAATAAAGTCTCATCTGTTATTTTTGTAATTCAAATAGTTAATGCACTTCGATTTAATATTTAATGCACTTAAAAAATGTGTCAAAATGATAGGGTTGACAATTTCGGAGAGGCTAGCAATAGCAAGCTAGCTTTTAAAGCATGAGATCCCACCCTCCCTTCAGAGTGTCTCCAAAGCCACGCCTCCGTCAAAACACATTAACACACTGCAGATTCTGCAAAGCTTCAGAAGTGACGGCGTTAAATTACCTCATGTCTCAAAGCACATAATAATTATAATTTGTTACATTTATATAGCGCTTTTCTAGGCACTCAAAGCGCTTAACATATAGAAGGGGGAATCTCCTCAACCACCACCAATGTGCAGCATCCACCTGGATGATGCGACGGCAGCCATATTGCGCCAGAACGCCCACCACACACCAGCTGATTGGTGGAGAGGACACAGAGTGATGAAGCCAATCTGTATATGGGGATGATTAGGAGGCCATGATGGAGAGGGGCCAATGGGCAAATTTGGCCAGGATGCCGGGGTTACACCCCTACTCTTTATCGAAGGACATCCTGGGATTTTTAATGACCACAGAGAGTCAGGACCTCGGTTTAACGTCTCATCCGAAGGACGGTGCTTGTTACAGTATAGTGTCCCAATCACTATACTGGGGTGTTAGGACTCACACAGACCACAGGGTGAGCACCCCCTGCTGGCCTCACTAACACCTCTACCAGCCTCTACATTATGAACGTAAAGAACTTACAGAGCGCTGACTTGTACAACCTGACAGCTGCAGATTCATTTCAGCGTTGATAGTGTTGCAATAGAAAAGCATGAATCCGAGTCTGAGGACGTGAACAGCTCCGGTAATAATGTCAGAGGTAGCCATCTCGTAATTACGGTTATGACATGGTGTGAATGCAGCATAAGCTCGGTTTTTTAGTTCAGGAAGGACTGTAAAAGGCGGCTGCTGTTTGTTTGCAGCACTCTGTGACTATCAGCTGCGCAATAGCCTTAAAGGTCTTGTTCTTCGTGATCCCATTTTTCATACTTTAGTTAGTGTGTAATGTTGCTGTTAGAGCATAAATAATACCTGTAAAATTATAAAGCTCAAAGTTCAATGCCAAGCGAGATATTTTATTTAACAGAAGTTCCCTTTCAAAGCCTACAGCGAACGGCCGGTTTGGACTACATCCCTGTACATCCTGCTTTAATGACGTCAGTAGAACAGTTTGTCGACTAACCTCCGCCCACAAGAATACGCAAAAAAGGGGGCGTGGTCTTGTTGCTCTCCCACGTGGAGAAGAGGAAGTGTTGCATTCGGTTGCGTTTGTAGTGTGTTTGTCGCCATGTCGTCGAGACGCTGTTATTTTCATAGAACAGGGAAATCCTCAAGCCGTTTTTAGGACAGTGAAAACAGCGGTATACAGATAAGTAAATTGTGTGAAAAATACTGTGTTTTTTTACACGCGAAACATGAACACATGTTATATTGCACACTGTAAACACAATCAAAGCTTCAAAAAAACAGGAAAAACGGGACCTTTAAGGAATGCACTGATGTCTGCGCGATCAGGGTACGTGAAGGTATGGAAATAGAGGTTACGCATTGGCGTCACTTTCCCGCCGGAACATGCCCCCTCAACCGGACTGAGTGGCAAAAGAGCCCGCTGCATGACTGGAGTTGATAGGGTAAACTATGAAAATGTGAGTAAAACAAACGATTTTCATTTTAAATTAAAAGTTTTACTCAATATAAGTGTTCCTTACAACTTCCCAAAGATCTAGTGCTCCATGGATATTGACATGCAGCCAGGAATCGTGTTGCCTGATTTTGACGCCGGTGAAAATACATAAAGCTTTATATAAATACAATACAGGTCTAGTGATAACTTAATGTTATATATATATATCGGCATACCGTCCAGCCCTAAAACTTGTATATAGTTTTTGTCAGTGTTTATTTAAAAATATCAAAATAGGCAGAATGTACAATGATAAATATTTAATTGATAGGCTGTCAATACAATATATACCAATACAATTTATAGGGTATGATTTTACCCCAAAATTCAACATATTGAGATAACTGATATTGATTCAACATTATAACTGCAAATTCACGTAGCGCTGCCTGGAGTCCAGTTGTTTCTGTCAATTGCAGCGATCCATTTGCTTCTCTTTTCTGTAGCTTTCGGCAGTCAGTAAAAATATATCTCAGATTTCTTGTCAAATATGTTTATACAGTCAGTCTCAAAGCTCTTTCCCATTTTAGATGTGTTTTGTGTGTGGCATTCACGCTGAAAACCAATGCTGTCTCTTTTTGCCACACAGTGGGTGTAACCGCAGTCACTCTGGCCTACGGTGATGTCACGCGCATACCCTCTATACATGTTGACAGGCAGATAGGACATTGTATCATTCACACAGAGAAAAGGGTGTCAAAATGGTAGGGGTACAACAGCTTGTCACTGAGGCAGTACCCTTAAGAGGACATCTCTGTACCTTTTTTTACCACAAAAAGGATCATAGTAGTACCTTAAAGGAACACGCCAACTTTTTGGGACCAGAGTTAGATAAGTTCATACATACCATTCTCATCTCCCTGCGTACCATAACTCTGTCTGACGCACCCACCGCTAGCCTAGCTTAGCACAAAGACTGGAGGTAAACGGCTCCAGCTAGCCTACTTCTCAATAAGTGACAAAATAACGCCAACATTTTCCTATTTACATGTTGTGATGTGTATAGTTACATTGTGTACTAAGACCGACGGAAAATGAAAAGTTGTGATTTTCTAGACCGATATGGCTAGGAACTATACTCTCATTCCTGCGTAATAATCAAGGAACTTTGCTGCCGTACTATGGATGCAGCGGGGTAATGATATTATACAGCGCCTGAAAATAGGCTAACTTCCGTCAACATAACCAACGTGACAACCTGCTTGCACAGAGAGCGTGCTGGGGACTATTTTCAGGCGCTTATTGAGCAGTAGGCTAGCTGGAACCTCCAGTCTTTGTGCTAAGCTAAGCTAAGCTAGGCTAGGTGGGTGCGTCAGACGGAGTTATGGCACACACTGAGCTGAGAATGGTATGTATGGACTCATGGGCGTCGGAACCATTGTATGTGGGTGGGACAAGACCCACCCACTTTTTACGATCAATGATATTGGACCCACTCACTTTTATCGTCTCTAACATTCAGCACATGTCTGTTCACCTATCCCTAATCTATAAACACTTATTATTAAACACGTTAGACACTTTATTTCCACTTTTCTAATATTTTCTTAATTTTTACTGAAAATAAATGCCTTTCCGATCTGATATGTGATGGGAAAAGGGAGAAAATTGAGTTTGGCGAAAGGCGGACTCAAACCGCGGGTCGATTTTTGTCAAATCTAGATACCGTGCATCTTACCCCTACACTACTGCCACTCTCAATGATATGGCGATTTCCGTAATTTTGTCTTTCCAAACTATACGTTTAGCAAGCAAAGCAGTATATTTGTACTTAATGTAATTGGCATCTACTCCAGTAAAAAATTTCTGAGGACCCACCCACATTTTTTTTGCTTCCGATGCCCATGTATGGACTTATCTAACTCTGGGAGATACTGTGAGTAAGCTAAAGTCCCAAAAAGTCGGCGTGTTCCTTTAAGGTATACGTATTTGTACTAATATGCACCTTTAAGGAGTTAAAAAGGTACAAATATGTCTATTTAAGGGTACTGCCCCAGCGACAAGCTGTTGTACCCCTAAAGGTAAAATCTTGACACCCTTTTTCTCTGTGTGTTGCATTCGGACTAAATGCAACAATGGTTTAAAACATTTTTGGTCCTGAGACTTCCATTGAAGATATGTACGTTTTAATATTTAGACCACGTCTATTAATGATTGCTATCAGGATGGGAAGAGAGTTTAAGCAGTATAACAAAAGTGTCCCTGAAAATCATTGCCTATCCTACCTTTAACAGTTTTTGAACTTTTAATTGGAAATCCATACCTGTGGCTAAGAAAATAATTGCTTACATTTGATCTATTTTTATCATTTGAATCAATATAAACATAAATATAAGCAGGGCAGCACAGTGGCTCAGTGTAGCGCTGTCACCTCACAGCAATAATTGGCCTTTCTGCGCAGAGTTTCTGCCATGTTCTCCCTGTGTCAGTGTGGGTTTCCTCCAGGTACTTCAGTTTCCCCCAAAGACATAGGTAAATTGGTGGTAATAAATTGTCTGTGTCTGAGCCCTGTGATGGTCTGGACAGGGTGTTTCCCCCGTCTGTGGTCCGAGATGGTTGGATAGGCTCCAGAAACCATGCGACCCTAGAGCGGATGAGCAATGTGGAGAATGAATGGATGAATAAAAGCATTGTTCCTATAAGGAAATGTTTGGAGGATTTTTGCATAACCAAGAAAAAACGTTATTAATACATTTAAAATAAACTGGACATTTTGAACATTCAGAAATAAAGTTTTCATAACATTTTCAAAATGATAAAATGGATGTTTACATAAACCAAGAAAAAGTTTTCTTAATACATAAAAAAATGGACATTTTAAAAGTTGAAAAAACATTCATATCTGTGTTTTAGCACAATATAAGCATCCTTTGAAATTCAGTAATTCAGCCGTATAGACCAAATGAACTGATTCCTCTGCATGCCTGCTACTTTCATGGTTTACACAATGCTCTGCTGAAGACAACCTCTAAAGGTAACCCAGTCCCAGAGGGGACTTACAAAAACAACTCACTTCCCCAAAGACAAAAAAAACAGTGAAGAAGAGGCCTGTTGACCCAGCAGCATAACGTGTCCGGTAAGTCCCTGTTGCCAGCAGCCATATCAACCTGTAGCCCAAGGTTGCCCACTGAAGCGAAGCAGAGTTGAGCCTGGTCAGTCCCTGGATGGGTGACCTCCTGGGAAAACTATGTTACTGCTGGAAGAGGTGTGACTGAGGCCAGCAGGGGGTGCTCACACAGTAGTCTGTGTATAGTGACGGAGACACTGTAACAAGCCCCGTCCTTCGGCTGAGATGATAAACTGAGGTCCTGACTCACTGTGGTCATTAAAAATCCCAGGATGTCCCTAAAAAAAAGAGTATCACTCTTTTTCCTCTCCACCAATAAGATGGTGTGTGGTGGGAGTTCATCCTCCTGCACATTGGTGGTGGTTGGGAGATTCCCCCTTCTATGTAAAACACTTTAAGTGCAGAGAAAAGCGCTATATAAATGTAATGAATAATAATATTAAAGTTGGTACACACCAGGGACAAAACTGCAGTAACTATTCTCACAAAAACTCTAAGGATATTTGTGGTGAAACTATGTTTTTTGGGGGGGGTATTTGGGTCATCTACGACTGGATTACGGTTTTCTCTTTTACATATTTTGTATTTAGCAAGGACACATTAAATTGATCAAAAGTGACAGTAAATTATGTTACAAAAGATTTCAAATAGCCTAAATGCTGTCTTTTAAACTCTCTATTCATCAAAGAATCCTGAAAAAATTGGCATGGTTTCCACCAAAATAATAAGCAGCACAACCATTTTTAACATGAATAATACGAATAATGTTTATTGAGCACCAAATCGGCATTGAATGATTTGTGAAGGGTCATGTGACACTGAAGACTGGAGTAATGGCTGCTGAAAATTCTGCTTTGCCATCACAGGTATACATTACATTTTAAAATATAGTAGAACATAACATTTTATTTGTAATGATATTTTACAATATTACTGTTTGTACTGTATTTGTGATCTTATAATAGTGAGCATGAGAGACTCATTTCAAAAACACAAATTTTACAAATTTCCTTCAAACCTTTTTGTGAACTGAAATTCACAATTAAATGACCTATCTCTTCGATGAACAGCATGTTTTAATTTGTGTATTAAAATGTGTTGCGCATCATGAAGTCTAAACATGTCAGGGCGATACAACTGTCCTAATGTCACATTGAAGAAAAAGAGCCTCATTAATAGAATCAAATTCTTGAAAAGAAAAAACGTATTCATATATAAATATATAATTAAATAATGAAACTTTTCACCTTGAAAAATATTTATTTTTAAATAAAGTACTTGACCAGAAAAGCATGCATCTAAAAAATACTTACCCCGATAAAAGGCTTGTCAAGAGCAGCAGAAACATGTCCTTTTTATTTTAAACTGATGTAATATATGTCTTACTTATGCGTCAGGAATGCTGCAAACCAGTGTGGGCCTTGTCTTAACACGTATTTCTGCACTTGAAATGAGTTAAGGTATGTCAACACGCAAGAGGTCCCCAGGGACTGAGTCGATGGTGCCTTTGTGTGGACGTAACTGTTACGATGAAAGATTTGCTCCTTCGAGCTTTAAACATCACAGAAACCTATGAAGGTAGACTCAAATGCAAGAAAACGATTACTATTTTTCCACAGTCAGATGCCACCTTGCACACCTTCCCAGAATGACTGGTCATATTTGTTCATCTACAGGGCTGACTGACCTCATACAAACCAGAAATTACATCTACTGAAGTATCAAAGGCCTGCATTGCTTAATGACCTTTACTTGAACTATAGACAAATAAAGCCACTCTCTGTGCTTCAGTTGATGCCAAGGCTGTATAGCGCTCCTGTAGACTATTTGATGTCCACTCAGGTTATGTATGGGAATAAGGCAGGGTGAACTGTCTGTGGTAAGACTGGCTGTCTTCTTTCCGTAACACATGGCGGCAGGATAGCCTGCCAGAAGCACATAGTAACCATGGCAGCTTCCTATTTTAAGTGCTCTGACATCACCTAGTGGTGAGATCTGTAATATTCCTCATTCTGCCATATGTTCTGTGATGACATTGAACTATGAAAACTATGAAATCTGATACAACAGTGAGATGTGGAAAAGGCTATTTGGATCCATTAACACAACCCCCCCTAAAAAACACCACTCAATCTGTGATGGAGTGGAGGAGGAAGTCGCCCCTCCCAGCACATCCACAGTTTTTTTCTGCTCTGGTTAACAAAAGGGAGTTCAGCTGACAGAGTTAACACTGCTGTGCTGACCAGAGCACCTTCCTCTCACTAATTGTCTATCTTGCTTGAGTAAATTACCTTGTGACCACTAAGCAAAATGCCAAACTTGCCCAAGAAGTGCATTAATCACAGACAGACAGACAGAAGAAAGAAACAGTTTAACGTTGCTTTATATTGAAATGGTACATGTTTATGCGTAGTCATTTTAAAAATGTAAATATACTATTATACATATACAAATTCAAAAAAATGCTGTTTTTTTACTTTATTCAAGTTACCACTGAAACTTAAGGATCCACACTGAACCGGCATCAGGTTCACGGATGGCCAAGGCTCATTGATGCACGTGGGGAGTGAAGGATGGCCCGTGTGGACTATCCAATCGAGCATCTGTGGGATGTGCTGAACAAACAAGTCAGATCCATGGAGGCCCCACCTCGCAACTTACAGGACTTAAAGGATCTGCTGCAAACATCTAGGTGCCGGATACCACAGCAGACCTTCAGGGGTCTAGTGGAGTCCATGACTCGACGGGTCAGGGCTGTTTTGGCAGCAAAAGGGGGTATATATTAGCAAAGTGGTCATAATGTTATGCCGGATCTGTGTATATATAATACACACACAATTCAAATTACCACCAAAACTTAAGGATCATGTCATTCTCAAATTCAATGTCATCTTTGTTCCCACGGAACATTTAATGTGTGGGAAGTCTCAAAAAATGCATGAAACATCAGAACTGTATAAATAATTCATACACCAAAGGGTGTCCACAGCTGTGCCATTCTCACAATCTGTCATAAATACTGAAAGGTTTGCTTTAACTATTCATTCAGTTCTATAAAATGTCATTCAAAATTTACGATTTTTGAGTTACTGATACATGTTAACATAATACACAACAGAATACCCCCATTCACACAGCTGGTTCACAGAAAGTAAAGTCAAAAACACTTTAAACTAATCAACAAAATGTGTTGATGGATTGTGCTGATTTGCAAAATGCCATAAACACAAACAGGATGGATGAATGGACCCATCTCAATTGTCTTTAGATGTTCAACAGTGTATTTCAACATATAAATATGTTATAAATATGTGTAATAACATAACATAGTGTAAATTTAGTCTTCGTTTTGAGTGCCATGTAGGTCTAATAGATTTTAGCATAACAATACCTTTCCATTTCCTATACAAGCGAAGGAAGAGTTGGAAATCAATTACTTGCTGCCATCTAGTGGACACTTTTAGAAACTGCATTGGGTAGGCTATTTCCTGACGACTTGACAACTATTTATTAAATCCATTTGAAGTCCTCTCTATCCTTCATTATGTAACGGCAAATATAACAAATAACAAACCTGTCCAATCTTTTGTCTAATATTAAATAGGCTAGTCAAAAACACTGAAGAACGATTCAAATGCAACTTATATGAAAAGATCACAGGTAAATTCCCCTTTCATTGTTTTGATTATTTATTATCATTTGTGAAGACATGTTTAGTGATCATAGCCTATATGACTATGCCTATTTTATTTATCCAGTTATAAGCTGATTAAATATAAAGTGTTGATGTTTCTTATACTTCAATTACTGCAGCATAACAGCCAGCATGCTCTTCTCAATGGCATGTCTAACATCGGTTACTTACCTACATTAACACATTACGTTTTGTAACACTTCTCTAAAGAAGCACTGGAAATTGTCCAGATATTATTCTTAGTAGAACTGTAGGCTACATGCCAAATATGCTCCATGAAGATGTGTAGCCGTTTCTTTAACAACTATTTTCATCGAGTTAGCAAAAGAACTATGTGCAGGTACCTTCGTGACCTCTAGAGGGACTAAAAGCAGCCTCCTAATACTGACAGCTGTTTTATGTTGTCCACAAAATGAGTTGCTAGTTCTACCATCTCATGATATCTACTTGAGCATTAAAGGGATAACTGGCCTTGATGGCTACAGTAGCCTACGCATGCGGCATAGAATGAGACTTCTATAGCATGCAATGTTTCAGTCAGCTTTATAAAAAAAGTTATTTGAGGTAAATGAAGAAGTTTGTAAGTCTAGCAGCAACAAAGTGCCACTTTAATCTCTTACAAAAGGTTTCTATAAGCAGTTTCCACCAATAGGCTATATATTGTTACTACAGTTTAAAATATTAATTTTATTACAATTATTTTGATTTTTTCGCGGGGATGACTATTGATAAAAACAAACAAATAAATAAAACATATATTGTTTTATGATTAAATATAATAATGTATACAAGAGCTAGTATAACATAATATAAAGAGATAATACAACATATTATTAAAGAGAAAAGAAAAAAAGGAAAACAAACAAACAACAAAAACCCCCCGCAAAGCAATGTATCGCCTGGCGCAACATTAAATAAACTGGTAATACTATCACACAGCCTTCTCTCATTATTGCAGGACTCTGTTCCACCATGACACGGTAAGCGAAAATCTCGATTAGGCTATGTGAAATGGCGGCAAGAGGAGGAGGCGACTAAGGAAACATGATACAGTACAGCGCCACTGCACTGAACCAACGAGCGAAACAGAAAACCCGAAACGGATTTAGTTCACTGGTCTACGCTGCAAGAGAGACACTAATCAACACAGCAGTCTCCTTTGCAAGTCAAACAGTCGTGTAAGCCCGTGTGCCAGTCTTTACAGCAATGCTGATGTTAATGCCAACCTTTTTATTTAGTCGTAGTATATTTGATACACCCTCTGCAGGTTTTTTTTGGTAATTGAAAGCCGAAGCGATATAGCCTAACGCACATTATATTGTTATAAATATAGCTATTCAGATGTTAATAACTGTGGAAATCCGTCATTATCAGTCCATGGTCCACAACTAGCCTAACGTTACATGTAGCCTATGCAATAGGCTATGCAGGAGCTCAGGAGAATTTGCAAAACGTTCCTGTTTGAACCAAGTTATGGTTAAAAAAGGAATGCGCCACATGTCCTTGCAAGTAATTTGTGAAGAAATGTAGCCTACTATTTATTCCCTCCGAGGAAAAAGGTGACTTTGTGTGTGAGTAGCTGTATCCGAATTCATGGGCCTACTTTACATAGCCTAACGTTAGCCTACTGATATTTCAGGTGAAGTGGGTAATTTGGGTATATGTAAATATGCAGTAGCCTATAAATATATTCCCAGAAACACCATGTTGCCATTTTCCTTAGACTTGTGTTCTTTAGTTTGGTTGCAACTTCGTGCTATAGCCTATAACCTAGCATTAACATTCATATTTAAAAACTGCTCACAGTTCTGTTTTTTTTTTTTTTATCTCAGTGGATGTACATCATCTGAATGTTGCCTATACTATAATGAATACTAAGTTTTGGGGCATCCTCATGAAGTTGCTATTACAGAAATACAGTCTGGCTGAGCCATTTGTTAATGGAAGTCTATAAGTCTTAAATATTACTCTTCCCTCACTGTTTTTCATTCTTTTCCAGCTCTGATTATGCTGGTCCTCAAAATAAATAGTTGTTCTCAAGTTAATTTTACCACTGGGGCCTTGACTGTTCCCAGCTGTCCCTCCTCCCATCCACTCTCGAATTGGTCCCTGACCATACATGGTCTTAGTTGAAGAAAGCGTCAGGCTAAGAGAGTTGTAGGAAGAAGCTGATCTGCCACTCAAACAAGCCTGTGTGTGAAAGGGTGGACCCTGTAACACGGACTCGGTAGCACTGCCCACCACAAAAATGTACACTGTAATGGTGTAGAGCTAAAAATGACCCCTGAAATGGCAGAGGAACTAACAGAGAAACAGAAACTTCAGCTGGACTGTTTGTTTCACTCAGCCTGTAAAGACTTGAACTGACTTTCATGTAAAAGCAACAAATAGGTGTTTCTGGGTGTGGATGTTGAAATGCTCTTTCTGTTACAGGTGCCAGTGAGTCATGTTGTATTACAAACTTCATAGACAAATCTTAACCCTCTTTCTAAGCGCATAAATTAGGTGAGGAGTTACATAGCAATTTGTTTCTTCCACATAATTACACTTACATTGCAAACATATTCTTCAAAAACAGAAACAAGTTTAAATCTGAGTGGAAGTATCTATAGCAATCAAAAGAACGGTCTGATTCATAAAGTAGGTGTTTTTGATGACATTTGAGTTTAGTGGGGGATATGATGACATAATTCCTGCTATGTCATTCTAATGAAGGGAGACTGCGAGAGCCTTCCTTCCATAGACAAATCGTATGACACTGGAATTTATCACTCCTGGCTCTTATAGACCTCATGGAATCACTTTACGAGCACAGCGGTGCTGTGTTCACGTATTTATTATTGAAACAGGAAGTTTGGGCAGTGTTTTTTAAAAAAATAGCTAATCCACTTCTTTTTATCTCTCACTATCAAAGAGGAGTAGCCTATATAATTTTAGAGGTTACATAGTGTGTCACAGAAGTGGAACATTTCTGCTTTCACATACAGACCTCAATGTGCAAAATAGGAATTTACATGTTTGCAAGATCCTATGTTTTCGTTTTGCCCTTTCATAGTGAAATTAAATTCCAACAACAACAACAGATTTTTTGTAAATACATTTAATTCAATAACTTTAGATTATTTTAACATTTAATTTAAAACATTAAAAATTAATAAACAAACATTTAAAGAAATGCCTTTAAGAAATTAACACAGATCAAGATGTTAGCCCTGACTGTGTAAATGTGTGTTATGCCGCTCATTGTCTGATAAATAATGTAAACTGGATGAATGGATAAATGTAAGATCCACCCATGAACAACCACAAATATCATGAACAATAACACTAATAACCTACTGATAAAATGATTCTTATCAACCCATTTCCTGCTTTTCTGTCGCTTACAGCACTTTCTGTCTGGCTAATTCCATGTGGATTCTCTCAGTCCTGTGTGGCTGATATAGGGCTTATATCACAAATCTCCATCACCCCAGCATATTCCTCATTCTCTGTTTGTTTCAGTCATATGGGATAGTTCACCTGGGAAAAAAAATTGTGTGATCATTTACTCACTCATGTTAAACCAGTATAATTTTATTTCTGTTCAACACAAAAGGAGAAATTTAGTAACATTAATACTTCTCTTTTCCACACCATGAGTAAATGGTGTTCAGGGGCTTGCCACTGTCGCCTTTGGCTTGCTTTCTTGGGGTGTAAAAGATGCTTAAAGGAGCTGTATGTAGGACTGTGGCCAAAACTGGTACTGCAATCACTTTCAAATGACTGTAGAGCGGTGTATCCCCTCTCCCCCTCCCCCTGACTCGAGGTTGCCAGATAGGCTGCAGGATCAGGCAGGAACGTAGGCAGCTACAAGGAGCTTTCAATGGCAAGTGACGAGGTTTTTTTTCTTTCTGTTAATTATGTTTATGCTTCAAGAGCGATGTTTTGTGAAGTAATTATGAATCGCAAAAATTTACTAATGGCGATTAGCCAAATATAATCGTAAATATGAACGCTCATATGTGACAGTACATTCCCACATGAACAAATACTATAGTAAAATTACAGTAAAGCTAAATAACATTAGCAATGGTCATACAGGTCAACTTGCAGCATGTTTTGTCCACTATATATGCGAAGAACGAATGAGGAATAATTTTTACCGAGGTAACGTTAGGCTACTGTCTCAAATACGTTTTCACATTGCCATAATAGGCGTGCTAATGTTGTTTTCCTCAGCGTCCCAGCATAATGACAGAGAAACGGGCTCTGATAATGCATTACTAATGTTAGCAATGACGACTCGCCGTTTTTATTTACCAAACAATTCCTTAACGTTACCTTTTCAATTCAATGACCCACCTCCTCCATCTGCGCTAACCTAACGTTACTTTGCACGAACATGCATAACTTTGTTCGATTGTCATGAATATTTGAAATGTCCATTTACATTAAGTACAAGTTAGCCAAACATAGATGAACCTTACCTGTCCAGGAGAAAATTAGCAACGTTGGCATCAGTCTTCAAATTATTCTCCGTTTTCAGCCGTCTCCATCTTTCAAAGGCATCTCCTATACAATTCCTTGTTTTATTTCGGACACTGTCACAACGTTTTTCTGATTCATAACGAGGTCGTTTAGGTTTCGTAAAGTTAGACATTGTTTATCCAAAAAGTTTGTAGCTGCAGCTGTGGTAACTAGAGCAGAGCTGGCAACCCGAATGCAGAAACACTACTAACTTCGTGATTGGTAGATAGGTGGAGGGTGGCGCTTCAGGCCAAAACACAACATGTCAACATCAACATCAGTTGAGGGCTGCAACTTCACTTTTAAAATGACAATATCTTGGCCGGACAACTCTTGTCAGTGATATAAGTATTTGAAATTAACATGATTTCTTAATGTCTAGTGACATATCAGGGCCATTTTATGATTAATTGAAATACATTTCTTACATACAGTTCCTTTAATATTTAGTAATATTATATTGATTTGAATGCACTGACACTATTAGATATTGAAAACTTGAACGATTATGACACCAATGTTTTCTACAGAGCTGCTTTACAACTGATTCCACTTTTGCAACATCAATAAATGATGAATTATTGAACTGAACTGAATCAACATCGAACTGACTTCAGCTGAATAATGACACTATTGTCTTCTGTAGAGCTGCTTGTCTTATATTTTATGAAGTTTGCATTATTAATCGTTGTTTTCCTGTTTATTACTGTGACGCTGCTTTGAAACCATCTGTATTGTGTGAAATGCTAGATAAATAAAAGGTGGCTTGACTTATCAAACTCCAAAAAGGACAATAAAAGTTGTATTTGTCATTTTTATAACTTGACAGCATTTACTTTCACAAAGTAAGCCATTGACCTGAAGGTTTCTGTTCCTTTAATGATGAGCAAAAGACTGACACGGTTAACTGACCAGATTTCAGTATAGCATCCTACAAGTAAAACACCCCTGATTCAGAAAGCCTACTCATTCTTGACATTACTCATGCTCTGAAAAACATTAACACATTCTCTGGGAGAGCAGAAAGATGAGCACCAATTCAACAAGAGGAGAAGGGTAGAATAGTAAAGCTGGCACAGTAACACGCATGCTTCTTTAGTCATAGATCACAAAAGGCCTGCAGATTAAATATTTTTTCCTCTTGCTATCAATAAGACATTGTCAAAGATGACAAAGCCATCTTTTTTTCTGTATAACAAATATGACAAATTGGGTACGTGTGTTGTGTTGGTTATGTGATGGCCAAAGAAAATAATTCAAGAGCTGTTTATGTGCTGGCACACATATGTAATTATATTGGGTTCATTCCAAAAGGAGGTAATAATTCAATAGTGCAGCTTAAGTTTTTAAAGATATATGCAGTCGAATGCATTTCATTTAAGATTTACTTAAGCTTAGTTTTATGGGCTTATCTTTCTTTTTTCACATATAATCAGAAAAATATAATACTTTACTACAGAAAGGAAGCATGTGAAAAAGTGCATGACCATAATGCCGATAGCAGATACTGTTCCAGTACGAACATGACATAATAATACAGTGTGTTTTTTTAGGATGGGATAGAATTAGGTTTGGGTAGTAAGGTGTGGTTAAATAGGCGTAGTAGTCCTTTTATTAACTTTGTCAACAGTTTATTTAAGGAAAGATTTTTAAAAAAGTGTATCTTAGTTTTACTGCTTGGGGGACATTGATAAATTTTAGTATTTATGTTGACTTACTTTTTAACTTCAGAGGGATATAAAGGGATAAAGTGTCCCATACGATTAGGATTTGGCGTTTTTAGAGCTTGACTGCGCATGGTCAGTGGACAAAAGAAATGCCAAGGTTTTTAAAAATTTTGAATGAGAAAATATAAAGTTGGATCATGAAATGTATAGGGTCCCAGGCCATTGTTGGCACTGTGACCCACCAACAGCATTGGTAATCTGATTTTGGGAACTATTAGAAGCCAATATGAGCCCGAATTGATCCACATCATTCTGGATGAACTCAAAGGGTATTGACAGCAAGCCAATGATGAATGAGTAGCAATAATCTATAGCAATAATCATTTAAAACGGAATGATTGGGGTCCACGAATGCAGCAAGATGATGACAGCTGGTGAAAAAAAAAAAAAGCATAGAGATAATGCTGTAGGGCAGAAAGAGAGCTACTCATCATGCCTTTATAGGGGCTTTATAGATGAGGAAATATGATTTACATTCATTTATAACCAAAAATCAAATTTCCACCGCATGAGGACATCTATAGGATCTAGACTTGAAATAGCATTCATCATGAAATAAATCATTTAAGGTGTCAAGATACAAAATCGCATAAAAGAATCCAGCAATTCATCAGAAGCCAAATTAGCTGGAAAACCTTTTTTTTTAGGCATATGGTTTGCCTGGAGGCACCAGTACTGTACTGAACTTCATTTTCACACAGTGGCTAGTGATAAGGTCCTTATAAATATAGGTCTTGTAGTTCTCCTTCACTAAAGAATCTATTCCAATATACAACACGGACCCATCCGACCCCATTTAAATTCTTTTGTTCTGACTAAGACTTTGTTATGGCTACAGATGACTGTCTGTGCAGCCACGCTTTTTCAGGCAACAGAGGTGAAGCATGGAGCGTGTGGAAATTCCCCTGCAGGAATCCACTGACAGGTACAACTGAGAGAACGCCCCCTTTAAAGACGAAAGTGTGTCAGTACCTAATAATGTTCAGCTTTACGTGGACTTTAGAATAGTGTTGTTTTTGGCGGCCTGTTTTAATTTTAGTTTTAGTCTAGTCTTTGTGTCAAGCTGTCATTTTAGTTTTTATTAGTTTTAGTCATAGTCATACTCTTTTTAGTCTAGTCAAGTTTTAGTCGACTAAAAGTCTGAGCATTTTAGTCTTATTTTAGTCAGAATTATCTATGACTATTTTCGTCTAGTTTTAGTCGACGAGAACTGATGACGTTTTAGTCAAGTTTTAGTCAATGAAAAATTGTATTTTAGTCTCTTTTTAGTAATGCAATTCTATTTAACCCAGTCAATATAGTATAAGTACGTATTATAGAGAAAACCAAAATCTTCTTTTAGCCAAACCCATTTCAAACAATGTTATCTTATTATATTATTGTTACCTTATAGACTCAAGAATACATCCATTCCAGACACGGAAGACGCTCTGATTTGAAGTTACAACATATTTATTTTACCAACTAAACATGTTAGAAGTACACACACATACATTTAAATAAAATAAATAAAAACATTGAGATGTCTCTTAAGGTTTGTGGTGTTTTTTCCTGTGATATTTGTGGCCACATTTCTCCCCATCTTTTTCCACAACACCCGTTTTATTTTCCACTTCAATGTAATGCAAATTTTTTCCAAATGTCTTAATAAGAATAAATGCATATTTAATTTAATAATAGGAAAATAATATAATTATTATTTAATTATTTAAATATGTTTAAAATTAGACCCACATTATAGTTAAAATGTTTTTCTGTCTTGTATTTTATCTCAAAATAAAGGATGTAATTTTATTCCACATGGAAATGAG
The DNA here is from genome assembly GCF_949357685.1 of Gobio gobio. NCBI lineage: Eukaryota > Metazoa > Chordata > Actinopteri > Cypriniformes > Gobionidae > Gobio > Gobio gobio. The sequence goes on from NC_137110.1 coordinate 22,517,294, forward strand.
TGGAAATAAGTGAATATAGCCTCTTATTCGCTTATGAGGCAATCATAATGCTGCAGTTATTTTAACATATAAGTTATAATTGCTGCCGTTATAACGGCCCATTTCAAATGTTTATGTGCTTTTCTTTCTTTTTTTGAGCGGTGATGAAATATCTTGCTCTTGTAAATACTTGCCAATATTTCAGTAATACAAGTCTAGATCTTTAAAATGCTTCCAAATAACAGCGAAGCACAACCGCACGGTGCTCTGCAGTGGCCAAAAAGGATATAAACCGTGAATTCTGAAGTGATTGAAAACTCAGAGATGTGGATTCAGATGGCACCACACGACCTTGGTGTTTGTCAAACAGTAATTCAGTTAGGTCATTCGGCCGGAGATTTTTACACGGGTGGTGGGAGAAAAACACTGATATTCTGCATTAAGACGACAATAAAAGCACTGACTAGCTCCTGTAAATGATGAAAACACCTTACGACCGCTGGACAAACAATTACCGTCCGAATAGTGCTTACGAACCCCGACTGCCCGACCATCTCATTCACTCACCGGAGCTAAATCTGCTAAAATGCAGCGCGAGTGGGGTTTGAAGAGAGTGATGTCACCTGCGTCTGCGCAGTGCGCCCTGATGCAGCCCCTGAATGAGACGCACAGAAATACTGCAAAATAAAAACACGACTTTTCGTCTCGTCTCATTTTCGTCAACGAAAATGAAGAGACATTTTAGCATAGTTTTTATTTTGTGAACCACATTTAGTCTCGTTTTTATTCGTCATCGTCACATGACCAGCATTTACGTTGCGTCTCGTCTCGTTTTCGTCACGTTATAAAGGTTCGTTGACGAAGATATTTAGTCATACTTTTCGTTGACGAAAACAACACTACTTTAGAACTTGCACGTGGATAATGACAAACAAGCCTCAACTTTGACCACAAACATTCATCAGTCTCTCCCATACAGGCACAAATGAGATCAAGATTTCCATATTGACCGAGGGCCTGATATCATACCTGCCTGTATATTGGTAGGTACAGACATAAACCCTGACAAATGAGAAGGCGAGATAACAATGGAGAGGAAGATGAAAGAGAAATGACAAAAAAATGGGAAGTTTGACAGACAGAGGGGGAGAGAGGGAGGAGGCAGAGAGGGCAAATGCAAACAATGAATAAATATTCATGTTCACCGACAGAAAGGTTGCAGTGTGCAAAATTTCCAGCCTTTTGCAATGTGAGTGGGATATACCAATGCAGAACAGAGAGGGGGAGGAATGAGAACATTTACAAGCCTGAAGAATGATTCCACTGATCAGGAGGTCCACAGAAAAATGTACTTGCAAACGAAACAGCCTGTTATTGTTTGTTCAAATGTGTCACAAGCGAGCGACTCTTAAATAATGAGTTTCTTTCCAGTCTGTTAGATACAAAGAGTTTTTAGTGCACTCACATATTTCTAGGGCTCTTTGAAGACGCATAAGGCTGCAGATTGCAGGGTGCAAAGTCAGTAGAACCAGAGGGTGAAAATCCGAACCACATCTGCTGCTGTTGTGCATGAGTTGCTTGGCAGAAGACCTTGATTTTTTTTTGTCCTCACTGAATGAGATATTACATCTAAACCAAGTGCCTAGGGCTTTTAGAAATTACCTAATGTCCTTGTGGCATTTTCTGTTCAGATTCAGAATCAGACCATACAAACTTTGTCCCGTTTTGTGGCAGACTGGCTTATTCTTCTGTCAACAGCAAGATTTACAAACATGCACAGAACGTTCCCGCAGGTCCAAATTCTTTCACACTGATTATCAGATTTGTTTTGTTTTGCCTTTGAAACCTTGCATGAATTATTAAATTGCAAAGGGGACAACTTTGTTTCATTTTACTTCAAAACTAAAATATAATACATACTTTCAAAATAAAGTAAAATAAATATAATCTTGTTTTTTCAAAATGTTTTTAGAGAAATGTATATCTGTCCACCACGACAGAAAATAGTAGAAAATATTCCAAAACTACTTGATCCATTACCACTTTTGTCAGACAGTTTATTTATGTCATCAATTAAAACACAATTTCTGCATGTGAATATGCCTACTTCTGTACTAAAAGTTATGCAAAACATGTTAAACGAGTAAAGTCTGTGTAATAGGCCAAAAATGATGACCTACTTCCACCGAGATTCTGAAGTTTGCATCCAGTGGACACTAAACCTTGTTCACAGCAGTGTCATCTTTGATTTTTAACGGGAAAGACAGAGAGGATGTGAGGGATAGATATACATCTCTTCAGTGGACTGTATGTGTTAATGTGTTTTTGGATTGTTCTGCTGATGAAACACTGCAAAAATATATTTTCAAGGCGTACCTATTTTGCTATACGGGTAGTATTTATTAATATTTTTGAATTAGCTTTTATTTTCGTATTTTCATTAGATTTTTTTGTTCTTTGCTTTTGTCATTTGTATTAGTTTTTTAATATATCCATTTAGTTTTTAAAATAATATTTTTATTTCTGTTTTAGTAATTTTGGTCACACTTTAGATTAGGATACACATACTATGTATAAGTCAAGTCACCTTTATTTATATAGTACTTTATACAATACAGATTGTTTCAAAGCAGCTTTACAGTGAAAACAGAAATATAATTCAATTAAATTTTGTTCATTTCAGTTGTACAGCAGCTCTAAAAGAAAATTGTTCAGCTGAAGTTAGTTCAGTGCTGATTCAGTTTCGACTACTTTTCCCTCAATAAACTTGCTTATTAGTTTACATGCTTATGGTTGTGTGTGGATAATGCAGAATATAACATTAATATGTGCTTTATAAGTACTAATAAACAGCCAATATGCAAGTTAATATGTGTACCTATTCAAAATTGTTACCGTAATTTTAGGTCTTCAACTGAAACTTATTTCATTTGAGTTTTTCATGTATTTATATTTTAACAGCTTTATTTAATTATGTAAACAATGTTTCATTTTAGTTAGATAGCTGACAGGTTACATGACAAAGCCAACTTGAGGATGTATTATTTTTTTTCTTTCTTATCACAAAGGCTACTTACTACTAGTTAAGAAATTCTTCATCAAATGCAGTACATGTTGACAATTTTAATTGCGACTAACAAATTCAAAATTATGGGTAAAGCCCTGTTCACACGGACAGCAACTACAGTCAAGCAACTTTTTACAGGTTCTATTTTAGCACCTGTTTAGAAAGGCTAAAACTGCTTTTACTGTGTATTTAACCACGTATTTTAAATACATTATATAGAAAAGGCACACCTCATCCATAAGGCTCAAACGTGTAATTGAGAAATGCCAGTTGTGAGGGGAGTGGAAAGGCTGAATGAGTGAGTTCTGCTGATGACAGTGGGCACGTTAGGGCCGATGCTAAAGGAGAACGGCACCTCCTACAGACACCATGATTAATGACCAAACGGATGTGAACCTCTGAATATGACGAGGCTATTTAAACTAAACCAATCCTCATGGGAGAAATACACACAGACCAGCACAACAGACATGACCTGAACACAACTCTTGAGTCGTTTCCATCCACTGGAGAATATATATATATTGACTTGATAACCTTGAATGTTGAAAGCTCCACTGAACTCATATGTAATGAGTGAAAACTTTTATAAAAAATGTCTGCTTGCTAGGAATGAACAATCGCTAATAACTATAATATGCTAACGTGATATTAAATGTTTTGGATTGAAGTATGTAAGCCTATTGCTATTGCAAACATTGAAATGTAAAACGTGTAATTACTTTAGATGAACTATTTTAAGGGATGCTTCCATTTTATGTGAGTCATTAGCTAAGTTTAACTTCTTGGTCATTAGCTATTTTCTTAATGTGGTGTTGCAAACTTACAAAATACTCCCTCAGGAACAATGAAGGGGCCATCAAGTTGAAAGGCAGTCACGGGTTGGAAACAAGGCGACAGGGTAAACATTGGCCGGTCACCTGAGGTATACTTCCTGCCTTACTCTCACCACAGGAAGACAGACCACATGAAAACAGGAAACTCCCCTGAACTAATACATCAATGAGCTACTGTGCATAGGTGAAATGTCCTCAAAATAGCAGTGCCAAACTCAAGGCAGATTGTAGACTTATGTGTACATAGGTTTATGAGAGAAAATGTGTATAATAAATATACAGTTTTGCGTTTAAAACGCGAGATGCAGGGCAGTCGAATGCAAAAAATTAGGGATGAAAAAAAAGCATAGGGATGTGTTTTTAAAATGTTGAACTTCTTTTAACTTCAGCAGCAAAGGGGAAAAAAAAGGGAACAACTTCAGTGCCACGTTTTTAGAATGCCATGTCATGCTTGACACAAGACGCTGCAAAAGAAGCAAGATGCTAGCGCAACTATTAAGGCTGTGTCCGAAACCTGAAAAATGCTGCCTTCGGAGGACATATTTCAAGGTAGGAAGGCATCAAGGCACGTCCGAATCTAATATTAGCTTCACTTCCTGTCTCCTGAGAGCCCTTCATCTGATCGAGTTTTGAAGGCAGCATAAATGTATCCTTCGCTGCCTTTGATATCCCACGATCCTGTGCATTCCATTCTGTGACAGTTGAGCTGGGAAAAAAAAAAGATGGCTTCCGAAAGTTGCGTTTGCTGGTTAGTTTGTGTGTATTTGTACGTTTTTGACTAACATTTTCCACTTCTGATGTAATTTCTAGCAAAAAATGACTAATGTAGTAATTCAATATTTGTTTAGTTCTCACCAAAGCTTTCTCTATTTTGCTGTAGAATAGATCATTAAACTGTTACACTGCCTCAGAATTAGTTTCATGAGGTGCCTTCAAGCACAAACGCTGCCTTACAAGTCATTGTCTGATAAGGCAGTGAGGCAACAAGTCAGCTGCCTAGGTTTTCGGACACAGCCTTAAGTCTGTTTCATGGAGTCTTATTTGGATATTCTGTTGTCTTGCTGTGCCTGTATTCATTTCCTGTTGTTTTGTTCGTGTTTCCCTCATTTCCATTGCTGTCTTGTTCAGTGTTGGGGGTAACGCATTACAAGTAACTTGAGTTACATAATCAGATTACTTTTTTCAAGTAACTAGTAAAGTAACGCATTACTTTTACAACAAAATATCAGAGTTACTTTTTCAAATAAGTAACGCAAGTTACTTTGTTTTTCCATTTATTGACTGACAGCTCTCCTGTTTCTCATGTTGAGAGAAGTCACGAGTGTGCGCTGTGTGAACATGATGGTTATTGTTAGCCTAGAAATCTAGACGCACCCTAGCGCCAGCAAATATAATTTGCAGCCGGGCATCTAGCAACTCTCCGTTGGCTTGCGAGCTGGAAAAAACGAACTCTAGTCAGGCCAATCACATCGTGTATAGAGTCGGTAGACAGGCTTAACATAATGACGGTAGAGTTGCGGTGGTCCGCATGCTACTTGAAAACAAAGAAGCTGGCAAACAGCGGCCTTTCTAATCGGCAGAGTTGCGATAGTTCCGTGTGAATTCCCTGCTAACAAAGAACGGCACTGAAGGTATTCTTAAAAAAGGAAGATGTGTTCAGAGTTTTGCCGACTGATACGGAAAAAGTTTAATCTATCAACTAGCTCTGCTTCACATTCTTCGTTGCTCTGGTTGGTTGTAGCGCTATCCTATTGCATGGAGAGGGAATTTGAAAAACAATCGTTTATCCCGCCCTTTGGATTGAGCCCTGCCAATGGTGTGTTCCCAGACCCATCATCTTGATGTGGGTCTGGCTTGTCAGGCTAGGTTAATGTAATGTTAGTTTTTTTTTTTTTACTCATTTAACTTGCAAAAAAAAAAGAAGATTCAGTATTACTTAAAATGAATAAAAACAGTGAAATGCAATCTCAGAATATTAAGCAAACCTGCAGTTACTAAATATATTAAAAACACAAATATACTTTATGTACTTCTCACTTTTTTTTATGTTGTTGTAGTCATTAAAAAAACAAACAAGCAAGCCCATCCCAGGAGAGAAAAAATATTATTTACTTTTTAGGGAGTAACGTAATGTAATGCATTACTTTTAAAAGTAATTTTCCCCAACACTGGTCTTGTTAGTTTCCATAGCAACGCTTGTTTGTTATCATGAAAACATTTACCTACACCTGTCCCACCTTGTCATCTTGTGTATATAAACCCTCAGTTATATTCTGTTCTTCATGCTGGTGTTTCTCTACATGGTTCCGAGTGGTTATTAAATTAGAGTTTATCATCCTTCTGCGTCATGCATCTTTGTTGTAGATTATCAAGTGAAGCCAGTACGTGACAACTGCATAAATAATCAACGGAAAAGCAGTGGAATCACTTGTTTTCGGCGAAAATTCTTAATAGGATTATGTGCGATCTGGAATTTCGTGTAAACATTGAACGTGCAAATTCGCCGCATTGACCAATATAAAGCTGCTCATTTTAGAAATGACCTTTTAGTAAGCTGTGCTTCAAGCATTGCTACTACATTATTGATAATAGACAATGGTCCTTCTTTGCCTGCAAAATTGACTTTTTCTAATGTGACTGTGCCTTACGTTTCACTAATGTGACAGTGCCCTAAGTGTGACCATGCCTCCGCTGTTATGAAAGTGGCATTAATGAGCTGCGCTAAATTTCAACTTCGCACTTCGCCTTAAAGGTAGCCGAGAAATCTAGACGCACCCTAGTGGCAGCAAATATAATTTGCAGCCAGGGCATCTAGCAACTCTCCATTGGTGTGCGAGCTGGAAAAACCAAACTCTAGTCAGGCCAATCACATCGTTGATATAGAGTCGGTGGGCAGGCTTAACATAATGACGGCAGAATTGTGGTGGTTCCACGTGCTACTTGTAAACAAATCGGCTTAAGCCGCGACTCTGGAAGACTTGAAGTTAAGCTTTTCTTTGAGAAAAGAACGGCACTGAAGTCGTTCTTAAAAAAGGAAGATGTGTTCGGAGTTTTGTCGACCGGATACGGCGAAAGTTTAATCTATCAACTCGCTCCGCTTCACCTTTTTCGTTGCTCTGGTTGGTTGTAGCACTATCCTATTGCGTGCAGAGGCAATTTGAAAGACAACCGTTTATCCTGCTCCTCGGATTGAGCCCTGCTAATGGTGAGTTCCCAGACCCAACATCTTGATGTGGGTCTGGCTTGTCAGGCTACCTTAAATTGCTGCTACTGCTGTTAATGCTTCTGCTGCAGATCAAGTACAGGACTTGCTACTGCCAATACACACACGACACACTGCTTAAAGGTGAATTGTGTGACTTTTAGCGGCATCTAGCAGTGAGGTTGTGAATTGCATCCTCCCTCCCTTTCGGAGCACATAGAAAAGCTACGGTGGCCGACACAACACAGGGAAAAAATTTGGTCGTCAGAGAGAGCAGAGAGTGACTAACGCTCGGTAGAGAAGTTTGTCTCCTTAGGGCTACTTTAGAAACATGACAGCGCAAAAAGGCGATTTCACTGTAAGGGGACCCGCGGTGTATGGAGATAAAAATGGCTCATTCTAAAGGTAATAAAAACATAACGGTACATTATGCATGTTCTTTATACTCCATGGAAAACATAGTTATATTATATTGCATTTCTTTCAATAGATCCGAATAAATACTACACACTGAACATTTAAAATTCAAAAGTGTCAAAGAGAGCAGTAACAATGATACTCATGGTCACAAACATGACATGCATAGAAACAAATACTAACACTCAGGCAACCAGGGAACATTCTCAGAACTTTGGGTAGCATTCTGGTTAGGTTTTCTTAAAGTTATGAACAAATGTTCTTCGTTCAATGTTACCTGGTCTTAATGTTATCAAAACGTTTCCACAGGAACGCTATTCATGAATCATTCATGGAACGTTCTTCTGAAACATTTTAGTTGGACGTTCGCCTTTTAAACGTTACCTACTCCATGTGTTATAGGGTTTTAGAGAACATTCAAAAGTAACATTCCCAGAAATTACGTTTTCATATCTTAAGGGTTAGTTCACTCCAAAAAAAATTAAAAATCTGTAATTAGCCTACTCACCCTCATGTCTCTCCACACTCTTCGGAACACAAATGTTCACTTTCAGTCCCTCCATTGGGAGCAACGCAATTTACACATTCAAGGTCCAGAACGACAGGATAGATGTCATTAAAGTAATCCATTAATAGTTTAACCAGAACTTTATGAAGCGACGTGAGTGCTTTGTTTGCACAAAAAACAAAACAATTTAACCACGTTATTTACGAAAATATTGACCTGCAGTCCAGTAGGGGGAGCACCACAATGCATGCGTGTTGTGTTGACTCAAGACCAGAAGTTGTTCCGTGAACGCACTTTGGATATTATTTTGTAAGTATAGTTTTTTTGCGCAAACAGCGTCGGCCAATGGTGAGCCGGTGTTCTGCCGCAGAACCCGGAAGTGCTGCACTGTGTTTATTACGTCAACAGGGTAGGAGACTGATACAGACGAGAAGAAATTGTTGAAAAAAGGTATTTTTGTTTTGTTTTTGCGCAACAAGTATTCTTGTCGCTTTATAAAATTAAGGTTGAACCACTGTAGTCACATGGACTATTTTAACGATGTCTTTACTACCTTTCTGGGCCTTGAAAGTTGCCTATGGGAAGGTCAGAAAGCTCTCAGATTTTATCAAAAAGATCTCAATTTGTGGTCTTACGGGTTTGGAACAACATGAGGGTGAGTAATTAATGACAGAATTTTCATTTTTGGGTGAACTAACCCTTTAATGGGAACATTAGCTAAATGTTCTTAAAACATATTTTGTTAGCTGGGACATAAGAGCAGAATCAGCATAAAGAAGGGTTGTTTGGTTTTTCTTTCTACTCTTTTAGCTGTGATTTCCTTCTGGACTAGGTTAGGCCCAGCGGTGTTCATTATCAGCTTCATTATCACACTGAAGGGCATCTGATGATGTGTGCAAACTGTCTTACACATGATGCATGTCAAACTAGGACACAATTCCCCAATGTCACTTAGCAAGCACTTTAAGGACTACAAAGAAGGAGAGGGGGAAGGTTAGTTCATTTGCTCTTTAAAATGTTGCCGTGGAGCACTCCTGACAGACTCTTCATGCACTCACATACACTCTCATGCGGCTCCAGTTCATGGCTCACTTTACAGATGTGGTTTCTGTTGATTCTCTGCACTCCGAAAAAGAGGGGTGAACAAGTCAGGACGAAAAATGACTGGGCTGTGACAGACACTGGATCTAGAGTCACTGGATCTCTAAATACTAATAAGTTTGAACTGCATCAGAGAACGAGGCTTATTGGTGAGTGCACACAGGAAAGGCGGGAGGAACAAAGTGAGAGTGTAGGGGGAAGGGTGGAAAGAGAAAAAAAGAGTAAGAGAAGGGAGGGGAGAAGGAAGCTGGGCGGAGATGTTATGGGGGCCCTTGCTCACATTTATCACCCATAATGAAGATGGGTGAGGGGCCTTTGCAGTACCCAACCCCTCTGCAATGAGGGACCCAACACACACCTTTAATGAGCCACAAGACACTGAACAAGCATGGGCAGCACCTACGGTCTGTCGCAGAGAAACAGGAAACACACATACACACTCCAAACCTATGCCATTTAATTCCAGTTCTGGTTTATCCTCATAATACAATGTGTGGAATGATGCAAGGGCAATTATTAGTAAGAAGAATGCAAATTGTGTTGATGCCTTTATTCAGATGCATGGCAGGAGATGGGCTTTAGTTGACCTAAAGCGCCACCTTTAGATTAAATATGTGATTCATAATTCTTAATTTGTCCTTGAAAGCCATGATTTAGTCAAACACACCCAAAATAAACCTCCCTATTAATAAGGATTAATAGTTAACCTTACTCTGTGCAAATAAGGCTAGTGGTGGAAAATCTTTAAAAAGTACTGTAGTTTACAATGAAAAAATAATAGATAACAAGCGCTCGACAGCAGAGCCAAAGGCGGAATCCTATGAAATTGTATAAACAGCTCATACAACAGCAGCAGAACAAAGGAATAAGAATCACAAATGAAAATGGGACATTGTAACTCCGTTGCCTGTTGGCTCCAGACATCACACAGAAATAGCTGCTGAGCCAGTAGGTGTGGTGCCATGGAAACTGGGGCTCAGGTTTGATGTCACAACGACTCACCATAGCAACCAGCCCAGATTGCCTGTCACAGCATGAGGTCAGTGTTGCCATGGAGACACACCAACTGAGCAATGGGCTTGCCATCTTTTTGCAGTGTGTGTGTGCGCGTGTAAGGAAGGGAGGGTGCAAACGAGCCATGTTAAAAAAAATTTACCGCCGCAGCCAGCACATTCCCCAATTAACATTAAGCTTATTCGGTCAGGTGTTTCACTGTTCTTGCCCAATGGAGTGGATCACAGTTTTATACCCCTTTTCCACCAGAATGAACCGGGTGCTAGTTCAGAGCCAGTGCTAGTCCCAGTTCATAGTTGGTTCGACTGAGGAGCCTTCTAAGAACCGGTTTGCCTTTCCACATGCTAAGAGCCACAACAGAACCAGGTCTTACGTCACAGTATACGTCTCATCTTTCTCAGCAACGCTAGCGAGGCAGTGGGAAACACACACACACACACACCAGGCTTGTTCGAGATGCACCTGCGCTGCGCAGACCGATCCACATATGATATTAAAATAAAACGCATGAGTGAATCAAAAGCATAAGGAGTCGTATGCTCTCGCTGGACTCGTTGTCATACGGCGATCGGTCTGCACAGCACCGCTACGAACAAGCCTTCCATCAACAATGCAAACGTTGCGTTACTATTGATTCACATGGCTTTACGATCCTACATCGGCATCACAACACAGCGAATCCAACGCATTCATGCAGTTTGCCGTAATTTGTATAGACAGAGATTACAAACGAGCAGCAACTATTAGCCCCATTCGCTAATATTTCAAAAATGGCAGATCTCATGTTTGTGTTCGTCTTGTTGACTAGCACCAGCACTGCCTTGGTGGGTACAAGGCAGTTTGAGTGCTGGTTCGGAGCCAGAGCCTAGTTTCAAATCAGTTCTTTGTCTTTCGACACCCAAAGCACCAGCTCTGAACCAGGAAAAGTGGTTCTTAAGTAGCACCAAAACATTGCTGGTCTAGAAGTAAGAACCACTTGCCTCAGGGGCTGGGTTACCATGACCAACAAGACAAACACAAATGTATGACCTCCATTTTTGAAATAGCATCTAATTGTAATCTCTGTCTATGCCAGGGGTCTCCAAACTCGGTCCTGGAGGGCCACTGTCCTGCAGAGTTTAGCTCCAACCCCAATTAAAACACCTGAACCAGCTAATCAGTTACTTACTTGGGCCTGGTAAGACACTGATTAGCTGGTTCAGGTGTGTTTATTTGTGGGTGGAACTAAACTCTGCAGGACAGTGGCCCTCCAGGACCTAGTTTGGAGGCCCCTGGTCTATAATAATTACGGCAAGCTGCACGAATATGTTGGATTTGCTGTGTTTTGATGCCGATGCGGGATCGCAAAGCCATGTGCATCAATAGTAGCGCCACGTTCGCCATTATTGATGGACGCATCTCGAACAAGCCTGGTGTGTTCGTGACGCAAGACCTGGCTCTGTGGTGGCTCTCTAGCATGTGGAACGCCAAACCGGTTCTTAGAAGGCTCGTCAGTCAAACCAACTCCGAACCGGCACTAGCACTAGCTCTGAACTAGCACCCCGTTCATGCTTGTGGAAAAGGGGTATTAAAGAGTTAGTTCACCCAAAAATGAAAATTCTGTCATAATTTACTCAGCCTGCCTCATGTCGTTCCAAACTCGTTCATCTTTGGCACACAAATGAAGATCTATTTGATGAAATCTAAGAGCTTTCTGTCTATTCATTGACAGCTACACAACTACAACTTTCATGACAGACCCAGAAAGGTAGACATCATACGACACTTCATATAACTGAGGTTAAAGCACTGGAGTCACATGGATTACTTTAATGAAGTCTTTGCTACCTTTCAGGGGCTTGAAACTGGTAGTTGTGTGGACTGTCAATGAAGGGATAGGAAGCTCTCAGATTTCATTAAAAAGATTTTTGTTCCGAAGATGAACGAAAGCCTTACGGGTTTGAAACGACATGAGGGTGAGGAATTAATGACAGTAGCCTATTTTCAATTTTGGGTGAATTAACTCTTTAAAGCTTTATAAACAGACAAAAGGTTGGTATGTACTGTATGTATACATGCATCCTTACAAACTTGAACCACTTAAACTGCATTTCAACAATCCAAAATGTATAAATAAACTATTTCCTCTCAGAAGTCTTTGACTAAAACATGGCTGTTGTTGGTCATCCACAACTGGGGCTTCGGGGAGGGCCGTGTTTTTTTTTTTTTTCAGCAGCGTTCGCTCACAGACGCCTGACCTACAGCCCACCTTCATGAATAAGCATGTGGGACAAACCCCCCCCTCTCCTTCAACAGAGCTTTGCACTTTAAAGAGGGACATTGTATAGGGGTCCATTAAGGATGAATTGAGGCCACACATGCCCGGCGTCACGCTTAACCCAGCTGTACGTTATGAAAGCTACAGGAACAGACTTGACTTGAGCCCAAGCTCAAACATTTGTAGTTTTATTTAGCAGACAATCTCAGCAGCTGAATGTAATGTGACGCCATATAGGGCAGTTTTAGGGGTTGAGTGCCACCTAGTGGGTCCCTTTAGCAAGTCTGACACCAATAAGATAGTTCCTTATTCACACGTACACAAAGGGCTTAATATGATCTAATTATACTGAGACAATATAAGAGCTTTAACACAACCCCTGATTATCCACTGAAACATGCAGGCAGTCAGCGACTTCTCAGTTCTCATCTGCTTATGTTTACTTGCAAAAATCGCACTCGGAGCTCTGGTTAAATAGTGTATAAGAAATGAAACAGATATAATGAATAACTTATTTCTAAAATAAATAATTGTTTGGACAGAAGGGCAGTGTTTGGCTTATATTGGCTTTTCAATTGCCGATGTTGACACTTAGAGAACTGGCAGATTGCTGATATAATGTTAATATATATATTTCATTGATTCGTATGTGATCTATACATTACACACATGGTTACGTTTAACCACTTCATTTAGAATTCATACACTCTATCCTGAAAAAAATATAAATATAGAACAGATTTTTAAAATAATGTAAATTAATATAATTAATACAAAAATAATGTTTTTTTTTTTTTTTTTTTTTTTTTTTTACAAAAGAACAGGCTGCAGTGGTTCATAAAGCTCCCATAAAGCTCAGACTGCCATCTGAGTTTTTCTTTGAATTGTTAATTAAAAATGTTTGCGTCATCAATAAATATACAACAATTACTAATAAAGCTACAATAAAGATACACTGTAAAAAATAAAAAACAGAAAATGTACTAGTAATTTTCTGCCTGGACATTATCCAGCAATTTTACAGACATTTCTGTTATCTCTAAAACAACATGAATGTGCTATTCAAAATACAGGTACAATACCTATGTATATATGTATATATATATATATGTATATGTATATATATATATATATATGTATATATATATATATATATATATATATGTATATATATATATATATATATATGTATATATATATATATATATATATATATATATATGTATATATATATATATATATATATATATATATATATATATATATATATATATATATATATATATATATATATATATATATATATATATATATATATATATATATATATATATATATATATATATATATATATATATATATATATATATATATATATGTATATATATGTATATATATATATATTATATATATATATATATATATATATATATATATATATAAAAAGTCCCATCTGCCCACTGTATGAATGTCTATGTTACTTTTTCTTTATTCCTTTCTGATATTACCTATTGAAAACTGTGTTCAGAAACAATTCTGAGGGGGGAAAAAAGTTTTTTTTAAAGCCAAATATACTAATTTTAGCTTCATAATTTGTATAATCTTATATATATATATATATATAGCTTATAATCTTTTTTATACGTGTATAATATATGTCATTTTAGCTCAATATAATTAGGTTTGAATTTAAAGTTGTTTTGAAGTCTGTGTGATTTAGATTAGCTACTTTACAAGACTGTGCCACCCGAATATTTCAGCTGTAACAGTTTATAACAAATCTGGCAACTGTGAAGACAAAAATATTTTTTTAAATAATCTTTTGTATTGACAAAAATGACATCCTAAAAACGGTTTTAAGATAACGTTAATAAACAACGGCAAAATAATATATTTGTCCATGCATCACAGTCACATAAACTTTATACACTGTGTCAATGCAGAGCATGCACAAGACACGAATAATATTGCATTAAACTGCTGCACATACTGCATTAAAAATTATGCTGAAATTGATTTAAAACTATTCAAATGAAAAAGTGTGCCTTTTCAAATGACAAGGTTATTTGTGCACACAAGCGAAGCCAACACCTCAGGTAAACAGCCAAAAAGGCAAGGTTACTAGCAGATGCTGATATTCTCACTACAGTCAAATATCAGTGAATTAATCAGCCGTCTGGCCAATATAAGACAACCATATTCATCTATTTGGAGAAAAAACTTGCTAGGAGATCAAGCAAGAATGTATGTAACATTTTTCCTGGTAGAAAATGGTAGCATGTATTTAGCTATGAAGCCTGAAAAAGTGCTCAGCATCTGTTCATTGGTGCCTTTCAAAGAATGCAAATAGACAAGAGCCAATAGAAGAGCCAAACAAGCCCCTACTGAGTTTTGGGGGAGGAAAGAGGCAGTTCAAAGGGTAAGTAGAGAGGTAGAGTTACCAGATGCAGATGGTGGAGTGACGCTTTTATAGTCCAGGCTTGTTAAATACCAAAAGTTTCATAGTAAAATACCAAGAAATATTTTTAAAAATTAAATCAGAAAGAGACTGCTTTTAAGGATTAAAACATTCCAGGGTTAATCCAAAGTTTTTTTCTTAAAAAAGAGACTTATATAACATATTTAAGTTTTTATTTAGCTGTCATTTTGTGTTACATATAAAAAGAAAAGACATACATAATTCCTAATAGAATGGATGGATTTTCTACAATGAACCTTGAGTTCATCTTATGTATCATTTAAAGATGCATGATGTTTCATTTAAAGATGTTTCCTGTTGCAACAATCAATGTTGAAAATAATGAAATGTTCTTGTACTGTTGTACGTTCTTGCCTTCATTTATTAACACATATCTGAAGTGTTTTGATCATCAGCAAATTGTGGAGTCAAATTTAACTGACGAACTAGGACTTCACCATTAGATATTTAATGAGTCTTCCTCGGAATGACATATCCATTTGTGACCCAATCAGAAAAACCCATCTCAAAGGACTCACATACGGCTTCTTGTAATAGCACCTCTGACAATTAGAACGGGTCCTATTTCAATGGGTTACTTCTTTCCGAGTGACAATCTGCAATGTAAACACAAAATGTATTTTGAGGGGTCATGCAGACTCTACTGGCATTAGCACACATATAAGACTAGATGTATAAGGCATTTAGCTATATAGTTCTTACTTGTCAAAATAGTCGTCCTGTAGATTCAGAACCAGACTATCTGCGCTCAGGTACACCTTGTTCTGTGCAGCTGCCACCTGGAAAACAACCTTCATCTGGTCAGGGCTTTCAAAAAGGACATCAAAACATTCAAGTTTTTTCCAAAATGACTTAAACAAAAAAAGCCATCCAAGACCAGCCGAACCTTGGCAGAACTGCTAGTGAACATCAAATATTTACATAGGTGAAAAATGCACCTTTTTCCAAAGAGTACCGTTTACATCAGGAAAACTCATTAAAATTACGAGTAAGCAAAATGCCACATAGATGTGGAAAGAAGTGAATAATAACACTGTACCGTTTTGGCAATGTTCTGCGCAGCCCTGATTCTTCTGAGTTTAAGGTACCCGGGATTCTTTGTGACGGCCTCCCCTAACTGTGAATTAGATCAGATCACAAACCAAAATACATTTCTCACATAACATTTTTCACAAAAGACACATTAATAATATTTATATTATATAATACTAGGCAGCACTTCATGTTACAGTGTCCTTGTTGCACGTTATATGTAACTACTAAAGTAAGATAAATGATAAATTATGCGTAATTACATTAAACTAACCCTAAACCAAAACCTAATCCTAACCCTATAGTAGGTACATGTAGTTAATTGATAATCCACCGGTTTCACAGACAAGGCTTAAGCCTAGTCCCAAACAAAAATGCATGTTTGAGCTGTTTTAACTGAAATCAACTTGCATACCTTACAATATGTCAGTGCCATTGTCATAGTCTAAGGCACGTTTGTAAAAGCTACTTAAATCTCCTAATTGTACTAAGGCCTAATCCTGGCTTAATCTAAGCCCTGTCTTTGAAACTATGCCTTTACTCAGTACCTAAATGTAGAATTACTCTGTAATAAGGACACCATAAAAAAAGTGCAACCTTTAAGGTGTGCATTATTTTTCAATAATTCAATAGCCCGGAGTCAATTATTCCACTTATACTACGGTTACCACACCTCAAAACATTGTTCAGATGATGTACATCAAGACATTTGTCAGGTTTTTGTCCTTTAAACACTTTTGTGTGTAGGGCTAATTTCTTAAGCATCTAAACCCAAGCCTCCGTTGCTAATTCCAAAATGTCATTTTAGAAATAGTAACAGAGGCTAGGCCTGTCACGATAACAAATTTTGCTGGACGATAAATTGGCCAAGAAATTATTGCGATAAACGAAAATATTGTCGTTCTGAGACCATTTTCATCTAAAATAATGATAATGGCATAATAATGCAGGTACTAGGGGTGTAACGGTACACGTATTCGTATTGAACCGTTTCGGTCCAGGGCTTTCAGTACGGTGCGCGCGTGTACCAAACGGTTATGAATGCAATCTTTAACAGTTAACAGTCGGCTTGTTTAAAACGCGGAACACACTTCAATCGGAGTCCCCATATGAACATATTGAGTATTCAGTCCATTTTATCACGAAATTCAAATGATAAATGCCGTTTTAACGCTCTATAATGTGACATGACTGATAGACGCGTATCAGTTCAACTTCAAGCGGCAGCGCGCTTGAGTGAACGCGATCATCTCTTCTAAAGAATAAACATAAATTAATATCTTAAGGTATGTTGAGGATACATTACAACTTACTGAAACGTATCATATGTTGTGTAATCGCTCCATCGGTGTTTCAACCGCGGAAAGACAATAAAACAAATTGTAAACAATGTCGTGTAGAATTCGTTTACCTCAGAAGTCATTCAGTGTCCACAGCTGAGTTCACTAGAGAGATTAACTCTTTCACTGAATACATGCACTATATTAGCCTATATATTCATTATATTAGCCTATATTCATTATATAGCCTACTACTTAGCCTGTTAGTGATGTCTTGTTTAATGTATGTTTAAATAAACCTGTCATGAAAATTACAGCCACTAAATGATTATATTTCAACAACGAATTGGAGAAAAAAATTATAATAATTAGATTTAGAAGTTAATGCAAAAACTGCCTTATGTGAAGCGAGTGTTGATTATTATATCTAAAAATAAATAGTGACTGAATTTAGGCTAATAGTTTGGGCTCTGTTGTTAATCTTTAATAGCAATATGTAAGTAAGGGCTCCCTATATAGTTTACAGCATTATCTTTAAGAAACTTTTAGTTATAACTGAATTCATTTAAGGACAGACACCATTTTTTTCATTAAACCACTGTTGAATAAAAATGAATAAAAAGCAATTTTGTAAAACTGCTGTACCGAATCCGTACCGAACCGTGACTTCAAAACCGAGGTACGTACCGAACCGTCAGTTTTGTGTACCGTTACACCCCTAGCAGGTACACCTTTTCAAAGATCAATAAACTTTTATTTCTAAAGACTATTTAACACTGAAAACGGAAAGCATTTTAAATATCCACAATAAATGAACAAAACAACCAAAACAAAAAAAGCAATGGACTCTCAGTCTGTTAACAAAAAAATGCACTTGAATAAACAGCAGTTTTAGGTAGAGCGGGGAATCAATTAAAAAAATTTAACTAATTAATCACATTTTTTTCTGTAATTAATCATGATTAATACGTTTTTAATGTTTTGATATTGTAATAATTTCAGTTACTCTCCAAATTAATGTAGAAACAATTTATTGACAGCATATTTTAAATATGTGTTGTATTGTCAATATGTTGTCTTTATGAATTAAGGCCAATATCACTGATGTCTCTATGAAACATTAATGACGTTACATTATAGTATAACAAAGCTCCCAATTTCAACATTTATTAGGCTTTAAAAAAACAACTTTCAATTTAAGTGAACTTAAAACCATCATTACATAACCCCATTATAATAAATATTATTTTACCTGTGCCTTCCCTGTTAGACATACAGGGAGTGCAGAATTATTAGGCACGTTGATTTTCTGATCATATTTTTTTTCCAGGCACATTTGACCAATTCCAAACCACAGTAATCCTAATAACTACTATTAATTTAGTATTTAATAATGTATAAGTGATATATAATTGTTCATGAAGGCTGGAAATGAAAAACACCTTATATTCAGGTGTGCAGAATTATTAGGCATGTTTTCTTTTACAGATAAATTGAGCCAAAAAAGAGATTTAACTCAGACTGAAAAGTCAAAAATTATTAAATGCCCATGAGAAGGATGCAATACTAATGCAATACTAGACATTGGAGTTAAGGCGTGACCATTGGACAGTGAAATGCTCATTGGGTCAGCAGGGTCAGACAAAAACAGGTGGTGAAGAAAAGACACCTGTTAACTGCAAAAGAATTAAGAATTGAGGTGAAGAATTAAGGGTGAAACCATCAGGAACCCTTTAGTCTCCAGCGCCACCATTTTTCAGAGCTGCAACATACCTGGAGTCTCCAGAAGTGCAAGGTGTCAGGATCTCAGAGACTTCAGTTAGGTAAAGAATCCTAAAAAATGACCCCCACTAAATAAGAATCATAAGCTGAAGTGTTGTAAAATACATGAAGAAGGTTTTTTTATAGGCTTTATAGGTTTTATAGGTTGAGAGTGACTCTTGAAGGACCAGCACCACATCCTCTAGTACCACTGTTTGAAGAATTCATCTTCCAGAATCTGGCAGTACGTTTTGGGAGTTCATTTTAGTCCATCCTGAAGTCCGTTTTGCAGAGATGGACTAAAAATGAACTCCCAAAACGTACTGCCAGATTCTGGAAGATGAATTCTTCAAACAGTGGTACTAGAGGATGTGGTGCTGGTCCTTCAAGAGTCACTCTCAACCTATCTGTCCATAAAGCCTATAAAAAAACCTTCTTCATGTATTTCACAACACATCAGCTTGTGAGTCTTATCTAGTGGGGGTCATTTTTTAGGATTCTTTACCTAACTGAAGTCTCTGAGATCCTGACACCTTGCACTTCTGGAGACTCCAGGTAGGTTGCAGCTTTGGAAAATGGTGGCGCTGGAGACTAACCCCCAATTTCCACCGGCTGCGTTACGGCTGCGGAACGGCTCCGCTGCGTGACAGCTCCGTGTTCCGTCGTCCGTCAATACCCACCAGGTCCGGATTTGTTGCGGAACGGCTGCGGTCATGACTGACAGCTGACGCCACGAGGCCCCATGTAATCTCGCGAATTCTGGTGTGATCGCGCGATATTTAACCTGTATAGCTATATAACTCCTCATTACGAGTACATAACTAGCTATTTGCTTTCTATCTTTATTTCTTGGACAAAAATAGTGACTTACCATCCACACCAATCACTTCTGCTATAGTTTTCCATGCCGCATCCTTTTTAATGTTGTCCTTATAAAAAGGATGTGAGGGGTCATAGATGATGGGTTGATTCTGTACCTCAATAATCAGCATTTCTTCATCCATCGTGTCAACGGGGTTAAAACAAGCCTGTCTCCGCCCATTATGACGTTTTCAAGTTGTAGTGTAGGGAAATATGAGCGCGGTATATTTTATTTTGAAAATTAAACAGATCTTTTATTTTGTTTCTGGCTGTTCTGTTTTGTCACTCGACTTCCTGTCCTGCGTGCTCTGCCCTGTAGTGCTGCGGAGCGCTCCGGCATCCGGCAAAAATAGAAGCTCTGCGTATCTGATGCGGAGGGCTGCGGATCGCCGGAGTCGGAACGCAGCTGTAACGCATTCAGTGGAAATACACTCATTGACTTTAATGGAAACCTATTGACTCCGCCGCCGTGACGGAGCCGTAACGCAGCCGGTGGAAATTGGGGGTAAAGGGTTCCTGATGGTTTCACCCTTAATTCTTCACCTTAATTCTTAATTCTTTTGCAGTTAACAGGTGTCTTTTCTTCACCACCTGTTTTTGTCAGATCCTGCTGACCCAACGAGCATTTCACTGTCCAATGGTCATGCCTTAACTGCAATGTCTAGTATTGCATTACAGTCCCTCCAGAAAAACGCGATTATGCGATCGCGTGATTTAACGCATAATCAGCCAAAGTCCGCATATTCATGCGGGGGCCGCATTTTTTCAAATACGCCGCACTTTCGCCGCATAAATTGCCTATTTCCGCGTGCAAAATATGCGGGGCTATCATGATTTCATAATCCCCGCATTTTCGTTGCAAAAAAAGTCATATATATTAGCAGAAAGTTGAAAAATGTTCGTTTACTTCACACAAGAGCCGCCATTTCCGCCTATTGCCATGGGAACGTTTTGAAGTGACGTGATTACCCGACGCGAACGTCATCGAAAAGCTTCAAACCCCGTGGAGAAACCATAGATACCGGTGAAACCATGATGAAGCACAAACTCCCATTGGCCAACAAAAATAACAGCAAAAGAGCAAAGCAGTTTCCCTGTGTGCTGACTGATTTCAAAACACAGCTTTGAAGCGTTATGAATCAATGAGTCGATTCAGCGGTTTGAAGCGTTATGAATCAATGAGTTGATTCAGCGGTTTGAAGCGTTATGAATCAATGAGTCGATTCAGAGGGTTGGATCGCCAAAGTCACGTATTTCAGCAGTTTGACACGCGATCCGAATCATGAATCGACTCGATGATTCATAGCATCATGATGCTGTGTTTTGAAATCAGTCATCACTATATAAGTCGTTATTTAGTTTTTTTTGCACACAATAACTATTATCGTCGCTTCATAAAGTTATTGTAGAACCACTGTAATGAGATGGACTTTGTAACGACATCTTTAGTAGGCTACCTTTTATGGGTCTTGAGAGTGTACATTGTGCCAATGGAGGCCTTTCTGAGCCATCGGAATTCAACTAAAATATCTTAATTTGTGTCCAACAACATAAAGGGAAGTCATTAATGACAGAATTTTCATTTTTAGGTGAACTAACCCTTTAAGAGATTGCACTTTGTGCATTGAAAGCACTCAAATGTCTGTTTTGTATAGCGACATCTGTAAAACAGGAAGTTATTTATTAATTTTTTCAGAAGTTGTAGCATATTCCTTTTGTAAAGCTACAGAACTTGATTGACTAAATGTTTTGTAAATTTGAGCCATTATTAAGGTCTTCAATAAAACAAGATGAGAACTTAAATATTCCAGCACTTTCTGTGATGTAGTGCTTTTTTTCTCTTTCTCATCAAACCGCAGTTTTTGCAAGTTCCCGCAATTTTATCGCATAAAATTGCATAAATATCCCGCATTTTTCATCGCATTTTTTAAGAAAACGTGCCGCATAATCAAGGATTTTTGCCCGCAACAATCACAAAAAAAAGCCGCATTTTTCTGGAAGGACTGGCATTAGTATTGCATCCTTCTCATGGGCATTTAATACTTTTTGACTTTTCAGTCTGAGTTAAATCTCTTTTTTGGCTCAATTTATCTGTAAAAGAAAACATGCCTAATAATTCTGCACACCTGAATATAAGGTGATTTTCATTTCCAGCCTTCATGAACAATTATATATCACTTATACATTATTAAATACTAAATCAATAGTAGTTATTAGGATTACTGTGGTTTGGAATTGGTCAAATGTGCCTGGAAAAAAAATATGATCAGAAAATCAACGTGCCTAATAATTCTGCACTCCCTGTATACAGAAATGTAATAGCTATCAAACACCTTTCTTAACTACATAAATAATACATGAAATATAGATTAATCATCATTAAAGCTACAATTTTCTCTGTTCCTGTTGTTATTTGATGAACATTAATGACAGGCATCATCAGTGCTCCTGTCACTTTAAGAACAGCCACTGCCGAACATGACGCAGATCTCACGTGCTGTCCCGCGCATCTCATTTCCTCACAACTCTAAGTTCATTTAAGGCGTTATTTAACTAATTTAAGACTCCTAATATGAAAATACTCAAAATTCACTGTGTTGTTGTTGTTGTTATTGTTTGTTAATGAGCAAAAGAAAACTCGATGTGAGCAGGAGACTGACGCGAGTCTGTCTGTGCGTTGAGTGTGTGTGTCCTCGCTGACACGAGACGCAGCCACACAGTCAGGACATTGACATACAGTGCATTCTCTTGAGTCTTGTCGCGCTTGGAAGCATTTACATGTATAAGAGCGTGATCATATAATGTAATACTCTGCAAAAATGGATATAAAAACGGACGCTGGAAATTATCGCGGCCGGAAAAATTATCGAGCTCATTTTTTGGCTTCAGCCACTGATGGCAGACTAATGCAGTTATTAATGCAGTGAAAGAGAGAGAGCGAGAGAGAAATTAAGCATGTGTATTACCGCAGTCTGTGCGCCTCAACAGTGTTTGACACCAGCGTCTCTACTAATAGCGAAACTGTACATTTATCTGCTCAAGAACAGCACCGTTATTACCTCGCTAGTAAGAAATGTTTTGTGTTGCTTTTATGTTGTTAAACAATTTTACTGATAAAATCGTCAGAGCAGTGCTAACAACACGTTTATGTGCGAGTGTGTATCCGTACTGTATGTGTGCGTTTGAGTGGGAGACAGAGCAGGGGAAAACATACATGGCCTAATAAAACGTAATTTTGTGGCAAAAAACATTGAAATAATTTGTTTTTATCCTCTTGTTTCCTATATTTATTTGCTTGGTGAGTGTTATTGTGGGTTTTGGTTCTGTAGTCTGTAAGGAAAATAACATAATATTTTGGTGAAGTGATATGGAACTGTAATGCGGTCAAGACCTGCCTGGAACTACTTTAGCCATGCGTTTCCCTGTAAATAATTAAGCACCTTAGAACATTCGTCAACCAATCAGATTCAAACGCCCTGTAGTATAATATAATATAATTTAAAATACCCATGACCTTTGGCAAAAGCAAATATTTTTTAGATAAGAAGCTCATACCATTTTGGCTGCTTGGGCCTCTCCTTCAGCTTGGATGATCTTCTGCCTCTGATCTTGTTTTGCTTTCTCCACAAAGAACTGAGCTCGCTGGGCCTCCTGCTGGGCTGAAAGACCATATTTTTTTATTACAGTAACTATGTACACATATTTTGTGGTAGAGCTCTCAAGAACCAAATTTTACCTACCAACTTGTTTGGCCTCCACAGCTGCTGTGTACTCCCTGCTGAAGCTCAACTCTGTGACGGCCACATCATCGAGAATAATGTTGAAATCTTTAGCACGTTCAAAGAGCTCCCTCCGGATGAGCAGAGAGACCTGCATGCAATAAGTGGCAAAGAAAGATTAAAAAGATAATCATTTAGTAAAGAGATCTGGATATTCCCTTCCTTTAAAAATCCTGGATATATCACGGTAGGTTCATAACTAGAACTCATTTGTGGAAGCCAGATTGTGAGAGAATACAAACCTGGGCTCTTTGTGTAATTAGTTGGGAGGCATTGAATTTGGCTACCACACTCTTCAGAACTTCATTTACAATGGACGGCAACACACGCTCATCATAGTCCTTCCCCAGCTGCTGGTACAAGACAGGAAGGTTGGAAGCCAGCGGTCGGGACAGCACACGCAACGCGATATTCACCATCTGCAGGTCTGACCACATTTCAAACAACATTACTCCTCAGCTTAAAATAAAGAACAACTCGAGGCCTTCAGATTGTGCAGCCATATTCAACAAGCTGAACAAATTATGACCATGTTTAAAATGGAAGTAAACAAAGAAAAAAATTACCTTTGCTTCCTGTTAAAGATGATATTTTTCTTGGTTTGGCTCTAATATCATATATGATTGGATACTGAATCCATGGTATCCTATAAGAAGTATTTATAAAAAATAAAAAAATAAAAAAAAAGATTTTTAGTTACAACTTTTTGCTATGGAAAGATTAAAAATGGGGTTTGCTACAATACAGAAGACTGCTCAACAAGTCATTAAAAAGCTCACCTGAAGTGGAGACCCTCAGCAAGGACTGTGTCCATCTGCATCCCTCCAATTCTATTAAAGATAATTGCTCGCTGACCACCCTCCACTAAAAACAAAACATAAGTGTGAGAGATAACATCACCAATCTTGAAATGTGCCTATTTGCACTAACACACTACCACTCAAATTTCTTATTTTTAATATAGTTCAAAATGTAATGTATTCCTTTTGATGACAAAGCTGAATTTTCAGCAGCCATTACTCCAGTCTTCAGTGTCACATGATCTTTCAGAAATCATTAATTTGGGTTTATTATCATCATGTGGAAAACATTTGTGCTGCTTAACATTTTTGTATAAACCATTACATTTTCTTTTAGTAATCTTTGATAAATAGGAAGTTCAAAATGTGTCGAAACATTTTGAATGCCTTTACTGTCACTTTTGAGCTATTTAATACATCCTTGCTGAATAAAAGTATGAACTTCTTATTGATCCCAAACTTTTGAATGGTAGTGCATAAATGCACTGGACTAGAAATGAGCTGTTTCTAAGACGTTTTCTAATGTAATACTGGATGTACCTGTATATGTTGCCTCTTTGACTCCATAAGCAAGTGCACCTGCTCCAATTAATAACTTGAGTCCGAGTCCAGCACCCCTTGAGGCAGAGGACATGCGTCCGGCGAGATCTCTCAGGTGCTGGAGGAACCTCTGTGAGAGTACAAAACAGCAACAACACAATAACAACAGCAACAAAACATTAATTTACATTGCAAATGACATATGACAATATGATCATTACATTAATAGTAAAATCTTTAAAGGGTTAGTTCACTCAAAAATTAAAATTCTGTCATTTACTCACCCTTATGTCATTCCAAACCTGTAAGACTTTTGTTCATCTTCGAAACACAAATAAATATATTTGAATGAAATTGTAGATATTTCTTTCCTTCCATTGACAGTCCACGCAACTACCACTTTTCATCAACGCACACATCAGATATGGTAAACGGAAGCTTAATCATGTTCGCTTGACGTGCGCAAACCAATGATGTTCATTTTTGTTTGAAACGCAGCTGGTTTGAGCCAGAGCCATATAGAGAGAGAGTTGCGACAACTCCATAGACTCCAATGGAACGTTTTTTTTTACAGCAATGGCGGCTCGCGGAGACTCTCAATAGTTCCCGGAAGTAGCAGCCGCGCCATAGAGTTACAGCAGAACAGACCGTTTGTGATGCACTTTTAAAAGGGAAGACGTATAATCAGTAAGATTTTAAATTATCAGCACATTTTAATCAAAATAACTTGTACATTAAAGCCTGCTTGTGTAGATTATTCATCATTAAAAAAATATATATTTTAAAAACAACATCGCTGTAACTACATACTCATGCTACATACACATGTCGATGTGTAATAAAATTATTGAAAATTAATGCATTTATTGACTATTATTTACCAAAAATCGCAGTTCTGTCACTGTGACTATCAATTTGAATTGCCCGTCAAAGCACTTCCTGGAACTATTCGAGGTCTACATGAATCACGTGACTATCAAGCGTTTTGAACTTCCGTTGTCGCAACTCTCTCTCTCTATGGCTCTGGTTTGAGCCAGAGCCAAAGAGGTTTGTCCTCGCACATCAAGCAAGTATGGTTGAGCCTCTGTTTATGTTCGCTGATCAATGTTTATATATGAATAAAAGCCTAAATTCAATCTGTTCATCATATAAAGAGATCAAGGCTCTTCAGAAATTTTGGACTCAACCTCTCGATTTATATCGATTAGTTTTTTATATCGATTAGTTTTATCATCTCTTTTTTATGAACTTCTTGAAGCAACAAAGTGGTAGTTGCGTGAACTGTAAATGGAGGGACAGAAATCTCTTACATTAAAAATGTATTTTGTGTTTAAAATATAAATGAAAGTGTAACGGGTTTGGAACGACATGAGGATGAGTAACTGATGACAATTTTAGATTTAAAATTTTTGGGTGAACTAAGCCTTTAAGTTCTTTCCAACGGGTTAAATGAAACCATAGCGCCCCCCATTGACATTTATGGGTATAATTCATCATGTCTAGAATTTTACAGTTTTATATTTAACGTTCAAGTTTTATATTCAAGTCTTAATAATAACCATTAATAATAACAAACAATGTCTGGGAAACGACTTTATGAGCTGACATTCTGATACAGATCATGGAAGCGCAGGTACTGTAATAAACAATTAGGCAACCTTACATGTAGAGTCACAATCAGCTTTAATTCTCAAACCGTTTGTATCATGTCAACTTCACCTCGAAAGAAATGTTTTAAAGGTGATATTAACCGTCAAATGCCCAACAGACATTAGAGAAGTCGGCATCAGGAGTAAGGATTTCAGCATCAAAGCATGTTAAGAATCAGTAAACATTAATATTTACATTTATTCATACTTCAAAAACCAGTTATAAGGTCTAAATGTAGGCCAAATAACAGGTTTAATTTTAAAACGTGCTTTAGTGTATGAGAGAAGAAGAACAGTCATGTACTGTACATGTAACACTCTCTTTCAGTTTAATTCAGTTACCAAGCTGAATATTACAATGTGTAAAAAGTTGGGATGGTATTTACATTACCTAGTATTTATAAAAAATAAAATGTTATAAATCTTTTTATTTTTAGAATTAAGACAGTATACTCACGTTAGGCTCTTTATTCGCCATGCTTGCAAGAGATACCCAAGGTCGTCACGAACAACTTCCGCTCCGACCGGAAGGAATTCTGGGTGATGTAGTACTCTTGATTATTTCTATGTTTTGGACATTTCTACAAAGGACAGCCACTCTTTAGAAAATAATTATAGGCTAATTCCAAGGTGTTATGTGTTAAATTAAAACATTAACATATTTTAACTGGATAAAATGTTATTTTGTAAAAACTAATTTATTCTGTGTAATGTAATCCAGGTCCAGAAATAACCAATGCTACATGTTTTAAGACGTTTGAAGTAATTCTGATTCGTTCCTATATTACACTTATTTTATGTTAAATCTGCCATTTTCCTGTGACATAAAATTGGCGACAAATAGCAATTATAAGACATACTTTGTTGAGGGAGAAATGTGAGAGAGAAAGCATCAATATCAATATTTTAATCCATAATTACATCATTTATTTAAAACACAGCCTATCTTACAGTTTACCTAAAAAAAACCAACAATGAGACCATGAATGTCCACACAGACTGGGAGGGAAAAAAACGTTTTAAAAACAGCTGATAAGGAAGCAGTGTACATTGCAGAATTGAATTATAGAAGGAGAAGAAGAAAAATATACAAACAGGTAATTTACACAACCAAGTTGTTATGAGCATGATAGCTCTTATGTACAAGTCCTTATCTGCCATAAAACTGGTGTAATTGTATGTCTTGAAACTGGGTTTTACTAAAATGTTCCCTTTAATGCTGTTGTCACAGCGCATCAGAAGAAATGCTCAGTATGTAGAGTGTCTCCTCTGTATATTGAAACTTGTAGTGATGGGTCCATCCTCTGGACTGACAGTAAAAAAACAATAATAATAAAATAAAGGTTCCATGTCTCAGACGTAGAAGAGTCGTACCCGGGATGTGCTGACATGAAGGTCGTCATCAAAAAACTTGGTCTCTATAACAACATTACCACTGCAAGAGAAGAAATTTGACCCATGATTAATCAATGAGTAACTTTCTAACATGTTGGACTATCACAAAATGTTTTTTTTTTTATTTTTTTTTTTTAAGGAAACTCTTACGTTAAGACATTTGCAGGCATCATCTGTGACTCTGGTGCAGCTTCTATCAAAGACTGCCATGTGTTTGTAGAATTAGGAATCACAAAGCCAAACTCGAAAAACCACTCTGAAAAAAAGACAAAAAAGGTACACGTGTATAAGCATTTTGTGATGTAAATAATCTTTGCGCGTTTCAAACATAGTAGGCCAATAAGAGGAAAAACATATTAACAAGTTATATAGTGTAACAAGTGATTGTGCGTACAAATTCCTACGAGCCAAAATGCAAAAGATTGTAAATCATAGGAATTTGTAAGCACATGCACTTTTATTACACAATTACAAAAAGTACCTGTCCTGACAAGTAAAGTCTAGAAAATGGAAATTGATATTTAATATAACATTGTTGAAACTTTACAATAAGGCCCTGCTTGTTGACATTAGTTAATGCATTAGCTAACATGAACTAACAACAATCCATTTTTTTTAAAAGTATTTTAATGTTAGTTAGTAAAAAATATAGTTCTTCATTATTTGTTCATTTTAGTTCAACTTTTTTAATAATGTGCTAGTAAATGTTGAAATTTACATTGACTAATATTAATAAATGCTGTAAAAGTATTGTTAATTGCTAGTTCATGTTAACTATTGACGTTAACTAATGTTAACAATGGAACCTTACTCTAGTTGTGTTACTATTAATATCAGTATAATTCCACAAAACCATGAAGACAAGCATAGATGAAACTTATAATGGCTGACAGTTGCATTGTGAATTAGTGGTGAATGTCATAATACATTTTGGTTACAAATTGGATCATTTATATCGAAAGAAGCCTCTATATTAGAACACTGCATTTAAAATACACTGTTCAAGTTATTCAAGAATCTTAGGCCTAGTATATATGTAAATGTTCAAATGTACATGTGCCTAACTTGGATTACACTAAATCTAAATCCAAACCAGACTATGACCTAAGATGGCTACTATTGACAGTCATATGAAGGTCACATGCAAACAATAGACCCTTTCACACAAACAATCTTTTCTGGTAAATTACCGGCAAACTACTATTAAGAGATCATGTGTGAACAGAACCTTTTCAAAAATCCCGGTAAATCAGTTCTGGCAATTAACCAGTAAGAGAAGTTGTAACATTACCAGCAAATTACTGGTATGATGCTATGTGTGAACAAAGAATGAAGCTCAGTCGAAGCGGTTTATGGTAAGTTCTGCAACTTTGAACTGTTTTTCTATGTAAACATGCACTAGACTGACATCTGACTATTGCACCGTGTCTTGCGCTCTGGGCCCTGCCTTTTTTCCATTTAAAAGTGTTGCGTCTCTGCAGTTACTATTGCATACCATAAAATTGTAATCAATACCGTGCAACTGCAGTACTAAAGTAACTATTGTGCGTCTTGTGTTTTTAAGAGCAAAACCATGTTCTGTGTGACCATCCCCTGGATAGTTCACCCAAAAAGGAAAATTCTGTCATTAATTACTTACCTTCATGTCGTTCCAAACCAATAAGACCTTTGTTCATCTTCACACAAATTAAGATATTTTTGATGAAATCCGAGAGCTCTCTGACCCCTCCATAGACTGCAACATAATTGCAACTTTCAAGGGCCAGAAAGGTAGTAAAAAGCAGAAAAAAAGAGCCGTGGTGTGGTGACTTTTTTCTGCTTTTTATTATTTCCCTTGATGAGCACCCAATTTGAGCAAAAAATTGTTTTGCTGTAGATGTGCGTGCTTTGGATCTGGTTTAGTAAAGACATCGTTAAAATAGTTCATGTGACTCCAGTGGTTCAACCTTAATGATATAAAGTGACGAGAATGCTTTTTGTGCAGAAAAACAAACAAAAATAATGACAACAATTTCTTCTCTTCCCTGTCACTCTTTTATGCGATTCACTTTGTTGGGCTATTCACAAAGTACAGCGCAAAGCAAAACGCTGGCTCACTATTGGCCGAGCACGATCCCATGATTAGATGTACGTGTAGGAGCTTGGCATGGAAGAGAACAGATTGTTGAATAAAGTCGTTATTTTTGTGCACAAAAAGTATTCTCGTCGTTTCATAACATTAAGGTTGAACCAAAGTTGCAATTACGTTGCAGTCTATGGAGGGGCCAGAAAGCTCTCAGATTTTATCAAAAATATCTTAATTCGTGTTTCCGAAGATGAACGAAGGTCCTACAGGTTTGGAAGGACATGAGGGTGGTAATTAATGACAGAAATTAATTTTTTGTGTGAACCATCCCTTTAAACACGTCACTCAGAAGTAAAAAAAATGTAATTTAGTGGTAAATCTTAGTTTGTGTTTACTGAAAAATGTATGGTAATTTTACGATAATTTACCGGGATTGCTGTGTAAAAGGGGCAAATGAGTGGAATGTTATGATCAAATTGTATTTTAGCAACATTTATATTTTACACATTTTAACAGGAGCTCCTTGCTTGAGAAGACTCAGTGTAGGTGTCTGTAGATATTTCAGAACCAGAGACATCGTGCTAAAGAGACCTCCAATTTTGCATTTACAATCATTGCTATTTCTTATTACAAAAGTGCAATGTGCAAGAAAGAATCAGAACAACCTTCTAGGCACTGGCCTTTAAAGAAAACTTTTTGCTCCAGTCGGAATTTTTCCAGTTTTTCTACTGAAGAGAAATTCAGCTCTCTGGAGACTGCTTTACATTTCAGGATCTTCTTAGGAACCCGAGCTGGAAAACAAAATCAAATCTGTTAGTTACCAGACATGGCAGATTCTGTACTAAATTCAGAACTGAAAACTGATCACATTGACATCACTAAAAAGAGGAGCGAAGTAGTGGACATAAGAGAAGAATTGGCGTAGCCAAGTTAATAGTTTAAATCTTTAATGCAAGGTAATGCTAAGAACCACAAACCTTCATGTTCTACCCCAGGAAGGGAGAGGTCTTCAGTTCCCTGCCAGAGAACCTTCCCTGTCTCTGCATCTCTAAGATTCATCCAGTTTCTGAAGACAAGTTAAGGCATGCTGAACCAAATTCCCTTTAAGACAAGTCATTTTATTAAGCGGCCATCTTTGAAATGCCTCTCGGGCAGCTATTTCATTCATGCAAGTGCAGCTCATATCTCTTTGAATGGGGAAACATCAAATTCTTCAAAGCTGTACACCAGGTTTAAGATTACAATTTCTATTTGAAATCACCAATGAACTCAGACAACAACGGTCTCATAAACATGGTTTCTTACATTAAAATAGTGTTAAAAAAGCGTATTTTTCTGGCTAGACAAGCCAATGCACATGCGCAGTGTCCTACGCGTGCGTCTCAGAACACTGGCTGTTTCTATAGAACCCAGAGCTTCTGACGGCAACTGTAGTGATGCGATTACTTTTTTATTTAGAAGGCAGGACTTATTCCACCATACTACACGTTGCACGTTCTCCCATTCATAGTAATATGAGTGCACACTGCACAGTTTTTATATTGTATTTGTACTGAACAGACTGACAATGAAAAAAGGACAACATTTTTGAAAATGACATTTGAAAGGACGATAAACAAGACACTTGTTCAACTCATTGGGCTTAAGGGACAGTTACCCTAAACATGAAGATAGTGTCATCATTTGCCTCATGTCATTTCAAACCTGTATGACTTTCTTTCAACAAAAGAGATGTTTAGTTGCTGTCAAGAATCAAAAAGAACAAAACAGCACCATAAGAGCAGTCCATAAGACACGTGCACTATACTCCTAAAGCCATATGATAGGTTTGTGTGAAGAACAAACTCTAAGTTTTAAGTTTAATTCACTGAATATCTTGTTTGACCACCAAACCATTGGATGGAAAAGAGCATCTTCACATATAAGCTTCTGCTAAAATGATTTTTATGTTCTACAGAGGAAAGTGAGTATTACGGGTTTGCAAAAGTTGTGACGGGTGAACTATTCCATTAAATGATGCTTAAATTCAAGACTGATCATTACATTGAGAAGCATTTAGTTTTCAAATCTGAAGCAGACCACACTTGGAGTCTAAAAACATCCTGATCTGTCTGCTAAACAATGGTTTATGACAATGTCCTGTACTCTATGTCAATGACATCTGACCTCTTCATCTTCAGACCACCTGTGTGAGTCTTTCAGGCTGGTCGAGCACACTCACCCAAGGCTGCGTGTGTCATTGCAGGTGCAAAGCACAGGCCCTAGTTACCAACCCCCTGAGATCTCACTCAGGGCTGCACAAGTGTGCTACATGTATCACTAATCCTAATCTATCTTACAAGCATTAATAGCAGCACATAAAGCCAAATCTGTTCCTGTTGGAAGGAAACGGGCTCATCATAAAAAATGTGCTATACTTTATTTTGCTAATACTTTATGTGCTATACTTTATTTATAAGGTGCCCCTGTCACTGTGTAATTATACATTTAAGTACTGAGTAATATTCATTAACAACATGTATTTACTAATTTGGTTTGGTTAAGGATTAAAAATGTACTGTTATTACTATAGTAGATTCATATAACATATGTAAAGGACACTGTAAAATAAAGTGTTAATTTAGTTTATTATATAAAAATGTATAATATTAGTGACACTGCAGCCATAATAAAATATTTTCATTATATAAATATATAATGTATTATTATATTAATTATAGCAATATAATATTTTATATTTATAATAATTAATTATTATTTGTATAAACATATTCTTATATTTATTATATGTTTCTTACGGATACTCAATTTTATATGGAACTATTCTAAGGCATTAAAATACTTTAAATGTATCCCGAGACACAAATAACCAGAAGCATGTCCAAGGATTAATTTTCAGTCCAGCCCTGAGAGATGATATATTTTCCCTTTGCAAAAGAACCAAATTAAATGATGCAGTGGTAATTGGACTGAATACATCCCATATCTTCGTGCACAATGTTAGACTACAAAAAACAAAAACAAAGTTTGAGATATTTCCTATGTGCTTAAACATCATTTCACGAGTTCACACTTACATATAATTTATGGAGAGTAATTTAACTGCGTGTTTGGCGTGCTGTCCGGGGGTAGGGCTTCGAGCTCGGAATTTGGCCCGAACCCAGAGTACCCCCGGTATATGTAAGTGGCTGATAAAATAAAAGTGTGGAGAAGGGGTGGTGGAGGGATGCTAGAAAACTGTCAATGAATGGAGGTAAGACTGCTGCGTGTATACCTCTTACTGTTGATTAGCTGAGTGCTCTCCACCTGTGTCAATTATCTGAACGTGCTCCTCCCGAACTATGTTTATAA
Organism: Gobio gobio; assembly: GCF_949357685.1. Classification (NCBI taxonomy): domain Eukaryota; kingdom Metazoa; phylum Chordata; class Actinopteri; order Cypriniformes; family Gobionidae; genus Gobio; species Gobio gobio. The sequence goes on from NC_137110.1 coordinate 22,550,667, forward strand.
AACATCATTTAGACCAGTGGTTTTCAACTGGGGGACCTCGACAAACTTCCTGGATGGGCCTTAAGTACCCCTTTTTCTAGTATCCCCTGATTTAGACCTGAGATCCACTGATTTTAGACCTAATGTGTTTAAACCTTATATTGGCAAACTCTCCAGACTTATGTAAGGTAAGAGAGTCTCGTCTTCCCAACTAATTTTATGTGCTGTATCCTGTGATATATTGCACCCTGAATTTCGATGCCAACAGCTGAAGCCACTAAAAATGAGTAACTATTCACTTAAGTACTAGGCTCTGTGTCTGATGAATCAGGCGACTACATTTGATATTATTGGTGACAGATGTCTGTGGGATCTCACCTGCTGAGCACACAGAGAGAGTCGCATGGGAGAGACCCTTTTACTCACAAACACTGTCACTGTCGAGGTAATTAGTCCCTTCGGCGCCAATGCTTTCACGGAAGCCACGTTCATTTTTAAAAAGTCATCTATTGTTGCCATTTTCAATCTGTTATTACTGGTACAAAAGAGTGTTTGAAAAAAAAAACACCAGCACATCAAACGTATCACATTTTTGCCTTTCTTAAAAATGATGGAGGTGGAGGCTGTGTTAGTACTAACGCAAATAAACTAAGAAACAGGAACATAAAACCAGCTTTGAAAGACACAGTGAGCGCACACAATACACACTCCTTCAAACTCTAGATACACTTGCTCAATACTTGTGCCACTGCAGCACAGCTTTCATAATTACTTTGCTCTAGCACTTCTAACAAACATAATTTGGCACACGATGCAATATCTATCTTTTTTTTTTTCATTATTTAAGTCAGTGTTTTTTTGTAGCTACTCAAGGGATGGTGCTTTGCACACGGTAGTCACCTCTGGGGCACACTGGGTAAAAAAACCCCACACAAGGCAGATATGATGAAGCCTGGAGGTAAAATTGCATGAAACTTTGAAACAGCCTTTGAAAATTGGTCTGTGCTGCGTAACTACATTGTACCAGATTCACAGTGCTAAAAGGAGCTGTGCTATACTAAGATGACACATAAACAGCTGAGCTCAAATCTTAAATGCAGGACCAATACAAGACATTATGCATAAAACGCTCAAAATTAAAGGTCAATAGGTAGTGATATCTATGGCATACAAGCCCATGATCCAGCTAACTGTGAACAACTACGGTATAAAATTTAATTGTTTTACATAAAACAATATCTGAATGCCCTATCCATGCATACACTACCATCCAAATGTTTGGGGTTGGTAAGATTTTTAATGTTTTAGAAAGAAGTCTCACCAGGGCTGCAATTAATTAATCAAAAATATAAAAACGGTATTATGAAATAACATTATTATGAAATAACTGAACATAGTTTAAAATGTAATTTATTTCTGTGATGACAAAATGAATTTGCAGCAGCCATTATTCCAGTCTTCAGTTTCACATAATGCTTCCGAAATCATTCTAATATGCTGATTTGGTGCTCAATAAGCTACAATTTTCCTGCTTAATATTGAGGAAACAGATAATTTTTTTTCAGGATTCTTCAGGAAAGTCCAATGTTTTAAATAGATGTAACATTATAAATGCCTTTACTGTAATTGAATGTGTTTTTAAAAGTAGTTATTTCTTTGTCACTCTAATCCCAAACTTTTGAACAGTAGGGAAAATTCAAAACATTCCCTTACAGACTTGCACTACTTTCGCTCATTTCATTAAAAAATGCACATTCACATAAGTTTGGTCTACTATCATTTCCCACAGCTTTGCCTCATGCAGCACACAGTTGGATGTGAGGAGCATAAGGCAGCAAATCCCTGTCCTTTCAAATCAAGGATTTAAGAATTACCAGCCTGTAAGACACACCCCTGCTTTCCCAGAGAAGGTCACACAGGGTAGACCCATGTCTACATGAAGATATATTAGAAAAACGGTGCAGGGCAGTGTAAATGTTCCAGACGTGGCCACTTTGCCATGTCATGCCATCAGAAAGTTCTTCTGGTGCTATGATTATTCTTGTCAGATTTACAGAGCCTATTATAGAAACACTAGCCAATGTTATGTAATCGTGATGGCAGGCACAAACTGTGTGAGGAGATTTCACCTGGCTAATGCACCTGATCCCAGGAATCAGGTGCCTGTCAGTCTCATAGTATCCTGAAGCCCACGAGAACATTAACCAAACTTCCAGCTAAAGCAAAGGACAGCATCCCAGTTAGTTACTGATGCTAATATGCTCAAATCCATGTAAAACTGCTTTGAAATGACACTGATTAATTGCATTAGAGCATTACGATTCATACCAAAGTAACTCAATAACCCAGGTATGCACATGAGCAAAAACAAGAATAATCATACAATTTATAGAATAACGCAGGCATAATCTGGATTAGAGAAAGAACACAGATTTATCTATTCACACATTACATAGCAAATAAAACTGCTGTCATACTGTATAAAATGCCTAAAGAATTCATAGGATAAATTTCAACATTACATAAACACTTGATTGGGAGTTTAAAAGTGTTAGTATATCCTAAATGAACTGTCAGCTGACACCAAAGACGCAAATATAGCCTGTAGTTTGTTTGATATAATAAAAACATTTGTGTTTATAGATGGAGACTGTTTAAATTGAAATCAGGCAAGTATTGAACATTATAACTAAAGAGCATAACATAATATGTAACGTTAACTAGTTCACCTTCCAGTTTGCAATCAAAATATCATTCAACATCATTAATATTAGAGTCCTGGTTTCAAAACCGTTAGTTGAATTGCCTAATACAGATTTACGACCGAAATAAGATAGCTAGCGATGATGTAAAGTTGTGTGAGTTTGAGGTTTGCAGCTAACAGGCTAATCTGTCCCATCATCACTTAAGGATACAGTTTAAACCCCTTCAGAATCTCCTTCGCTCTGTCTTCGTCCGAAGACATCTTTATCCTGGATCTTCCGCTTCAGCAGATGAAAAAAGACGAATTAAAACGTTCCACCGAGGAATAACTAATAAATATAGGACAAAATATCTGTTAATTACGCACAATCCAGCTCGAAAAAGCTTTTAGTTACAGTGAGATCCAGCTTTAATCTGAACGGATACACTTGATCCGCTCACAACCTACTGTAAATAGATTTTTTGTGGGCGATTGACAGCTGATTCGACCAATCATCTAGAGAGTTTTTGAAGGCCTGGATTAAATGTACCAATCACAGAGGAGATGCAAGAACAAGGGCGGGGTCTGGTTGCGTAGGGACGCGTCACCGATGGCAACCCCTCAAACGTCCTTCGAACGCAGCTGAACGGAAGCGCGTGTGAGACAAAAAGTTCTCTGTACATTATCTCCTATGGAAAAACGAGGTGCTTCGTGGAATTTACAGGGCATAACATATAAATACTGCTCAGATGAATAATGCTTTATTTATGGACAGTGGACTATAAACGAGGCCAGTGTTCTCTTTTTGATATCGCTCGCAAACATGTGGCTCAGTAGTTCAGGCAAAAATATGTTGGAACATTGGTTTACCCATCTCTGTATGTACTCCATTTTACACCTTATAAATTTCAAAATAAAATAAATATTTTTCCAAAAAATTATATATTTTCCAAATATGTAGCCTGTGTAGGCTATTACAATAAAAACACGCATTTTAGTATAAAATGTGTGCTTGTAAAGTAGTCTATAGCAGAGACAAGTAGAGTACTACTTTACATATAAAATAGCATTTAAAATATTATATATCGCATTTGCAAATAAATGTATGTTCTCACCACACAGTTAGTTAGTTTGTAACAGCAGAGAAAGCTCTGTGGCTACAAATTATATGTCTAAAAGAAGGCCTGTGGCTAAGCAAAAACCAGCACAGGAAATAATGATGGCTATATTTGTGCAATTTACGAATACGTCTCAAAATGTTCTCCTCCGGAAAAGAATGGTCATGTAAAAACCACAGAGCTACATAAAGTTTAGGTCTCTGCTCTACTCTGCACTTCTCTACAAGCATGCAGTTTATATTATTTTATTTATGTGTCTCGGGATTAATTTAAAGTATTTTAATGCCATAGTTAGATATAGTTCCATATCCATATAGGCCTATATATGGCACAGTGTCCTAGCTATATATATATATATATATATATATATATATATATATATATATATATATATATATATATATATATATATATATATATATATATATATATAGGCCTATATATATATATATATAGGCCTATATATATATATATATATATATAGGCCTATATATATATATATATATATATATATATATATATATATATATATATATATATATATATATATATATATATATATATATATATATATATATATATATATATATATATATATATATATATATATATATATATATATATATATATATATATATAATTCTTTTTTTTCCCCTAAGACCTGCAATGGCAGAGTAAGACCAGGGGGCGGTGCGATACTACAAGCAAAGAAAATGGAAGAAAAGTTCATGGACACCTCACCTCATCGTTCACCAGCATTACCTCAAACTCAAGCACCGGCAGTGTGGCATGATTCTACAGCCTATATTACGGAAATATACTTCATCAAACACAGCACTGCTATTTCAGAGATATCACAGCCGAGAGTTAAAGGATGAGAATCTGGAAAGGAAGAGAGCCCTTATATTAACAGTAAATCTTATGTATCTGCAGTAGTCTGCAAAATACCATGCAATCTACTTCATAAATGGCTGCTTCCATAGCAACTTGAAATAGCCTATACTTGTGCATGGATTTCATTTTTCCTTTACAAATAAAATTGACATTGCAAACTTCAGTTAGAATGTCCGACCAAATAGCAATAGCATTTTTATGGTAAAAAACATGCCAAATGAAACACAAAAATATTATGCCTAAAATGCTTGTTTTTTGTTGTTGTTGTTGTTTTGTTTTGTTGTTTTTCCCCCAATAGGCTGAGCTTTATATCAAAATACATGTACTGGTACTCATGCTCTGTCAAGATTCTCATGCCGTTTTGGTTAGTGTCAGCTGAAGCAGTGATGGAGAATGATGTCATGAAAGACAGGAGCAGAGATCCTCTACACCACAAACTCATCACTTCGAATTACTCTTCCGGAGAGGAGACAAACTTGGACTTGAGCTGTTCAATTAATAATTACACCTTTCACCTCATCTTTAATGCATAATTAGGTCTCATATCAAAGGTGGTATGATGAGAAAGCATTCTGGCCCACTGACGTATAACCCATAGAGCCTCTCTATTTCCCTATTTCCCAGTTTGTTTGTTTTCTTTACCAGTGAAAAGGCACTGAAGGCCCTATAAGCCCACTTTCACCCTCTTTACAACACATTCATATAAAATAAGCAGGGCACGTTTTATTACATAGTTGCACTGACTATCTATTTTTAAACAATACCCTTTTAAGAATTATATTCAGTAAATGTGATCTGCTGTTTTACTTATGTTTCATGTTATTCCAGTTCTTTGAACTGATAGTTGCTTGGTTGTGTGGTTGTTATCGTGACAGCTCAGAGCAGTGAGGTCATTACATAAAAGACAGTGCTGAATCCAGCCTCACACATGTAATGCTATTTTATGATGTCAGAGCTGCAGCTGTTCAAATCGTTTCTAAGAAAAAAAACCTAAAAGTAGATAAAAGATAAAAATCGCATTACCAGTTCCCGGGAAACTGCAACATTTTGCACCCCGTGGTCCAATGTGCAAATCTCTTTAACATATTATATCACATAAAAAAAAATAATATCAAATGTAATATCTATCTATCTATCTATCTATCTATCTATCTATCTATCTATCTATCTATCTATCTATCTATCTATCTATCTATCTATCTATCTATCTATCTATCTATCTATCTATCTATCTATCTATCTATCTATCTATCTATCTATCTATCTATCTATCTATCTATCTATCTATCTATCTATCTATCTATCTATCTATCTATCTATCTATCTATCTATCTATCTATCTATTTCTGCAACTACCTAGCAACCACCCAGGACACCCAAGCGACTGCATAACTACACCCTAGAAACTGCCTAGAAACCACAGGAATCATGCTTGTAACTGCAAATCAACACCTTAGCAACCACGAGCAACATAGCAAAACCCTAGCACTCTCCCAGAATATCCCAGAAATTCTAGCAACCATCTATAGCAACCACTCAAAACACATTACCAACCACTTAGCTACCACCCAGAACACCCTAACAACTGTATAGCAACACCATAGCAACCATCCAGAACACCTAGTAATATCTTAGTGACTGCAGAGCAAAACCCTCGCAACCACACAGAACATCCCAGAAACAACCTATTAGGGTGTTATTTGTTGTTGTGAAGGCATTGCTAGGCAGTTGCAAGGTTGTCCCGAGTGGTCATCTCCAGCCGAGAAAAGGAAAGGGTTTTACAGCCCTTTATCGTACACAAGAGGGATGGGGGGCTCAGACCAATTCTGGACCATTGAATTCTGAATCAGGCCCTTTACATGCTCCCATTCAAGATGCTCTAACGAGTGAGATCCCAGGATTGGTTCACAGCGATAAACCTGAAGTACGCACGCTTTCATGTCTCCATCCTTCCTCAGCACAACCTCGAATGTTTACCAAAGTCACAGAGGCCGCCCTTGTCCCATTGAGGGAAGTGGGCATTCGTATACTCAACTATCTCAACGACTGGCAAATTCTGGCTCACTCTCGACTCGAGAGTTGTTGTGTGCACACATGGTCCTCTAGGATCTTCAGGTCAGCTGGGATAAGAGCAAGCTCTCCTCTGTGCAGAGCATCTCTCCGAGTTGGACTCGGTTGCAATGACAGCATGTTTTTCAGAAATGCTAAACTGAATTTGTTCAATTATACAACAGCGTTCCAAATACTTCCAGAAGCTCCTGGGGCATATGGCATCCTCGGTCACAGTAACGCTGCTTGTGTTGATGTATATGAGGCTGCTTCAGAACTGGCTTCATGCCCAAGTCCCAAAATGGGCATGGGGCCATGGCATTGTGTGTCCATCACTCCCACTGGGGTTTTGCCGCACATTCAGCCCTGGGATATATCTTGGGTTTCTGTGGGCAGGAGTTCCATTAGAACAAGTGTCTGCATGTGTTATGCATTGTGTTATGCATTGTTGTCACAACAGTCGTGTCCAAGACAGGCTGGGGCCCCGTATGCAACGGGGATGCAGCTTGGGGGTTTTGGACAGGCCCCCACTGCACTGGCACACCAACTTCCTCGAGTTGTTGGCTGTTCTAGTCCTGAGGAGGTTTCGACCCTTGATTCAGGGCAAGCAAGTGTTGATCGGGATGCAGTGGTACACAGCTGGCACAGGGGCCTGCACAAGTATGCATTTCTCCCATTAAGCCTCATTGCACAAACACTGTGCCAGATCAGGGAGGACGCACAACAGATCCTGATGGTCACGCCTTATTGTGGGGTCCCTGGACATGATGAGGAATTCAGAGAGCTATCACCAACGGTGATAGACACAATCACTCAATGAGTAGCGCTTATTCGTTGCTTGGTGTTCTTCCCAAGGAGAAGACCCATGGAAATGTGGTATTGAGTCAGTGCTTTCCTTCCTCCAAGAAGGCCTGAAGAGGCACTTATCTACCTCCACCCTGAAGGTGTACGTGGCTGCAATAGAAGCAAATCACGACCCCTTGGATGGTAGATCAGTAGGAAAGCACAACCTGATTATTAGGTTCCTGAGAGGTGCACAGAGATTAAATCCTCCAAGATTGTGGCTCATACCCTCTTGGGATCTCTCAGTGGTCTGTACGCCTTACAGAGAGATCCATTTGAGCCTTTACAGTCAGTCAAGATTAGTGTCTTCTCTATGAAGACAGCCTTTCTGACTGCGCTCACTTTTATCAAGAGGGTGGGGGACCTTCAAGCCCTCCATTAACAAAATGTATCTAGAGGGCCGGCAGACTATCATGTTTTCATCAGGTTCTCACTACCCCTTTCAGGAATCAGGTGGTAACCTTGCAAGTGATCTCTTCTGACATGGGAGACCCTATCTCTGTTGTGCCCAGTGCATGCTTTGCAGATTTACCTGGATTGCACACAGAGTTTTAGTCTTCAAGGAAAAAATGGCCCACTGCATTGTGAATGCCATTGTGTTGTGAGGTACGTTGTGAAAGGATTGAGATGCTGTGTTGGCTCCTTAGCACAAACCTAAATGTGTGAGGCATGGCGGCCATCTTTTATACCCTGTATGCAAATGTCATTATTATCAATTATATTATATTAATTATATTATATTACAGGTTTTTTTATTTGCTTTGGTACTATTTTCACAAGCAAGGTGTACATTTTCAAAACTCTTAGTACAAAAACTGATCACACTTGCAATGCAGCTAGTCATTCTTTCAAAACCTGATGTAATGCTTTCATTCAGTTGCACATATTTTCATTCCACATAATCATTGTTTCAAAAACAAGATTATTGTAATATGTAATGAGAACATTTGGTTTAATCACAGAAACACAACAGTATGATCTTCTTTCAATTTAGTATTTAAAAATCAGTTCATTTAATAGCAAACAATGCAGGATACATGTTTCAAATCACCCTCGTTGCTGAAATCTACAGTAACATACACATTACTGTCATCTAAAGAAAATACACTTACATTGCCTAACTTATGTAATTGAATCCATAATGTTTGTAATAGTATCTATTCAGTGTTTTATCAAAAGGTGTGATGAAGGTACGACACAGCCATGAGGTTCTGGGCTATAGAACATAATCTACTGCCTATACAGTAAATGTTCTCACTGTACCATATGACTGAATCTATACTGTAGTTGACCTTTATAAGGGTGCGTTACAGTAATGCGCAGTCTCTACCATGGTAATCTGTTTACAGTATAACATGGCATACATACTGTAATGTAACATCCTGAATTTGATGCCATCCGTCTCCCTTTTTCTGATTTCTGATCTGTCTGATGTTTCACCATCATTGACACACACACACACACACACACACACACACACACGCACGCACGCACGCACACACACGCACAAACAAGCACGCACGCACGCACGCACGCACGCACGCACGCACGCACGCACGCACGCACACACACACACACACACACTCCATAGACTCTCCATATAGACATTATGATTTTTTTACTTTACAAACTCTATTTTTCCCCTTACACTAAACCTACCCATCACAGAAAACTTTCAGCATTTTTATATTTTCACATTTTTAAGCTTGTTTCCTCTTGGGGACAAAAAAAAAAAAGTCCCTGTAAGGACAAGGATTTAAGATATTGCCATCTTTAATGGGGCATTTTTTCATCCTCATAGAGTTTACCAGGCCACACAGGCATTGAGGATGGATATCGACTACAAAGGGATCGCTTGCGAGCAGCCGAGCACACTTCTTCTTTTCGTGTTCTTAGTGTTCTTCAAAGTTCTTTAATTAGCTGTATAACAATGAGTTTTCGCCCCCCAAAAATTAACATCAAATAAACTAATGTACTGCAATCATTGAATAAATTAACTTTATAGATCTTTCTCTCTTATATCTGGTCAAAGAATTTAATCTACATCACAGCATATATGACGAGTCATGCATATAGTGGGAGAAAAAGCAGTGAATGTGGGTGATGCTCAAACCACTCTTGCATCGATGTTGAATGGTGAAATTGGACATCGTCCCACACAACTAGACAATTTCACTCAATTTGCTCCTGATCAGCCTGCGGAAAGTGGATTTCACTGAGGGAGTTAAACATTTTTTGTATTTCTGTGTTGTGCGGCCCCAAGACAAGACACCAGTGGATTGCAGCACTTGTTGTCCAGGGACATTGACTGTGGCACAATGTTTATATTGGGCTGAATACCATAATTAATGACATGGTCAATTAGGGTGGCTCTGATTTCATTCTAAACCCGTCTGTACCCTATCCTTCTACCTCTCCTCTCTCCTCTCACACCTTGCTCTCCCCTTCCCCTTTTGCCCATGTCTTCTTATATTTTATTCTCCTGCTCTTTCCACTAATACCATTGCCTTCCAGTCTACCATCACTTCTCCCTATTCCTCCATCTTCTCCTCTTCCTATCCTGAACTATTCTTGCTCCATTTCCTCTTTTTATACCATCTTTTCCTTTCTACCTCTTCCACTGTTCCTCTCCCTCTCAGTATTTCCCTTCCTCTATCCTCTCCAAAACCTCTCACTTTTACACCTCTTCCTTTCCCATTCTTTTTTCCCCTTTTTATAGTTTTTGTAATTGAGATAGCTTTGTAAACAGTTATTTCCTGTGGTTTGAGTATTACTAACTCAGCAGATTTATTTGTGGCTAATTGAGAACATTCCAAGTGCAACTGTGAATGTAACAAATTCAACAGAGTTTTGTTTGTTGTGTTTGGAAAAATTGTGCACAAATGATTGTGATTTTTTTACAACCAATAAAAAGAGCAGCTTAATATATACTTTTTTTGGTTGGTATATGAACTACTGTGAAAACATTTGAGAAGCCCACAGTGTTTTGAAAAAATGATGCATGTGATTTGTAATTGGCATAAAATTAAGAGAAATGTACAACCTGTTTAGGAAATTTACAAAGTGTTCAGATTACTGTTAACTTTTGAGAACAGTGACCTGAGTTTTGAGAAATGTGTCAAATCTATTGAGTAATAAAAACTGTAAATGATGAATGGGACACCCTATGGTCTCATGTACTTAACGGACACGCGCATTCGGCAGCAAGTCTGCAATTACTTATGAAGTGTGCCATTTGGGACAGGGCCTATCATAACCTTTACCATATAACAGTGAAAACATGGATAGATGGAAAATTCAGTCAATGGATTGTCAAGTCAAGTAGATTTGAAGTAAATTCCTATGTACACTACCAGTGGACTATACGCAAAAAATTCAGATACTCAGAATTAGGAACATATATGTTTTCTTTATAAATCAATCATTCTTTATAAATCAACATTCAAATAATGTAAGTTTAAGTCTCGATCAAAAGATTGAGTACAAGTATAGGCCAAATATATTTAGACTTTTCGGTCAGTAAATTGTATGCATATTTCTGAGAAGTACATAAAGTATATTTATGAGAAGTTCATAAAACGTAGACTGAAAGTACTTTTCTTATTTTTTAGGTTAAAAGAAGTATACTAATAGTACACTTGAATAAACTTCCTTTTTGTAAGAGTTGTCTTGACAAACTTAAAAAAAAAATCTTGTTAAACATATACTTTTTATTGTTTTATCATTGCTTTTATTGTTTATAACTTGCGATTTTGTGACATCTGAAGTTCATTTTCTACTCAAAATGACACATTCATACTCAAATCGAGGTATTGAATGTTACCGTCATTGTACAGACGGTTTTATCGGACGCACGCGCGTTGTGTTAGTGCAAATTGTTACGAGGATTTTATTGATTTTTATTTTATTGATTTTTTCAGTGTGTACTGTACTTTAGTAAAATTACAAAAAGTTTAATTCAGTTACTATAAAAAAATGAAAAATTACTGTATTTCATAATCAAAAATTAACTGTAAATTACTTTGCAGTATTATACTGTAATCAATTTTACAGCAATTAACAACATTTTTAGAGGATTTTATTGGCAACTTTTTTGCCAGTAAATTCCTGTAAATTCTACGGTACATTTTTTTTTACAGTGTAACATACAACTGCTCTAATCTTTTAATGTTTTGCCTGGTTTTCAAATAAACACCAAAAAATATGGATATTTTAATAAGAAATCACAGTCAATTGCACTCAGTGCTTTTGGCCACATGAGTGCCTTTCTGCTATTCACCCCATGGAATCATTTTCTTTTTGAGAGAATGGAGAATAAAAACTATTCATGCTATATGAGGGAATGCTACATTACAGCTCTCACTTCAGCTGACGGCCATTATGAGTCCATTGTGACTGTTAAAATCCTGAGCAGAAGGTCCAGGTGTCACAACCAAGGGAACTCAAGTTTTTCCTGTATCTTTAGCACACAACTTATTATATCAATTTGGGTTAGTTATTGCCGGCAAAATTACCAAATTATCCATTATCATTTAAACTTCTCTCTTTCATGGAGAAATGACGCTAGAATTAGCTCTAATGTTGTCTGGAAATGGAGCTGAACAGGAAATAGAGTGTGTGAAAGGGCTTGCAGTGGCTAAATGGGAGAGCGCATAAAAAAAGCAGGAAATTAGGTAAAGCTCATTAAAAGAGGGTGTTGCAGCTGGAAGATAAGCAGACTGTGACTTCTCTATTAGACAGCTCGTTACCTGGAGTTATCGAGCAGCAAAGACCAACCATATTGCATGCAGATATGAGCTAAAAGAGAAGATAGAATAGTGTCCACAGAGACTTTGAAACAGAGAAACTTCTGGACATCTTCCTGTGGAGGCTGCAAATGAGATTGTCAGCATATCATATTATTTTTCCACTACTTCATTAAGAATTTTTTTGCCACTATGAGTCATTACATCTGACCTGCGAAACTTTGAAACGCTATTTTCTGATTTATTTTTTAATCTAACCACTGTGATAACAGTAATATTGATAAATCCCCCATTTGTCGGGCAGCTAACCGTTACTAATTAGAATAGAAAGCTTTTTCATCAAAACAGGCACATTGATTTTTCATCAGAACTATTTTTGTCCTCCTTTCCCATGCACGCAAGTCCCATCCAGCATTAGAGTTATAATTATTGTCTTGTTTCCAATCGCTCATCAGACTACATTAGCTGGTATATTAGTCCTGATTCTGCCAGCGGAAAGAAATTCTTAGTTCAGTGTTCACTGAACATTACAGTCACATTGAGTTCTCAAGCAAATTGTTTCTCAACCATATTCTGTCAAACTGTTTCCCTTAAATACTAAAAAAACGAGTCACATTTTAGTTCCTATCCATTAGACACCATATGTTAACAATAGAATAAAATTAGGGCTGTCAAAAGATTAATCATGATTAATCGCATCCAAAATAAACGTTTGTGTTTACATAATATATGTATGTGTACTCTGTTAATTATTATTTTTTATATATAAATACACACACAAGCATGTATATATTTAAGAAAAAAATATTATTTTTTATATATAAAACATTTATATTTATATATATTATAGATTATATAAATGTATATACAGTATATACATGCAAATATTTCTTAAATATATACATGAATGTGTGTGTATTTATATATAAAGAATAATTAACAGAGTACACACACATATATTATGTAAACACAAACTTTTATTTTGGATGCGATTAATCGCGATTAATCTTTTGACAGCCCTAAATAAAATACAATAAAACATTTTTTTTTTAACCTTCATTTCTATCTTTGTATAAGCAAATCTTAAATGTAATATCCATTTTCCAAACTGTACATTACACTATTGCCCTTCCTAACTTCACTTAATATTTAAGAATTTCTTTTGAGCAAAATAGTATAGAATATTACAGCTTTTGCTTTGGCTCAATTCTCGAATTAGAATTTTTTTCTCTCAAAACAATAAGTTCATATATTTGAACAATTATTTTATTATTCACATCATTTTTTTTTATTAATTCAAGCAAATTGTGCAACGTGTGCAAAAGAAGTGCAACTGTCTATAATTTGCAAAATAACTAAATGCACATGGCTTGCTGATCAAATAAATGTTATGGGTGTAGAGTTGTGATGTCCCAGTTGTGACAATTGTGCTTACAGTTTAGAGAATGTTACTGTAATACTATTTCAAAACATAAGCCAAAGACAAAAAACTATAATATCAGCCATTTTGTCACAATATAAAAAAGAAAGTCAGCTTATATCAGCCAGAAAGTTAATATCAATGCTTTCATTGTAACGATAACTAGGAAATTAAAATTGGTCAAGCTTTACATTTATCAAAATTTTAGGCTGTATGTTACACAAATGGGATGGCTATAAAAATCCGATGAAGCCAGTGATCCACATTTAGCATCCGCTTCTAATGTTAGCTCTTGCAGTAGAGAAGTCTCAATAGGCCTCCAGGAAGTTATCAAAATGGAAACACATTTCTGTATAAATTCACACTATACATCATTGTTGTTAAGTGCAAATGTGGCAACATTCATTGATTTATCATTACTCAAGATTTTTACATAAAGAAACTACTATTGGAAATACAGTGTTCTTAATGACTGTGTTTTTACCACAGTTTCTGTGGAATGGTTGGATAAGAAAAAGCATCTGAAAAAACTGCTTCATCAGCAAAATCCACTTAATGTTTGCTTTATGTTCAGATCCCAGCCAGCTGCCGATTGTCTATCCACTCCTGGTGGAAAATAACAGAAACAAATACATGGAGCTAGTGTGAATTACAGATACGGCTCTCGATCACATTATCAGCATTCAGACGTTTTTGTTTGTGTGCGTTTCACATCCTCTAAGCCTAGCAATTTAATCACCCAGATTGCTTTTGATGCCTTTATACTTCAAACGCAGCCATGGTAATTTACCAGCTGAATGAGAGGTATGGCTCTGAACATTACTTTGACAGCCTAGGAACACAGAGCACTGTCTGTCAGACAACCTCACATCTGGGTTAATTTGAGGTTATTTTAAGGACCTAATCATACATACGAACAAAGACAGTAATTCCTAGTCAAAGCTGTTGTCAAATATGGGTGAACAGGCCATTTAGAAATGAGTGCTGGAGGGTTTTCAAACACATTCTTATTAAAAGGTCAGCAGAGTCAGGACTGAGCTGTGAAAACTGCTGTATTTAACATATGTCTTCAGACTCTCAGCAGTAGCTTTGATAAAGGTCACTGAAAAGCCTCTGTGAAAATTAGTATTTGTTTCTCATTTTTAATGGGCAAAGGATGAAAAGGAAGTCAGTGGGTTTAAAGGATACACTTTATTTTTGCTTCTTGCTCAATTTACTTCATTAAAATTAGCTAATGCAACTAACATTTGGTCACTGCATTTCATTGTGCATAGTCAAGCATGACCCCATGACCTGCAGTGGTCTGCATGACCACAGTCAAGTAGTTCCCTTTCGAAAGGGAACTCGCGCTGCGTCAGCTGACGCTACGGGGAACGCCTCCAGCGTGACAGGTGCCTGAAATCACAATAACAAAACGTCAATCCTATTGACCGGCGACAGCCTATGACGTCATCAAGGTGCAACCAGGAAGTATAAAAGGGCGCCTTGCCAACATGACAGTATCTTTTTGTCTTCAGGGACTGTTTGCCGATTTTCACGTAAAGCGTCAAAGAAAGATAAAGCAATCAAAGATGAACTGTGCCCAGAAACAACGCCACTTCCGCAGATGTGTGGACCCGTGTACCAGGTATCTTACACCTGAGGATACACACACACTCTGTGTGTACTGTCTGGGTGAGGAGCATGCACGGGAAGTTCTCGAGGGAGCTTCCTGTGCAAACTGCGAGCGTTTTCCCCTGAAGACGCTCCGCTCTCGTCTGGCTCTCTTCTCGAGGGGAGAGAATTCAGCATCTGGGGACGGCCCCGCTCGAGCTGAGGCTGAGCGGCGTCTGAAGTCCTGGGGTTCCCAGATGGATCTGGCTCGTCGTCTGGAGACTGGTGTGGTGCTCGCAGATGACGATCCAGATCGCGAGGGGCAGACATCGTCGTCTGCGGCTCTTTCAACTGAGCAAAGGATGGATGAATATGAAGATTGAAGATGAAGGATGGATGAAGATTGGTGAGTCAGCTGAGGCTCAAACCTCGCATCCATCCTGTCCCATGTACGGGGAGCTGGTGGAGGTCATGGAGCGCGCTGCAGGTAGACTGCAGCTGCCGTGGCAGCGCGCGAGGAGAGAGGTCGTGCGTCCAAATCGTTTGGATGACCGGTTTCTCTCCGCTCATGACCGCCCAGCTCCCGGGAGTCTTCCATTTCTTCCGGATCTCCATCAACAGATCTCGAAGGGATGGAAGAAGCCGTATTCAGCCCGTATCCATCAGCATTAGCGAGCTAACTTCGCTGATGTCGAGGGATTGGCTGAGGCTGGATATGTGTCGTTGCCGCCCGTGGACGAGATGTTTGCGAACTATCTCGCCTCTGGGCGGCCATCGACACTGAGGTCTCCCACCCTGCCGACCAAACCTCTTAGGACGACATCACGGTTGAACGGCAGGGCGTACATGTCAGCGGGTCACGCTGGGGCGGCTTTACACACCATGGCGGTGTTACAAGCCTACCAGGCGGACCTGCTGAGGGACCTCGATCAGGGGGAGGGACTAACCCCTGATGCGGTGACCGAGTTGCGCCGGACCACGGATCTCGCTCTCCGGGCTGCCAAACAAACCGCGTTTGCCATCGGTCGTTCGATGGCGGCGATGGTAGCCACGGAGAGACATCTGTGGTTGAACCTGGCGGACATCGGGGAGAAAGAGAAGTCCTTTCTCCTGGATGCCCCGGTTTCGCCCTCTGAACTTTTCGGCACCTCCGTGGAGGAGGTGGTCGGAAAGTTCAGGGAGGCGAAGGCGCGCTCGGCGGCATTTAGAACATGCATCCCGCTGAGGTCCGGGACCGCGCCCAGGCAGCCGGGTGTCCCTGGCCCATCACGGTCTGAGGACTGGAGACGGGACCAGCGAACCAGCGTCACCTCTCGAGCGCCCCCTCCGTGGAGGACTGGTGCGCAGAGAAGGCGGGACACCCGCAACAAGAAGAGGAAGGAAGCCGGTGCTGGTAACCGGAAACCAGCGTAGGCAGCGGACTCCGCCTCCCAGGGCGTGCAGATGAGCGCTGCCTTTTTCCCTTCCTCCTGTGAAGTTCCCCTGAGCGCTTTACATCAGGCCGGTGGGCCAATGATGAGCAGAAAATGTAAGATTCTGACGGCCTGCCTGGTTTGTTTGGTGAAAGCGCCCCCCTCAGGATGGTGGTCGTATACTAGCTTGATGGCTGGTTTGAAGCGCCGAGAAGAGCGAGAAGGGTGAAACATTTTCTACTAATGTTTTCAGGACTCCGTTTTTCGGTCTCCTGAGAGGGCTCGGGGGATTATGGAACATTGCTGGACATCGCAGGGCCTGCAGCTCCCCGTGAGTAAGCTAAGAATGATCTTCTTTGCAACATTATATGTATGTGCATAATGCTATACTTTAGCTAGTAGAGATCTACCGCCTCTCCGTGTGTAGCGACTATGAGTCAGATAAAATAATAACTCAACGGGGAACTGAATTAAAATGAAAGACTCGAATGTCACTATGTATTATAAATAATTCAGAATTAATGTTTACACCTTAACTTATTCGTCCGCCGATATGTAAGGACTTAAAGGGGGCTCTGTTAAAGGGAAACATGTATATTTAGCTCAAATGAATGAATTTAATGAATTCATAGGGAATTTTGAGAGTCTATTTTACAGCCGAGCAAATGACTCTTCTAGCGTTCATTTGAACGGGCCGTAAATATCAACTCTGCAGCGGATATTAATATCCGAACAATAGTGAAACACTATTTAACAGCCAGGTAACTTAGATCGGCAGTTCAAGACATTAAATTGATAAGCACATAACACAAGAACAGTTATCTTTGAATACAAACGGAACTTTATTGATTAATCTAACACATCAAACTAATATCTAACATAAACACACACGCTCGCACATTCACACGTTGCAGAAAGGAAGAAGGTGAGGAAAGAATAAGTTCTAAGAGAGAGAAATTATGAAATCCTAAGCAATCTATGCATTTATGAAACATGACCTGAAGAAACCATTGATCAGTAATTTAACCTCCTATCGTTTCTTAGGCAGGGTTATTACATTTGATCTAATGCACCAGTTCAGCTTGGAATCAAAAAGGCGTTACTTGCGTTTGGGTTTCGCGTGTCGTCTGACAAGGGGGAATTCCCTTTTCCTGGCTGGACAGGGATTTTCCCGGATCTTTGATTCGCTGAAGGTCTGGTCGACGTCTGGGGAAGCCAATCACGTGGCGTGTTGGCGGCTGGATGAAAGTCTTGTGGGCGTTGTTTGAAGTTGGAGCGCGCTGTTAGAAACTCGTTGTTGAGAGACTTTTGCGGCGAAACTTAACAGACCTGAGACTTAGCGGAAATAAAATAAACTTTAAGTAAAAGAAAGGAAAGTGAGAGAAAAGCAGATGGCCTGAATGAAATCGTTGTTAACCCATTTTCTCTGAAGTTGGTCTGTCACGATCGTCAGATCGTCTCCTGGGAGCTCCGTTCAGAACTCTCTCTGGTCATACTGCTAGGACTGAGCTCATCTCTGAACTGCGAACAGGCCGCGAACCAGCTCGAACCGAACTGGAACCGAACTTGAGCTGAACTCTGCACTGCTTCTGGTCTGAACTGTACAGAACTGTACACAGAACTGTAGACAGAACTGTAGACAGAACTGAAGACAGAACTGGAGACCGAACTGAACTTTTTCGTTCGTGTTCTGAGACTAAACTCAAACATTTGCCCATCCCCTGGATGGGTTCTGGCCAATTAGGCTTCAGGGGTGACTGTGTCTCCACCCCTCCCACAAAATTGGGTTATCTATAGAATTTAGTTTCCTGCTCTTAAGCAGAGAGTAAATTTAGACCTAATTTCTTACTATAAGGACATGATCAATTCTATAAAGATTTCATTCAGCTCATCTGTTGGATTATACCCATACGAACACACCGGTATCAAACACAATGCTTTTTCATCCACTCATTCAATAGTTACATAATTGCATGAATTGTGAGTAATATACATGCCTAATAGTCTAACTAACGTGTATTAGTTGTAAACACACTAACAAGTTATGTCGAAGGCTATTTGAATGAAAGTCCAATAATCAGTTATTTGATGTACTCCATAAGCTAACAGTTTCTGTGAGCTTACTTGGAGTTTTAGCTGTCACGTGGAGTTCATTTGCTGGTCATGCAAAGACAGAGATCTGGTTGTTTCTTTGTCTTGTGACAACCACGAGCCCTTTGTACTCTTTTAACTGAGTTTGGTGGCGAGTCCATAGGAAGTCAGAACTAGTAGCTCCGGGGCAGAATCAAGCCCCCATCTCCCTCGTGATGATGATGATTTCCTGGAGCTGAATTGTGCTTTGTGAACGGGGATGTTCATTTGATCGAATCATTGGAAGATTAACTCATCTATATGTCTGCGTCCATAATTGCTACAGTGTTATCTCTCTCACTTATGTGAGTGTTTGTATTTGCCGCTCTTGCTCGCGGGCTTGTGGCGCGCGGGGGCGAGTTGTTTGTTTTCCTAGCTTTAAGTATAAAGTAGCATTACGACCGGGTTAAGCACTACTGCGTGAGCTGTAGTGAGATCTGCGTTTTAAATGGGTTTCGGGGCCCCGTTGTTTATGTAAGGGGTGATAATATTTCTTTCCCGAGCCCTGGGTAGATCTAGTGCAGGTTTAGCACCGCACCACTTGGCCTAGGCTTTGCTAAGGATGGGGGGCGCTTCCTTTAAAAGCAGGTATGTCGCCCTAGGCCTGTCTTTAAGTATAAGAACAGTGCATGTTTTTCTGCATCCTTGATTCAGCCTCCTCTTATTACAGAGTAGTCCGGCCAAGGCCCGCCCCCTTCTCTGCATTCTGGGGTTATTTAGTAATGCAGTGTAGGTGTTGCAGCAGGGATAGCGACCTTGCCAGTGGTCGTGGGGCCGGGCTGAGCATCTTTCGCTGTGTGCGTCTAAGACTTTAGTTTTGCTGTGCCCCGCCTTTCAGAGCTGGTGTGGCCACCACCTTCTGGTGGCCCCCGGCCTCATCCTGGAGGATGGTATGGCCGGTGGGTTACATTTTTGTATGATGTGTTTTACCCTCTGCTCTATGTCCTCTGCTCCACCTTCTTTAGGGCTCGGGTCGAGCTGAACATCGCAACCTTCTGCAAAAAGCGGCGGTTTGATCGAATGCTCCCCTGAGGCCCGAGCATTACCAATGGCTGACGTCCTTGCACGAACGGCAGACCGTTGTATGAGAAAGTAATGCGGCGGCCCTGAAGCAGGTGACGTAAGTTGTACTCCCCTCGCTTTAGAGGGTTCCTAAGCATTTGTTTGCTGAGTGCACTGCTGTTGGCAATGTGATTTGGTTCATGTCTGTAGGCACTGCCCTGTGAGACTGCGCTATCGCGGAGGCCCTTTAGCCTCTGGGATGGAGCCAGCCCCAGGTGCGGGCATATGAAGGCCAGCTGGTTGTGAGTAGCCAGCTTGGGCAGTCTGGGCAGCGGACTCCAGGACAAGGGAGTCTCGACGTCGTGGCCCATAGGTGGGCCCCCGAGGATTCTTTCCGTCGACGTCGACTTCAGCAGAAACCTCGTCAACCAGTAGGCCCTCTTTGGCCTCCTTGGGGATGAGTCCCCAGGTGATAACTGGATGTCCAGTTCTTCGTCAGCAGCAGACAGCTACCGTCAGCCCGGGTGCAGCAGCCAGCCTTCTTCTATCCGCGGCAGGGTTCATAGAACCTGCAGACCTCCTATTTGGAGGTAGGCCCTGCCAGGCCTCCCTGAGGGGTAGGCTCCCGTTTTTGGGTTACCTTGGCTCAGATGGTAGGCCCCATCAGGCCTCCCTGAGAGCCTGCTGTGAGTAGCAGGCCTTGCCCGGTCTCCCCCGAGGGGGTATTCCTGAGCATTAGTCCCTCGACGGCTGGCACGAGCTGCTAGTAGGTGGTAGGCGTTACCAAGCCTCCCTAAGGGCCTGCTGTGGGGTAAGCAGGCTCACTGGACCTCCTCTGAGGGGTTGGTCCCGGGCCCCAGTCACTGGATGGCTAGCACGAGCTGCTAGTAGGTAGTAGGCCTCACCCGGCCTCCCTGAGGGCGAGTTCCCGGTTCCCAGTCTCTGTGGCGGTGAGTACGGAGTCCTAGCAGGTAGTAGGCCTCACTAGGCCTCCCTGGAGGACTAGCACGTTCTGCTATCAGGTGGTAGGCGGCGAGCCTCCCTGAGATCGTTCCCCGGTCCCCAGTTCCGGTACCACATGGTGGCATGGGTTGCTAACAGGTAGCAAGCGGCACGGGCTTCCCTGGGGGATTCGCTATTGGATTGTAGGCCTCACTCGGCCTCCTCTAAGGGCATGTTCCGGTTTCGCAGTCACTAGATGAGTCTAGTCACTGTGGAAAAGCTATCTCTAGCGCACCTGTTGTCAGGTGGCAGGCCTAACTAAGCCTCCCTGAAGGAACGCCCAACGACTAAACAGGTGGTAGGCCTCACTAGGCCTCCCTGACGGAGCGAGTCCCTGTTCTCCCAGCTACCTCGAGGGCTAGCTCGACTGCTATCAGGTGGTAGGCCTGCTAGGCCTCCCTGAGGGCGAGCTCCGTGGTTTGGACACGCGAGCAGTCGGCACAGGTTACCAGGTGGAGGCCCCTTCTGGCCTCCCTGGGGGACGAGTTCCCTAGGAGGGAACACATAACTGGCTTTACGCTGACAGCTGGTGGTCACCTGCTATCAGGCGCCGGTTTCTAGCCGGTAGCACCTGAAGGCTGTGTTCATACCCTAGCATGACGAGACGACGCTGCTACTATGTGGTCCCTACAGGAAGGGACTCTCATAGATCGCCTACAGCATGGTTACCTACCAGGCAGGCTTGGGAGCTCCTCTCAAGTGAGAGTCTTCTGTGAGCTGACAGCTGCTTGGCACTGATCCGTCGGTTGTAGGCCCATCGAGGCCTCCCAGCAAGGATCAGCCTGTAGGCCTGTTCGGCCTCCTGAGCACGTTTGAAAATAAGTGCTTGGTAGATCCTAGGATTGAGTGGCTAAACTCCCCTCGCTAGCAAGGGTTAGAAAGCACTTCGCTGAGCGCTGCTCTCCAGGATAACCCGTCTCTGAGGTCCGGCTGGTGGAGGACACTGCCTTTTTGCAGTACCCTAGCAGGATGTCTCTCCGGAGGCAAGTACCAGAGGCTCTGTACTTAAGCAGACAGGGGTTGGCCGAACTGACGTGTCCCACATAGAGGTCGCTAGGTCAGGCCTCCCTGGTGGCATTCGGTGAATTCTTCCCGAAAAGTGACTGGCACGGGTTCCCTCGGGTCCCCCTGCCACGTTCCCTTAAAGGAACCCCTTCTGTTGAACGGGCTGGTTCCAGGCATTCGAGCGGCCAGGGTAGGACTTCATGTTGTATGCGAAGTTTCCTTCTCAGGTTTATAGCTTGGGCTTTGACCGTAGGGAGCGCTGTCACTGACAGCCTAATGTGACCAGAAGGGGAGTGGTTCAGGCTTTTCAGTTGAATTTGCTTGTCCTGACAGTTGTCACTGCCAGTGGGCATGCACTCCTTTCGGCATGGCGACGTTGGTATATCGTTCCCCGTAGCTTCAGCTGACGCAGCGCGAGTTCCCTTTCGAAAGGGAACGTCTCTGGTTACGTATGTAACCTATGTTCCCTGAGAACAGGGAACGAGACGCTGCGTCACTTTGCCATGCCGCAAGGCTTGCCTGCCAAACAGTCCCTTCAGACGTTTAGATACTGTCATGTTGGCAAGGCGCCCTTTTATACTTCCTGGTTGCACCTTGATGACGTCATAGGCTGTCGCCGGTCAATAGGATTGACGTTTTGATATTGTGATTTCAGGCACCTGTCACGCTGGAGGCGTTCCCCGTAGCGTCAGCTGATGCAGCGTCTCGTTCCCTGTTCTCAGGGAACATAGGTTACATACGTAACCAGAGACGATATTTTATAATCTATTTATATTGGGACAACATGAATAATTGAAATTGACATTAACAGCCCTTGTGAAAAAGAAACAGACTTTAGCATGCTTAAAAAAAGAGTACTGATTATGGAAATAATATACTTTAAAAGAATATACTTAAGTGTGAACTTAATGCAAGAACTTACAACACTTAACTGCATGTTATTTACAATGAAATAAAAATGTATTATTGTATAAAATATTAAATGCAATAAGTTGAACTTAAGGCTACTTTTTGACATAAATTATCTTTACATGTAATTTCATAAGCTCTATTGTTTAGTACATTTAAAATATATTAACTTTAAATGTAACATCAAATAATAATCAAGATGTAATTTAGTATGTTAATCAACACACAAAAATAAGTTAACTTTTTTAAAGCTTGACAAATGATTTTTAAAAAAAATAATGATTTAAAAAATACTTTAAAGGAAAAGTGGTTCTTAAGTAGCACCAAAACATTGCTGGTCTAGAAGTAAGAACCGCTTGCATCAGGGGCTGGGGACGGGGTTACCGTGACCAATAAGACAAACACAAACTTGTGACCGCCATTTTTGAAATAGCATCTAATCGAGCTAATAGCTGCTCGATTGTAATCTCTGCAAATCACAGCGAGGTGCACGAATGCGCTGGATTCGCTGTGTTTTGATGCCGATGTAGAATCTCAAAGCCATGTGCATCAATAATGCCACTTTCACCATTGTTGAGGGAAGGCTTGTTCGAGATGTATCGGCGCCGATCGCTGTATGACATCAAAGTACAACGAGAGTATACAATTCCTTATGCTTTTGAATCGCTCTTGCGGTACTTTGATATAATACACTCGTCGGTCAACGCAGCGCCAATGCATCTCGAACAAGCCTGGTTTGTTTGTGTTTCCAACTGCCTCGCTAGCGTTGCTGAGAAAAATGAGACGTATACAGTGACATAGGACCTGTCTCTGTGGTGGCTTGGTGGCTCTCTAGTATGTGGAAAGGCAAACCAGTTCTTAGAAGGCTCGTTAGTCGAACCAACTCCGAACAGGTGCTAGCACTAGCTCTGAACTAGCACCCGGTTCATGCTGGTGGAAACGGGGTAAAAGAGGAATAGTGGTATTTTGTATTTGTTTTACACAAATTAACTTATTTACACTAAATTACTCTGGTACCATTTCCGCCTGGATTTGGCCTACCCAAATTAAAAAGGTTCCCATAATACAGTGGCCTAAATGAAAACATTTGGTGTAATTTTACAGGGAACCCTTTGAAGTTACATAAACCACTGCTAATAGTGATAAACATGTAAGTATATGTTGTCTGAGCTGTAATAAACCCCCTCAAAAAAGAGGCGCTTTTTGATTTTTTGGTTATAAATTCATTTTTGAATGTGTATAACTCAGGCCCTGTGTGCTCTAGCACCATGCAGACAGTTTTGGCTGTTTCCAGCATGTCAGCAAACACTGGAAAAGGCAGAAATTACATAAAAAAGGTATTCCTCCTCCATTCAGATCCATTTGAATAAATCTTGCATACAACATGATACAGACAAAATTCTTCAAACATAACTTCAAAGGGTTTCCTGTAAAATGACACCAGAATTGTGTATTAAGACCACTGTATGTGGGTATGGGAAGCTTTTCAATTTGGGTTGGCCAAATCCAGGCGGAAATCCCCCAAAATGGTCCCAGAGCATAACAGGTTAAAAACAAAAAGTAGACATTTGATATTTAGTACAAATGCAAGTGCAATTCAATTAAGAAATTTTCTTTTTCACAAGGGTGGGCAGGGGACTGTTTTTAAACAAGATGAAAAAAGGTGATGTGTAACTGTTCTTTTAATTTGGGGTTTAGAAGAGTTTCTTCTACAAATAACATGTTACACCTAGTAAATAAATGGAGCACATTTAGCATGCAAATGTTCATTGCTACTCACTATTAACTGCAAGAGATTAATTTAATTTGCTCTGATGTATTTTATTGGAGTTAACTGAATTAATTTATGTTTCCAGTTTCCACTACACAGATATTTGAGATTATGGGCCCTATCTTGCACCCAGCGCAATTGACTTTGTACACCGACGCATGTGTCATTCCTATTTTGCACCCGCGCAAAGCGCGCTTTTCCTTCCACAGAAGCACGTCGCTAAACTAGTGAATGAACTTGCGCTACCTGGGCGGTTCAGCGCAAAAAAGGAGGCGTGTTCCGGCGCAAACAATCCCTGGTGCTATTTTGCTGTTCCATTAAACAATTGCGCCACTGACCAGAAAAACCAGTCTAAAGTCAGTGGCGCGCTGCGCGTTGTTCATTATGCTATTTTAAGGGCGCATGCTTGACCATAATGTATAGCGTGCACCACGCGCATACACTTTGCTCATGTAACCTACACTGATGCAACAGTTATTTTTGCAAATCATAAATTGTTACACTAAAAAATATTAAAGGGGTGGTAAACCACGATTTCACTATTCTAACTTTAGCTAACGTGTAATGTTGCTGCTTGAGCATAAACAACATCTGCAAAGTTACAACGTTCAAAGTTTAAAGCAAAGGGAGATATTTGCTTTTAAAGAAATCAGTTTCTAAGGACTACAGCAAACGGCCGCTAGGGACTACTACACATTCACCCAGGTTTTGCTGACATCACCAGGCCCAATATTTACATAAACCCCTCCTCCGGGGAATATGAAATAAGGGGGGCGAGGCAATTTTGTATCGCCGCGGGGAAGCGTTAGTAGGCTGTGTTTTTGCCGCAATGCCGAAGAAACGCTGTTATTTTCATCCGGATTGCAGGTCTGGGGTACTTGCTCTGTTCAGCCTTCCTTGGGAAGGGGGTGCGTTGCAGAGCGTTTAACATACAGCATGTTATATGCACGTGTGTTTGAGTCAGCGGGGAATCAGGCGCGCGCAGGGCTCCCTGCATCCACCGTCTTCGCGATTTCAATACATGGAAGCTTTAGCGTAAGTTCTGCCAGGAAGACTTAATTGTCATGTCACTTTAATTCTATCTATCCAATCACATGCTAAATACCTGGGTATAAAAGATCGGTACTTACTCATGTCTGAGTTCGCAGATGCTGACGCTCCCATTCACCGCCATCCTCCCCACCACCTCCAAGTCAAATCCTTCCCTACATCCACCCCACCACCACCAGGATGGTCCCTTCCATACCTCACGTGGGGGTCGGCTGCGCCTCTGCCTTCGTCTTCAGGCAGGATATGCAGAGTCCGGACCCTCAGATTGCGAGCTACGGACGGGGCCTATGCCAATATACTTTATTGTTTGCTGGGTTGTTAATAAATGGATAATTGTCACAGTATTTATTCTCCCGAGTCTTTCTGGCAGAACAGATTTGCACAATGTCAGCTGCGTGAAAAAAACACTGCCGGTGCGTGGATGCACGACGCGCGCGCTGCACATTTCACGGAGGACAACACAATCTTCCACAAACTTCGCGAGTTCAATACAGGATATGCACAACGGCTTGTCCTGAAAGCTGGATTTACAAACAGAAGCTGTTTACGGGCCACAACCTGTAAGTCTGATTTATTTTTCATCGATGTGTTTTCCTGTAATAGGTTGTAGCAAGGAAGTAAACAGATGACAACACTGTTCTGCAAACCAGTCTGTTAAATGCTCATTCATACTTAACGTTATCCGACGAACACCTATCGTTACAAACACTAACGTTAAAATCTCAACAGCGAACCTGGCATTAGTGTAAATGATTCTTTGATTAGAGCTTTTATGTATTGTTTATCTACAGGCATGCTAAACATGGTTCTGTGTGTGATTTGGCTAACTTACTAGTTAAAGCCAGTGCTTAGTGTTTGTTTTGGGTTAGTTCTTGCGACAGATATTTGGCTATAATCGTTCTAAAAATACAAAAGTTAAAGTGCCATTCAGTAGCGATCATTATAGATCCGCAGTCTTTACTCTCGAGGACTGAACAGGTTCTGCTCGATCATCTTCACTCAAATGTTCTGGGTCTGATTCGGGCGGTAAGGGGCGTGACGTTTCCGACGTGCACTGCGGTTAGCGAATCACAACACACTGGGCCAGCTAACCAATCTGAGCCCACTGCGTATTTTTGAGGGACTGGCTTCATACAACCCGGAAAGCATCAGACCGTTTTACAAGGAGGGACAGAGCAGTGTAGAATAAAGGTCAAATATATGAAAAATAAGGCAATTTTTTTTAAAACGAAGCATGAACACATGTTACAGTGCACCCCACAAACACAATCAAGCCTTCAAAAGAATGTGTTTTACCACCCCTTTAACACATGAGATGACGGAAATCATTGTGGTGTGCCACGAAGATGTGAAAAAATAGGCATAAATCTAGCTTACAAATTATTCAGGCTAATTGTAGTCTAATAATTAAGGAGACCTGTTTGCCCAATAGTGGCAACTTCTGGCAAGACATATATGTATATAAGGACATCTAACAAATTGGTTTGTCCGTCAAGAACCAGGAAAAAAAATCGGTGAGGGTGGACGCAGCGATGTCCTCTGCTGGCGTCAGGTCCTGAGTAGAGGCAGATCCACCTCCCGTTACACGGCGTGCCCGATTGATGCTGGCAAGCTTGGACTTTCCCCGTCTTCTGATGTCATTGTAGCGCTTGCGGCACTGGTGCGACGTCCTGGGGATGCCAGCTGATGAAACAATTGTGGCTATTTCCTCCCACGCCTGTTTAACCGACGCTATTTTGGGTGGGTTTCTCCCATCCCCATACAACACAACTTCTCTGTCTTTCACTGCTCTTACAAGCACATCAGTCTCCTCGGCTGTGAACCGCTCCTGGCGTGCGCCTGGTAAATACGCCATAATAATAGCAATCCATAATGGAACTTGCGCACCTGCTTTTACAGGGAATGTTGGATGACGCTCGGATTGGTTTATTCACGTTACTCCCAAACCACACCTATGAATAATGAAGCTACTTCAGACCAACCCATTTTAGATTTGCGCCGGGCGCAAGAGCCATTTATCCCGCCGGGAAAATAGCAACAGCGCCGAGACCCGCCCACAAAGTTACTTGACCTTCGCTCTTTGACACTTGCGTTTCAGATCGTTAAAATAGGGCCTTATGGGTTTTAATTATGAAAATCCAACATTCCACCTTAATTAAGTTCAGCCAAAGACTTTGTTTTTCTTCAAATAAACAAGCATACTTGATGAGCTTCTTCTTTTATATGTTTGGCCCTTGTAATCAATAAATCTTGGAAGTGCCAAACTGGTGTAATTTAAAAAACAGCAACCTTTGTAAGTTTTGCTATAGCAATAGCATGAAATCATGCATGCATGTAAAACAACAGTAGAAGGCCACAGATGAAGAGTTTCTTGTCTGAATGGGATACTGCTATCCGTTCCTGAATGTTTTGCATGCAGTATCATATATTTGGAGATCAATTCTCACAGCTACATTTAAAATGCAGAGGTAAATACATCCTTTGATTGTGACAGTGCACAGTCTTTCAGCGAAAGAGGTAACACATCAAGCAAGTGGTATTTCTTTCTGCAGGGTTTCACCACTTTCCACAAATTATGGTGTTAATTTACCGAAGAGTTGTACCACTTTTTGCATAGGATATTTCAGTGCAAAAACCTGCATCTTATTCACCAACCACTCACAATCCAGCTTAAGCAGGTGCAAAATGCCCTGAAATAGTGATTTGCATAATTATTAGTGAATCAAGTGCAAAACAACCAGCATGTGCAAATATACAGTAAATGCCATTCCTTTGTGATTTATCCTCTGTATATTAAACAAGAATTCTTAAAAAAGGGACACTCCCATCGGAAGATACATCTTTAGGGGGCATGCTATATAAGAATTTACATAGGAAATTAACTGTCATTGCCTCACTATTGCCACTATATCTTATAAATCTCTTATTTTTTTAGTTGCTGCTGGCCTGTTTTTATATTCAAACGTGGCGGTAATCTTAACCATGAGAGCCGTTATCTCTAATGTCAATGCAATAGCTCACTTTAAGAGTCATTTACTAAATTATGTTACATTGTCATTCATCTTTGCCTCGGCCATGCTAAGTTTGATAAAGGTGCAATCCACTTGAAGAATGTATAATTTTTTCAAATAATGGAAGAAGTGCCCATTCACTTCAAAGAGTCGGTTATCATTACCTCTCATGATGTTACTGATCATGAATACATTATGGAAGGTTTGTTATTCAGGTTGACTCTTCTTTGCATGATATTTATACGTGCAGAGCTCTTATGGAATTTTACAACAACATACACTCATACAACTATTTAAACACACCAACTCTAAACACATTTCTAATGAAAAAATATGTACTTTCTCTGACACATTCCATTACTATAATTGGTGCTTTTCATTTTAACATAAAAAAAATTAAATGGATTGGAAAGACTTTAAACTGATCTGATATTTCATAAAATATTGAAATACACAAAGGAATTTCATTATTATTTCATTGCAAAAACAAAAAACATTATTTTCAATTAATACTGAATGTATTGAAGTAAATTAGAATGAGCTTTAAGAAACTGTAGCTTATGTGCAGTTTATTTTGTTGTGTAATTTGTTAGACCGGTGATCCATTCCTGTCATGACAGAAAGAAGAATAATTACAGATGAGTCACTTTGGAGAATTGCTTGAGCCTTAAGCACATCCACTGGTTTTTGAGTGGCAAGAGCACATGCTGTGATCCAGATGAAGTAAATGAGAACCGAAGATAACAAATCAGCTCGACGTTCCTGATCCAATACTGTGTAATAATCACCATTAAAAATGTGACCGCAGCAAAAATGCTAATTTAATTTGAGAAAACAATCATGTTTTTTCTCCTCAGGTCATGTACCGAAACAGGTATCAGTTTTAGTCTTGAGAGAGATGGAAACAGGAGCAGGGAACAGTAGCCGCGTTTCGATTACAGATTTGCGCACAACTTTTGTGGTATTTTCTAAATGTCGATAAAAAATGATTGCAAAATGACAGCGTTTCTATTAACCTATGTTCTTGTGATAAGTCATTCCAAAAATCATGGCAACAAATGTTGGTAGGTTTACATATATCCCAGCCACCGCACTAGCCATTATTTTTAATCAAAGGGAGTGGCCACGTATGTTTCTGGGTGTTTCTCCCTCCCATCTGCTTCAAGGTCTTGATAATTGTAGCATTTCTTTGTTTAGCATCCAGTATTCCCATAAATGATTTTGTCTTTTAATAAAGAACTCTGTCTCATCATCTGTCCAAACATACCACGTCATCTTTAAAGAATGACCAACTTTTACTTGCACCAGGTGGCCTGTAAATGCACAAAAAAAAAAAAGTGGGATTTGCAAAATATTCCTTTTTCGGATTGGCTGAAAAACCACCTCATGCGAGAGTAAAATATTTTTTTATATTTTTTTTGCGATAAATGGGAGTTTTTGTGAAATTGACGTGTTTCCATTGGCGTTTTTTCAAGTCACAATTTCAATTTGCGCAGTTTGAAGGGTAATGGAAACGCAGATAATGACTCACTGTTGCTGAGGTAAAAACTAAAGGAATTGCATGCTAATAAAGGGCCCAATGAGACGTCTAATTGTGTATTGAGGTCCCAATGAATGATTCAGCTATATTCAATCTAAACTAGGTTATATGAACCACCCTTACCGAAAAAAGAAGTTGATTCAAGTGTGCTATTTGTATACTTCTAATATGTACGAATTTATGTTGTATACTGTAATAGACATTGAACATGCAAAATCATTGCTGATTCCCAATAAGAGGTTGTTACAGTGTTATTGTACAGTGGTAATGTAATATACTAACGGACTAATGACCTAACAAGACACATATAAACACAATGAAATAAGGAACCAATCAAAAGGTGATACATCAGACAAGGAACCAATGATAACATAATACATGAGACTAGGGAAGCACATGACAGGATCACATGATGGAATAAGGGAATCACATAACAAAACCAGGAAACAAAGAAACCATAACTACAAAATAAAACAACATGAAACATGAACATGAAACAAAACCCAAAACAGACATGACACCCAACCCCTAAACCCCCTACCTCTAGTGGCGGCTCCAGGCACCCATACTGAACATAAACCAGAACACAGTCCAGAAGGGTGGTGGATCGGAGGCGTTCGAGGGATCGAGTGGTGGGTCTTGAGTGTTGAGCAGTAGCAGGTCTGGAGTGTGGAGCAATGGCGGACCAGGGCAGTGGAGCAGTGGCGTGCCTAGAGTATGGAGCAGTGGCGGGCCTGGAACATGGAGCAGTGGTGGGCCAGAGCAGGCAGAGGTTTCAGAGATGGCCTCCTTAACCATGACAGGGCAGGCAGAGGTTTCAGAGATGACCTCCTTGGCCGTGACAGGACAGGCAAAGTGTTCACAATGATCGCCGCAGCCTCGGGAGGAGTTGTAGCGGTCGCCACGGTCTTAGAAGGAGGAGGGGAAGTGTGAATGACCCAAACACACAAGATGGCAACTGTCATCACAGGCAGCACAGACAACAGTGGCAGGAACTCTGGGACCACCGGACTTGGAAGAGCGGAGACCACCGGACTTGAGGCCACTGGATTTGGGACCACAATTTGGGCAAGCCAGATAGTTTTAGTACCAAAAGGTTCTGTGTGGATTATCGCAAAGTGAATGCTGTGTTGAAGTTCGACACATATCCAGTGCCACGTTGATGAATTGCTTGATCGGTTAGGTGCAGTTTGTTTTTATTTGACATTGGATCTGACCAAAGGGTAGGCAGATCCTCTTATCTCCTCTATCCAAAGAAAAAACTGCCTTCACTATGCCGTTCAGATTACACCTATTTGTTACGCTTCCCTTTGGGTTGTTACAGGCTACTTTTCAGCGTCTCATGGATAGGATCCTCCGGCTGGATTCTGCATATGTCGCTGCCTATCTTGATGATATATTAATTTACAGTACTGATTGGCAGCTACATATGAAACTCCAAACTCCAAGAACAAAAAGGAGGTGAGACAGTTCCTGGGGCTGGCAGGATATTACAGGTGGTTTGTGCCTAATTATTTGAACCTCACCAGCCCACTGACTGATCTCACTAAAAAGGAAGCACTAGACCCTGCCCAATGGATGGAGCTGTGTCAACAGGCTTTCACCCAGATAAAGGCTGCTCTGTGTGGCGGACCGCTATTACACTCTCCTGATGTCAGTCTCCCTTTTTGTTGCATACGGACGCATCGGACCGGGGGCTGGGGGCGGTCCTGTCAGGGTGGAGGGAGAGGAGTGGCCTGTGCTGTACCTCATTCGGAGGCTCTCTAAAAGAGAGTCGAGGTATAGCTCCATTGAGAAAGAATGCCCAGCAATTAGATGGGTCGTCCTCACTCTCCGCTATTACCTCCTGGAACGGGAATTCACCCTCTTTTTAGACTACGCACCTCTGCAGTGGCTCCACCCAATGCACGGATCACTTGTTGGTATCTGGATCTACAGCCTTTTAAGTTCAAAGTGGTACACAGGCAGGGGGCACAGATGGCTGAAGCGGACTTTCTCTCCAGGAGGTGTGGGGGGAGGCTTCCGGCTGGAGTTAGGCGGTGGGGGTATGTGGCGAGGGGGGCGTAGTTTAGTGGAGTCAGGGAGAACAAGTCAGCAGATGAGCGGTGAGTAAGTTGGTCAAATGCAAAATGACTAACACTCTGCAGTAATTGCAGTAATTGGCGTGGAGAGAGATAGAATACAGCAAACTCGTGTGTGCGTCAGCTGGAACTGGAAAAGATACCAGAGACAGTTAATTTGAATTGAGTGCAAGAAGAGCAGGTGTTTTGTTTATTTTGAAGCCGAGAATAAAGAGTTGTCAGTTCGCCCAGCCGACCCTGTCTTCTCCTTACTTATTTATGAACCTCGTCACACTTATGAACCTCGTCACCTCGTGATGGTCATGACATGATGAGGCTCTGGTGTGGCGGCCACGAGGTGACGAGGCTCTGGTGTGGCGGCGGTGATGTGACAAGGCTCTATCGTGATGGCCATGACGTGATGAGGCTCTGGCCTGACATTCACTGTAGGAGTGAAGAGTTCCTCATCAGCCACTCCCAAAGTAAATGAAGAACCGGTCAGCAAAAGAGCATGGTCAATAAATTCCATCAAAGTCCAGCTGATAGAACCTCTAGGCATCCTAGAGGAGACTGGTTCATTTAGACCAGCATGAAAAACGTCTTTGAGAGCAATGTCATTGAAGCCCACCTGATCTGCTAAGTCCACAGAACTCTTTGACATCCTTGACGGAGGTGCAGGAGACGAACTGCTGGGTTCATTTTCTTTGGTCTAGCTTTCTGTAACTGAGTCCACACTCTACAAAATGCTGGGTTAAAAACAACCCAATTTGCACTCAAAAAAATGATTCAAGCCCTTCATAGATGTGACACATTTAAATTCTGTTCACTTTACTTAAACATATCTAATTTCGTCACAACTTAATTTAATTGTGTTCAAACAACCTAATATATTTAAAACTTAAGTTTACTTAATTCAGTTGTGTTAAAACTACATTAAATATTTGTGTTGACATAACTAACTGGGCAGTTCCCAGCATGCTTTGCAAGGGACTCCATTAGGAGAGTAAATTTAGCGATTAAAGTGTTATTTTATATGTTTTTCTGTAAAGGGAATGATGTTGTTAGTAATGTTAGTGTTTAATGTTCAGTTATGTTGGACATTTAGAGAGGTTTCTGTAAAGTTTTTTTAATTTTGTGGTTACCGTTATGCTGAAGAGTGGCGCCAGTGATCTATGCTAATGTCAAACCTCTTTTCTTATATATTCATTATATACATTGTATATGATGATGAATTAAATTGCATATAATTGGTTTTCCAATTATTTTTTTTAATTTAAGTTTGACAAGAAAAAAAAGTAATGTTATACGTATATAAATATCAATTAAACTATTAGATAAAATTGAGTTGAACCAACTCAATTACATTTCATTGTATGAATTAGTTTTTTATGAGTTGGGGTTACACATATTTATTGGATGGAAAACCTCCCCTCAGGTAAACTGAGTTTGTCCAATGAGTTATTTTTTTGAGTGTGCATGTTCATTTAACTTAACCGATTTTATTTATAGGGAAGCAATTCCTCTGATTTAGTTCAACATTACTATTTCACATAGATTCTTCCCCATTCAGTCGTGTTGTCCCAACACAAGGAGTTTACATAGATTAGAAAAATTCCATTAATGTTAATAAAAAGCAATTTGCTTGTGTGGAACCACTGTCCATAATTAAATTAAGTAAGTTTAACGAATCATTTTTTTGAGTGTGGGTTATTTGGCAATCCAGCGCTGGGTTGTTTTTAGTCATATGGTTGGGTTAAATGTGGGTTGTTTAATTGAACTCAACTATTGATTAAAAATTACTATCTTGCTGGCTTAAAATGAACCCAAAATATGTTGAAAGTTAAAATCACACAGAATTACTACAGTAACAACACAGGAAACAGTAATAACATTTATACAGTTAAACGAAATTGCTTTTTAAAAGTTAAACATTTATTAGATAATATTTAAAAACAAATTTGACCATATTTCGCTTTTTTTTCACGCCAAAGCACTATGGCCAAAACTCGCTGCAGCCAGTTTTCACATTTTTCTATCCTCTCCGCTTTGATTTTATATTCCTGTCGTAAGCACAGAGGTGTGTTGCCGAAATCTGTTCTGCATGTAGTGTAGAGGAGAACTGGCCCCCCAACTGAGTCTGGGAGTATTGGTTCCTTGCCACTGTTGCCTTTGGCTTTTGGCTTGCTTAGTTGCGGACACTAAATATTCAACAATATTGCTAATCTGCCTGCATTTACACCATTGCATGAGAATTGGACATCTCGATTACATTTTTTGTTGCATTATTTTCCTGTTATCACTTTAAAGCTGCTTTGAAACAATCTGTATTGTAAAAAGCACTATATAAATAAAGGTGACTTGACTAGTGTGAATGCTGTAGCATCTAGCATTGTTTTCTTTGTAAACATGCACTGGATTGACGTTTTTGATAGTTGCACTCATGTCTTTTGCAGTTCTGAGCCATTGATGGGCGCTGTTCGGTGGCTCTGCAACTGCTACTGCTCTGCATGTAGTGTGAATGCTGTAGCATCTGGCATTGTTTTCTATGTAAACATGGATGGTGTTTGATAGTTTTGCAGTTCTGAAATACGGCACTTCAGTGCGTCTCTAGACCGATATATTTTTTATTCCACTGCCCTAGGTCTGGTATTTTTGAATGCAAAAAAAATTATTGTTTTGGTTTTAGGCCATTGTGCTTTTGTGGTTAAATATGCAGGGCAGTGGGACTCTAGGGCTTGGTTTTTAAAGTTGTTTTTTTAACTTGAGCGAGATGCTGCAAAAGAAGCGAGGCACCAGCACAACGGTCAAGCACATAAATCGTGTGTTTACATAAAAAGTAATGGAAAAGTAGCACAGTGGAATGGAAAAAACATGTTCAGTGTGAATGTCCCCTTGCTGTGATCTGATATAAGCCATATACTCAGTTATCACAGATCTGCTAAGTATCATGGTTATGTTTTCTTGCAATTCAGTTGCATTTCCTCAGCACTGTTTCCATGGTACTGCAGAGGCAAATGATTAGGTGCAGATGTGAATAATTTTTAGCATTTGTGTTTCTCAGTCATCACACAATAAGTGCATGTTTAGGGTCCATTAAATGTATCCATGGAGACAAATGCCTTGTTTGTGGGAGGTGAGAGATCCTCCTGAATACCTTCTTCTGGTTTGTCTTTGTTGGAATTGTCTTGAAATGGTCCTTTTACTAGCAAGCTCTTGCAAAAGGCTTTCTAATAATAAGTGGGCTGAAACAATGATCGATGAAAGAAAAACTCCACCAAAGGAGTGAGAGTGGTTTTGAGCAATTTTAATTTAAATTTGAGAAGGGCAGAGTACGAAGCACAGACTCTATATTAGTGAAATATAATAATTGCTGCACTTTGCTCTGATCTTTGTTTTTTTTTTACTCACTGTAATTTTTTCCCCCTTAATACAACTTAAAAACTTTAGATCAGTGCTAACAAACAGCTGTAGTAATAGCACAACAAAGATGAACTCAAAGAAAACAGGCTTTACTGAGAATTTCCACAACACAGGAGGGAGGGAGCATAGGGAGTAACCATGACAAACTAACGACGACACAGAAAACTGATCAAAGGTAAAATAGGACCAGAACACAGAGAGATGAAACTCTGGGTGGGGACCGCTTATAGTTATTCACAAGTTTGTTTACCCATATACTCTTTAGCTAATAAGCTACATCGAGGAGTCCGCGCGGACCAACCAAACAACGACTCAAAGGGTGTAAACCCTGTTCACGGATACCGAAAAGCATGTACGGGATCATGAGGTCCCAGTCACGTCCATCCTCAGCTACAAACCGCCTTAACATCTGCTTTAGAGTTTGGTTGAAACACTCAACTAGACCATCCGTTTGAGGGTGGTAGACTGAAGTACGGAGCTGTTTGACTCCCAGCAATTGGCATAGGTCATAAGCCATGAGCTTAGACATGATCATGATTAGCCCTGGTCGGCAGAGGTGTAAAGTACTTGAGTAATTGTACTTAATTTCTGTACTTAATTATTTTTATTTTTAATACTTAATTAAGTATTATTTTTGAGGATTTTTACTTTACTTGAGTACAATTAAAAATCAATACTTTTACTTTTACTTAATTACATTTTTTAAGAAAAAAAAAGTACTTTTTACTCCTTACAATTTTATTTACAGACAAAAAGTACTTCTTTTTTTTCATTCTATTTTCCCTTGCTATTACCAAACCAATTGAATTGCACTGATGCCCAGTTTAATTTAAATGTTTAATTTAAATGTATTTATTCTGCCAATGAGATTCATTTTCACATTCCATGAAATTGGTCAGACATGTTAATTGGTCCTTTGGAAGTGACGTCATGTCGCATCAATTACCACAATGCAGCACCTTGACCTGGGCTGCGTTTCCCAAAACCATTGTAAGCCTAAGTTGATCGTAGAGACCATTGGTGGCAATTGTTCTACGATCAACTTAAGCTTACGATGGTTTTGGGAAACGCATCCCTGGAAATTAGAGTGAGAGGCTTTTCAGCACTGTAAGATAGCAAGACAGCCCCAAAAGACGCTTGACACTCACAATTTTGAAAATCAGCTTCTGCTTAAAGGGATAGTTCACCCAAAAATGAAAATGTGATGTTTATCTGCTTACATGTAGGTGTCTTTCTTCAGTAGAACACAAATGAAGATTTTTAACTCCAACAGTCTATCAGTCGTATAATGCATGTGAATGGTACATGTCTACTAGCATCATCTATGAGAGTAAAAAAAAAAATGCACAGACAAATCCATATTAAACTCTGCAGCTTGTGACAACACATTGATGTCCTAAGACATAAAACGATCGGTTTGTGCGAGAAACCGAACAGTATTTATATAAGATTTTTACCTCAAAAACGATCTATGTCCGACACCCGTTCAGCGCGCCATCACTTCCGGTAAGTGTGGTCAATGTACATAATAATAATAATAATAATTTGATACATTTATATAGCGCTTTTTTGGGTACTCAAATCGCTTTACATATAGAAGGAGGAAATCTCCTCAACCAACACCAATGTGCAGCTCCACCTGGATGATGCGACAGCAGCCATATTGCACCAGAACCAGCTTATGGTGGAGAGGAGACGGAGTGATCAAGCCAATCGGTATATGGGGATGATTAGGAGGCCATAATGGACAGAGGCCAATTTGGCCAGGATGCCGGGGTTACACCCCTACTCTTTTTCCGAAGGACATCCTAGGATTTTTAGAAGACCACAGAGATTGCTCTTTGACAGTGTAGTGTCCCCTACTGGGGCGTTAGGACCCATACAGACCACAGGGTGAGCACCCCCTGCTGGCCTCACTAACACATCTACCAGCAGACACCTGGTTTTCCCAGAAGGTCTCCCATCCGGGTACTGACCATGCTCAGCCCTGCTTAGCTTCAGTGGGAAACAAATCTTGGGAAAAAGGGTGATATGGCTGCCGGAAGTGATCTTTCGCACGTATCTCTACGCCAGATTGTGTACATCGACCTCACTTACCGGAAGTGATGGCATGCTGAACGGGTGTCGGACATAGAACGTATTCGAGGTAAAACATTTTTACAAATACTGTTCGGTTTCTCGCACAAACCGATCATTTCATGTCTTAGGACATCGATGTGTCATCACGAGCTGCCGGGTTTAATAAGGATTTTGTTTCCATTCACATGCATTATACGAATGACAGACTGCAACTGTAGGAATTACAAATCTTAATTTGTGTTCTATTGAAGAAACAAAGACACCTACATCTTGGATGCCCTGGAGATAAGCAGATAAACATCAAATTTCCCTTTTTGGGTGAACTATTCCTTTAAGTTAAATCCGGGGTTTTACAACTTTGAGTAGCATGTTGCATACTGGCATTAGGTAGTAGTCTTATAGTTTGATAATTAAATACCATTAAATTCAAACAGTTCTAAAGCAGGATAAAACCTTGTATGTGGTTCATTCACTTCATGTTTTTAGAGATTAAAATCTTAAAGGAACACTCCACTTTTTTGGGACTTATTCACTGTATCCCCCAGAGTTAGATAAGTCCATACATACAATTCTCATCTCCGTACATTCCATAACTCTGTCTGACGCACCCACCGTTAGCCTAGCTTAGCACTAAGACTGGAGGTATATGGCTCCAGCTAGCCTACTGCTCAATAAGTGACAAAATAACACCAGCATTTTCCTATTTACTTGTTGTGATGTGTATAGTCACAGCGTGTACAAATAACAAGGTTACATGAGACACAGCCATATTATAAACGTATACACACTGGGGACTATATTCTCAGAAGGCGCAGCACTGCTCTACTTCTGCGGAGTGCGGAGAGATTTGCTCGCAGGACCGGAGAAGCCCCTCTGTTACGTCTGTCAACAAAACCAACGTGACTAGGAAGATAGTAGCAAACGTGACTGTTGCATGGCTGACTTTGAGGAATTGTCAGAGGATTTTTACTTTGTATAAAACCAAAATCCATGTTTTGAGCCAGAATACACAGACAAGGAGTTACAAACTTTGGAAGCTGATAGACAAGACGCCGAATTAACTCTAGCACCGCTCATTTGTTACTGTGACAGTCAGAGCGCGTTCGTGACAACACAATACTAACATTACAGGGGATACAGCACGGGGACAACTGCAATACAGTAGTGATCACCCTATTCATGACCTCTTTCCAGCATCCCGAGCCTGGACAGCCTCTGCCACCTCTACTGCCTTGACAAGGTCTGCAAGAGTTGTGGGATTTATCATACTGACTGCATTCCAATGAACTCGAGGTAATGCACACAGTAGCCGGTCCATTACCACCCTTTCAGCTACCTGGCCCACTGTGGGATTCCCAGAGAGAAGCCAAAGTTGGGCTAATCATGACAGCTGGGCTGCTTGAACTCGTGCAGATGCTTGCGGGTCATACACCTATTCCTCGAAGTGTTGAGTAGCACACACCGGGGGAAAGCCCACTCGTGCCAGGATTTCCTGTTTTAAGCCCGTATATGACTTATTGGCAGGGGCCTGGAGTGAATAGTAGGCTCACTGTGCTTCCCTGGTGAGAAGAGGCGCTAAGATGCGGGCCCACTCGTCCTCCTTCTCGAGCAGCTATTACCTCAAATGTATGCAAGTAAGCCTCAACATCATCATGCTCTGTTAACTTTGTGAGCAACTGCTGGGCCTGGACATGAGTGTCAGGAAGGGGTACGCGGGCAAGCTCCATGCATTCTTGTCAGCCGGAGAGCTGTTCCACAAACTGCTGTTGCCGGATGCTGACATCGGTGAGCCGGTGGATAATTTCCTCAGAAAGGTAACCAGAGGTGTCAGAAGCACACAAAAAAAATCCTCTTTTTATTTCAGAAAGCACGGCACTTTCACTAAACCTTTGAAGAGTTTTTGTTGTTCCACAGTCATTCAAATGCAGCACAGAGGTCTTCGGTTATCCATGGCTCCTTAAAATGGATGAAAATGAAATGTTGGAAGTGTCTATATTCAATACCTTGTGTTGTAGTCAGGATGTAGCATCCCAGCAAACATTGGTTCGATGGCAACGTCGTGTCCTTGGCCAAAAATAGTTGCGTAGGATGGCACAAATCGGTAAAAATATGTAACACAGAACATGTGAAAAAAGACATGGAATTCATGGCCAGACAACATCAAAGACTTCCGTTCAACTTCTTTTGGAACAATTTTTCAACCATAACGGGACGTTTCAGAGGGACATCTTTTCAGCGATCATCCAAATGTTTTCTGGGAACATCCAAAACATCCAAATGTTTGCTGGGATGTACAATAAAAGTTTTGAAAATGACATATTGTGCCTTTAAGTGCAATTTTAATATATTTCTGAGAAATTCATAAAATATATCTCTGAGGAGTCTGAAAGTATACTTTCTTATTTTTAGTTTAAAAGAAGTATACACATTTTTCCTAAGGGTGATTCTTTTATGAAATGTTTACATATGGACATTAATCTTAATGGACATCAAATAATTTTGGCACAATATTATCCAAGTGTTCCACATAATTCCTCCACTTGCAAAGATTCTTCTTTCTCCAAAATGCTACAGAACAAAAAGTATTGCAAATGGGATGTTGCAATTGTAATTTTGTTAGAGGGTTGTGAAATTCTCTTCCAGAGCAACACTAAATTGCGGCACCAAGTTACACAATGTGAAATAATGTTTTACATCAAATTGTTTAGCAAATGACAACTAAATCATAAACTAAAAAGTTATAATTTTTTTATATTATTTAAGTATTCATGCACTTTGTACACACAGAAACGTTAATTTGGTGTGTTTAGTTATAGTGTGTCTGAGAGAAAAATGTTAATGTTCAACAGTGGCGGCAAAGAAGAAACTGTATTATTCGTTTTTACCTTTGTTTCCGACGACTTACATTTTCAGACAGAAGCAATTGTCTATTATAATGTGTATTCGCCTAATCAGTGTTATCGAGCTCATGCAAATCGAAATAAGACTGTTAACTCAGGGTTTAAAATGTACAGTGTGAAATCTTGTAAGTTGATTGTACAAGTTTAGGCCTACTTACCAGGGTAAAGTATGAATAATGATATAATGGGCCCTATTTTAACGTTCTGAAGTACACGGCGCAAGTGCACTTAGAACGTGTCCGAATCCACTTTTGCTATAGTTTAACTCTGGGAAAAATGGTCGACGTGCCTGGTGCATGGTTTAAAAGGGTTGACCCTATTCTCTTAATGAGTCATGGGTGTGTTTTGGGCATAACGTGCAATAAACCAATCAGAGTCTCATCTTCCATTCCCTTTAAAAGCCAGTTGTGCTCGCCCCATACTGGCGGAATTTGCAAGCGGAAAGATTGAGCGCTTCTCCAGAGAGGAATCCATTAATTTTTCATATTTAAAAATGTTTGTGTGCTGCTGCGCGTGCCCTGTGTGTGTAATAAGCTAAGTGTATGCACGTTGTGGACCTGCCTTTAGGCGCATATTACTAACGTGCTCTTTAAATAACAAAAAAACTATTGCGGCATTGATTTTAGACCAAGTTTCAGTTGATCAATGGTGAAGTCTATTTCAGATGCCTCAAAATAGCTACATGCCAACAATGCACCTGAACACAGCTCGTTTTCAGACCAGCACGCCCATGGGCGCAAAAATGGGTGCAAATGCATTTGCTATTCAAACTACGTGGTGCAGGACGTGAAGATGATAACTGCGTCGGGCTGAACCTAGCAAAAAATACTTGCATCACGTCTGGCGCCGCATTGCGCCGGGTGTATGATAGGGCCCTATATGTCCAGGATTAAGTGTCTAAATGGGATCTGGGTTAATAAATTCAAGTCTGAAAAGCCCATTACTCAGTATTTTTGCCAAAATTCTGGGTAATGGACATTTAAGAGAGATGAACTTAAGATGTGCTTTAGCGGAACCTGAAGAAGAAGAAGAAGAGCTCTTTGGCCTTAAAAAGGGATCACAAGAAGACATGCGGGGTTCAACCTCTCGAG
This sequence comes from Gobio gobio, assembly GCF_949357685.1. Lineage (NCBI taxonomy): Eukaryota > Metazoa > Chordata > Actinopteri > Cypriniformes > Gobionidae > Gobio > Gobio gobio. The sequence continues at coordinate 22,592,373 of NC_137110.1, forward strand.
GCATTACACAACAGTTTATGCAATGCAGCTTGCAATGTCTCGTCACTCTCCAGCAGGTACAGAACTCATGCAAGATTAAAAAGAGGCTGAAGTTTGGCTAAAGTCTCATCCCAAATGAATTTTGTACTTAGGGGTCAACATCTGGTCAAAGCTAATGCTACTCAGGGCTTGCTGAGACTGCATTTTTGCTCATAAGGCTGCACAGAAAGAAAAAGCTTGGGCTGTAGAATATTTTGTGCTCATTTACAGGTATGTATTCTTTACATGCTTTAATTTTGGGTTCCCAGAGATCCCTGTGTTGTATAAATAAAACAACATAGTTATTAATTATTTAAAAATCTGAACTACTATTTCCACTGAAATTCTTTTGTGCATGGTCTTTTACCACAAAGCAGACATTCACTATTATTTAAAGGTGACTTATATACAGTAAGTAACATTGCTCATATTTAAGCTCAGTTTGATGCTATAGCAAAAACACAACCGATCAAACTTAAACTGGTAAGAGTACTGTAGTTGACCCATCTTATCATTAAAATTAATGCAATTATTGTTTTTTTTTTTCATACTTTATTATACAAATATATGTAATACTTTTCATAGAGGACACATACAACCCCAAATCAGAAAAAGTTGGGACAGTATGGAAAACGCAAAAAAAAAAGAAAAAAAAGAAGTGATTTCTAAATTTACTTTGACTTGTATTTCATTGCAGACAATATGAACACAAAATATTTCATGTTTTGTCTGGTCAACTTCATGTCATTTGTAAATATGCATCCTTTCCTGTCATTCAGACCTGCAACACATTTCAAAAAAAGTTGGGACAGTAAAGCATTTACCACTTTGTAATGTTGCCATTCCTTTTCACAACACTTAAAAGACGTTTAGGGACTGAAGACACCAAGTGTTGAAGTGTTTCAGGTGTAATTTTGTCCCATTCTTCCTGCAAACAAGTCTTAAGGTGGGCAACAGTACGGGGTCTTCGTTGTCGCATTTTGCGCTTCAAAATGCGCCACACATTCTCTATTGGAGACAGGTTGGGACTGCAGGTGGGCCAGTCAAGTACCCGTACCCTCTTCCTCCGCAGCCAGGACTTTGTAATGTGTGCAGAATGTGGTTTTGCATTGTCTTGTTGAAATATGCATGGACGTCCCTGGAAAAGATGTCTTCTTGAAGGCAGCATATTATGCTCCAAAATCTCTATGTACTTTTCAGCATTGATGGTGCCTTCACAGAAGTGCAAGTTACCTTTGCCAAGGGCACTGACACAACCCCATACCATGACAGACCCTGGCTTTTGGACTTGTTGCTGGTAACAGTCTGGATGATCCTTTTCTTCTTTGGTCCGGAGCACACGGCGTCCATTCCTCCCAAAAAATACCTCAAATACTGATTCATCTGACCACATTACACGTTTCCACTGTGTGATGGTCAATCCCAGATGCCTCAGAGCCCAGAGAAGTCGACGGCGCTTCTGGACACTGTTAACATAGGGCTTCCTTTTGGCACAGTACAGTTTTAACTGGCATTTGTGGATGTAACTACGTATTGTGGTACTTGACAAAGGTTTGCCAAAGTAGTCCTGAGCCCATGTGGTGATATCGCTTATAGATGAATGACGATTCTTGATGCAGTGCCGCCTGAGGGATCGGAGATCACGGTTGTTCAGCTTAGGCTTGCGCCCTTGTCCTTTACGCACTGAAATTCCTCCAGATTCCTTGAATCTTTTAATTATGTTATGCACTGTTGAATGTGAAATATCCAAATCTCTTCCTATCTTTCTTTGAGGAACATTGTTTTTAAACATTTCAATAATTTTCTCACGTATTTGTTGGCAAACTGGCGATCCTCGGCCCATCTATGCTCATAAAGGATTAGACCTTTCTTGAATGCTGCTTTTGTACCAAATCATAATTACAATCACCTGTTGACATCACCTGTTTCAAATCATATCATTATTTAAACATTTTACCTCATTACTAGCCCTAAATTGCTCCTGTCCCAACTTTTTTTGAAATGTGTTGCAGGTCTGAATGACAGGATGCATATTTACAAATGACATGAAGTTGACCAGACAAAACATGAAATATTTTGTATTCATATTGTCTGCATTGAAATACAAGTCAAAGTAAATTTAGAAATCACTTCTTTTATTTATTTTTTTGCGTTTTCCATACTGTCCCAACTTTTTCTGATTTGGGGTTGTATTACCAAATTCACATTTTGTTTACATTTAGTTTACATAAGATTAGGAAAATTCTACAAAGGGCCAAGACGTTTCTACAAAAGTCCAGTTGTACTGATGAAGGATTGTTGTATTAATGATGTACAATAAATTTAATTTGATATATATATATATATATATATATATATATATATATATATATATATATATATATATATATATATATATATATATATATATATATATATATATATATATATATATATATATATATATAAAGTATATTAAAATAACAGCTAGGTCTATTGTTAAATGTCTTCTACTTTGACTGGTCAAATGTTTCTTGTCTTGTATATGAAGATTAATTTATATTATGAACGTGATTCTGTTGAAATATTCTCTCATCTCTAATGGGAATGTAAAGTATAAAGATTATTGATTCACCTTTGCAAACTCTTCTGTTCTTTTCCACTTGTCAGCAATGTGAAAGTCAACCATAAAAAAATTATTCAGCATCCCTTTCCAGTATAAGTATTATTAATTTGCGTACTTAAATATTGAACAGTAATGGTTTTAATCAGGCTGCAAATGATTCAGTAAAATTGTTAAGCCTTAGTTATTTATCATGTTCATACTTTGTATTCCCTACTTTTCATTTATGTCAAATGGCACTCAAGACGAAGAGGCGACATTACAGACAGGCAATCTTTGTGCACATATCCACCTTGGCTAAAGGAAATGGGTGCTGTGACCCTGTCTGTCCCTTAGGCAATTCTTTAAAATCCCCATCAGTCTCTGAATATGCTGTTCTGCATGACCACACCAGCCCATTCCAGACTATTCATTGCTTTACCTCTGCCACAATAAAACAATCCAGTGCTTTGCCAGCACAGTAATAGCAGGTGTTATCCTAAATGCATTATGAAATGCAAAAAGGTTTTCACTACCAGGGCACTAACCACACATTTTGTACACTTTAGTGTAAAATACTCTTGGAAAAATAATGGCTTTTTTTTGTGTGTTTACAAAGAAATAACGGCTGTACTAAAACATAATTTTCAATCAAACTATAAAACAATTTCCCATGAAGGACACATTTGTTTGTTTGTGTTCTCTGTGCTATTTTAAGCTCAGTGTTGTCAGATATAATAATCTGTGTACATCCTTGCTGCACTTTGAGATGAAATATTCTGGTCTGAGTGAAGGAGGTCATTCTTTTTACACAATAGCAACAGTTCTCTGACAGCCCACCCGTGGAAATGTACTTATTTTTCACCAGCTTTCATTTCCTGCTGACATGCCAGGTTTTGCATGCACACGTTTTACAGCGTTTGTGCTTTCCACTTTCAAATGGAGAATAAGCCCCTTATTTACGTAACATTTCAATTTTACTTTGTTACTTGAAAATGTTTCCAGTTCAATTTAACTGTACACAACGGCCTGTGACATGTTTGCCTTTAAATTATGTATTATATAAAATATTTCAATGGTATTTTAAACACCAAGTCAAACTGAACTCAGTTTTACTTAACTAAACTCAACCTTATTCACAGCAGTGCCATCTATTTTTTACGGGAATGAAAGCGAGGCTGAGGGACAGACATACATCTCTTCAGTGGGTTGTACTGTTATTTAATGTGTTTTTGGATTGCTCTGCAGACGAAACACTGCAAAAATATATTTCCAAGAAACTTCAGTAGACATAAAACTCCAGACAACATGAGCTGTAGAAAAGTACAAGTTATCTAGGAGATTTATTTAGCTTTTTACAGCAGATGCCATTGAAGAAGATACGTCTATCCCTCACAGTCTCGCTTTCATACCTGTCATGGCCCTGCCCTGAATAAGGTCTATTGGCAAGAAGCTCTTCTGGAAATGGAAAGCATGTTTGCACTATACAGTCACAATAGCAGACATACTATTCATGCAGCTCATGAGGCCTTAAAGAGTTTGGCAGGACTTTTGATGTGAGGTGATAATGTATACATGCAACACATTATGGTTTTTCACAGAAAATCTTGAAACCAAAGGCATTCCTGAGTGGAAATTCAAAAGTTATGATCAAGCTGAAAACCACAGGTTTCTGGAGTAAGCAAAGTTATAATCAATACAGTACATCCTATTTGCCCTGAATACCCTTCAGAGCTTAAAAATCATTACAGCCATGCATGAAGGCAAGTTGGATAGCTGTTTCGTACAACTGCATGAATTGTTTTTATTTTAACAGCCTATAGAAACATTGTTGAAAGATCAGAGAATATGAATATACAACAGTGTGTAGCATATAAAAAAAACATTATGAGCTTATGTGTTGATAGTATAATCCCCTTCTGATTTCACAAAGATCCACACTCTTCTCATTTTCTCTTTTTCATCAATCAATTGTGCTGATCTCAGATCCAGGTCACACAAGGAAACACAACCTTCATCACAATATTGATATACATTAATATGTCAACATTGTGGTGCACAGTGTTTCTATTTTCTTCTCTGTTGTTTAATGCGTTCACAATGAAATGTGCTATTTCTTTACTTAATTTTCCCAAAAATATGTTAAAAACTATGCTAGTGCCTGGTTAACTCTTTCCCCGACAAACACAGATTTTTCCGTTATTTGTGAGAAAACGCTTCCCCGCCAAACACGGAATTTTCCAGGTTTCCGTGTTTTCACTGTTATAGGGGGCGCTATTACACATCTTCTGAATGAGTACAGAATCTCCTGATCAAAACACAGATGAAGAAGACGCAAAAAAACTAGCGATCGTATACTAGCAAATGCATATGTAAAATAACATGATCATCAACAATAAACATCATATAAATCACAACTGCCTAATGTTACTGAATGAAATGTCGTCCCAGAACGAGCTATAGGACTGTGCAAGCATTAGGGGTGTTGATGGACTCGATCTACTCCATCTGTGTTTGATCATCGCTTTGAATATGATCTGGATGTAGATTTTGTCAGCTTTTTGTTCAAAATGTTGCTTTTCGATGAAACTTACCCATAGGTGTTGATAAAAAAGGAATGCAGGAAGCCAGAATAAAACATTTTTTTTGTTAATTGTTTAAAAGCAGAGGGTCTACTCTTAGATAGATACTCTCAGATACTCATACAACAAAATATTCTATGGGCCGTTACATTTTTGTGAAAATGATCAAAAACCCGGTGGCTGACAACTCTTTTTATTTTTTTAAACGGGTCTATAGTTAACCTATAGGCAGTGAAATGACTGTGAAAAGCTATTGCTTGCTGGGAATAGATTATGGGTGGTAAGTGAATAAGATGCAGGGTTTTCCACTGAAAACTAGCCTACGCTAAAGTGCTGACTATATTCACCCCAGAATTTTAAAGATTATTGTGTTTGCAATGAACATACACTATATTGCCAAAAGTATTGGGACACCCCTCCAAATCATTGAATGCTCCAATCACTTCCATAGCCACAGGTGTATAAAATTACGCACCTAGGCATGCAGACTGCTTCTACAAACATTTATGAAAGAAGGTCGCTCTCAGGAGCTCAGTGAATTCAAGCATTTGTGAAATTTCCTCTCTACTAAATATTTCATGGTCAACTGTTAGTGGTATTAGTAGTTAGTAGCAACTCAGCCACAAAGTGGTAGGCCACATAAAATCACAGAGCGGGGTCAGCGCATGCTGAGGCGCACAATGAGCAGAAGTCGCCAACTTTCTGCAGTCATAGCACAGACCTCCAAACTTCGTGTGGCCTTCAGATTAGCTCAAGAACAGTGCGTAGAGAGCTTCATGGAATGGGTTTCCATGGCCGAGCAGCTGCATCCAAGCCTTACATCACCAAGTGCAATGCAAAGCGTTTGATGCAGTGGTGTAAAGCATGCTGCCACTGGAGATGTGTTCTCTGGAGTGACGAATCACGCTTCTCTGTCTGGCAATGGAAGTCTGGGTTTGACGGTTGCCAGGAGAATGGTATTTGCCTGACTGCATTGTGCCATGTGTAAAGTTTGGTGGAGGGGGGATTATGGTGTGGGGGTTGTTTTTTAGGGGTTGGGCTTGGCCCATTAGTTCCAGTGAAACAAGAAATTAGTTCCTCTTGTTTCAGCATATCAAGATATTTTGGACAATTTCATGCTCCCAAATTTGTGGGAACAGTTTGGGGATGGCCACTTCCTGTTCCAACATGACTGCGCACCAGTGCACAAAGCAAGGTCTATAAAGACATGGAGGAGCGCGTTTGGTGTGGAGGAACTTGACTGGCCTGCACAGAGTCCAGACCTCAACCTGATAAAACACCTTTGGGATGAATCAGAGCGGAGACTGAGAGCCAGGCCTTCTCGTCCAACATTAGTGCCTGACCTCACAAATGCGCTTCTAGAAGAATGGTCAAAAATTCCCATAAACACACTAAGGTTTAAACCTAAACCTTGTTTAAAGCCTTCCCAGAACAGTTGAAGCTGCAAAGGGAGGTCCAACTCCATATTAAACCCTATGGATTAAGAATGTAAATGTGCATGTAGTCCCAAAACTTTTGGCAATATATTCTGCAGCAAATAGCCAGTGATAGGTAACACTTGGAAATAGAGAAAACTAAAAATAATGAAAGGTTACTGTCTGAAATATCCATTCATTTAGACATTGTGGGGCTTGAGGGTGTAATGCCAGTTTAATAGATCTGTAATCCCAGCTGGGACTTGTGCATCTCCCTCTTTACTCACATCAGCACATAAAACTCTTTCAAACTGTGTCCCGTACAGGATGTGAGAATATTTATGGCTGAACAAATACCTAAATCACTCAAATAAAAATTAAAATACGTTTAGAAATATACAGTTGTTCAATCCATGCCAAGAAAACTGGTTTTAAGCTTTGAGCCATGAACTTTAACCGAGGTTATAGGATGAGGGCTGAGAAGCATATAAACCAGTGAAGCAGTCGCCAAGGCACATTATAAACTCAGGGTTGACCCCGTCGAGCAGTATTACTATAAGTGGCAATATAAATGTAAATGGGATACTTCAACTTAGAGATCGGTAAAGATGGAAAACAATTACTCAATCCCATTACACGTGGAATAAGTAACACACTACATAGTTGCCAATATGATTAGTTCAGATGTATGGCTTCTATTATGACATTTTATGGCAATGAAATGCTGCGCATATTGATGTAATTATTGTTTTGTATACATAATAAATAAATATAAATCTAAACATAAATCTCCCAATTGAATTTAATTTTACTATGTACAATAATCATAAGCCTGCTTCTCTCAATATAATTGCAAGTCTTTAGAGAAGGGTCTATTGACAGTGGGTTTATAACCAACTCTCTCTGTTTTCATATTAAGGCTTATTGCTTTTTGATGAATTACATTACTAAAAGTTCACATACAGTACAGTCTCAAAGAACAGAACCAACTGGAAAAACATTTGGATACGAACTAAAATTATTTAATTATTTCTATATTAAAAAACCATGAGGCATTTAGAGCACATTAAGTTATTTACATATTCTTGTGCAAGTGTTCATCCAAGCATCTTCGTGTTGTGTGTACACATTTTTATCAAAAAGTCAGAAATGAAAGACACTGTGTGCTTGAGCCGAGAAGACAGTCTTTTTCTGTGTTTACATTAGCTTCCTAAAGAATTAGTATTTCAAAACCTTTAAAATTTCATTTGGATATTCATAATAGTCTGTTCCCACGTGCATAAATGCTTCCTGGCACTTAAGACTCCTTCTGAGAGAGCTGAATGCATGCAATTAGATTTGAAGGAGCATCATATGACATGCACCTCAAACCCGATGCTCTCTAGCAGCAGAGAGTATCTAATACTTTTTGCCTTTTGAGAAATGTGAAGAATTCTCGGGCACAACAGCCTGAAGATTATTTGTGAATAAAATAAGCTGAAAATCTAGAGAGACCATGATTAAATTATTTAACCTACATTCAGTTTAAATGGACACTCTTCCAGAAAACACAACCTCAAATGGATTTTGTAACTCTGTAGAGCTCCTCTTAAGGCTGTACAACACATTTCTCTGCATATTTCATCAAAGTTACTCTTATTCTATAATAGTTAAGACAACAGTGGACCTTAAGAGGGACTTCTCCCAGGCAGGGACTCTTTTTTGGTTAATGTTTAAGAGACACCATGAAAAGAATTAGCCCATGTCATAATTATTTCAATTTTCCATTTCAGTGCTGTGTCAGTGGACATTTGTCTGCTCTAACTGCATGGGAGCACTGCAGAAGTCAGAATTGTGTATCATTGTATGGTTGAACCTATAGGCTTGATGGACTCAGTTCGATACACAAGTTGACATCTCTTATATGAACCATGTAGCTGCGGTACAGCTAAAGCTGACTCAGTCTAATGAGGTCAGAGGAGGGAAATAACTTAACAATTACTTCATGATTAATGTTACCTTCTCATCTTCAACAGAGCTAAGCTAGACTTCAATATATACCGTACTGTAAAAAAGTCTCTGGCAAGTTAGTATTTTAACTAAAAGAAAATGGTTTTAAGCCAGTTATTTATATCTTTTTTGCTGTAGTGTGTCAGTAGTAAATATCAGTTTACATTTCCAAACATTCATTTTGCCATTATTTGTAATAATCCAGTGAGATGTTTGTATGCACAAGGAGTCAGACAAGAGCCGGTGTGCTCCACACGAAGATCTGATTTCACTATCATTGAGTCCATATGGGATTACATGAAGAAACAGAAAAAATTCTGACTAACTAAATCCAGAAGAACATGTGGCAACATCTCTATAACAAACTTCATAGTTATGGGAAGAAGGAGGCAGGAAGAAGGAGGCAGGAAGAAGGAGGCGGGAACCGGCGAACGTTTAAAGGTCCCATGGCATGCGATTTTCATTTTATGAGGTTTTTCAACATTAATATGAGTTCCCCTAGCCTGAATATTGTCCCCAAGTGGCTAGAAATTTTGATCGGTGTAAACCGAGTTCTGGCTGTCTTTCTGTGTCTTTGAGAAAATGACAGCTCAGACGAGCTGATCTTGAATTTTCCTGTTATGACGCCATAACAGGAACGGTTACCTCCCTTTCCTCCGCCCAGAGAATTTGGCACACCCATGCGAGCGCCATATTTGTTTGTCCTCGAGAGATGGCCATGGCTTGTGAACGAGTGAATGCTGGCAGTTTCTCAGTGTTTGGATGTACAAATGAAAACAGAAGTCTTTTTTCAGTTCCTTCTGATCTGTGATCAGTGATTTCTGATGTGTAGCTAATTATTCAAGTTCACACAGAACTTTATTATTCGTGCACACGCTACGGCTTCTCTCTCTCCCGACACAGAACAGTGTTTTCTATATTGTGAGTCAGTGTTTTTGTACGTCCTCGTCGCGTCTATCTGTTCTAAAATGTGCATACAGTCGTGAGTTTCTGCTCAACATCGGCAGAGCCACATCTTTAGATATAAACCTCACGCACGCCGAAGCTCGGGCTGCACTGGCCGGTCGGCCTTCAACATCACCGACCCCCACTACTGCATCTCACCCACAGTGGAGGCACCATGCGCGGCGCGAGATTAAGCAGACGGGGGGTAAGCACAAGTGTATCCGGGCTAGGCTAGCCAGCTATCCCCACAATAAACTGAATTACATTTGATTACTGCGATGTTGTGTCTTTGTTTGCGCTGTGTACTCAATGCGCGTCACTGACGCTTTTCACATGATAGGAAAATATAAAAAAATAATGCTATAATCAACACTTACTCGTAACTCGTTCATCTCGACAGCTGTAATGGTACATTACATGTGTTACAAAGTTGGTAGAATAAGGAGGAAGTCGGGCTCGGTGTGACTGGGACTCGTGTTTATTCAGAACTCTCAGATACAAACAAAATAAACTCACGCTGACAGCGCTCTCACAGCTCAGTAGTTACAATATATAACTTTGTTAGCAATCGCTCCGTCTCTGGTCCATTGATGTCCGGTTCGCGAACGAATCGTATTTTTGAACCGGTTCTTTTTAGTGAACCGGTCAAACCAGTTCACCAAATCGGACTGAATTGTTCTAAACGGTTCGCGTCTCGAGTCAGCGCTGATCCATCATTTAGTAAAGTTACTAACTTTCTGACATGAGTGACAGTCCCTCGACGACTAGAAATAAACGAATTACCTGAAGTATATGCTAGTAACTACAACAGTTCACTGAACTGAGACGTGCTGAGAGAACTGATGAGAAGTGAAATCCGTCTCTCTGGCACAGTCTTGTGCCTCGTAGACCTTGTTAAACCACACCCCCTCCGCTCATTTCAAATGCTAAGATGTCAGCCAATCACAACAGTGGGCGTTTTTACTGAAGTCTCACAGCAGACCCGCCCCTTGAAACAGGGCATTCAGCCAGAGGGCAAACATCAGTATAGAAAAAATGCCTTTTATTTCTAAATTATGACATTTTATGATGTAAAAATCATATAACAATATAAGTACACCTCAGAATACATTATAAAATAAAATAAAAAATCCATGCCATGGGACCTTTAAAGACTTTAATAAATAAATAAACACAAAATGAAAGTGACGTAGGCAGCCCCTCACGGACGCCTGCCACACAAACACATAATAAAACGTAAACAAAACACAACATAAAATCCAGTCCTGGTCCTCTCTCGTCCTTCACAGTCGTCACTTCTCCTTTTATGCATCCAAACTCCTCCGTGAGAGATACGAGACCAGTGTGATGCACAGGTGATGCTCATTTGCAATCATGCCACCAGCCTCGCTCTGTTCTCTCAGGGCTCTCGTCCGCCCTGCTTGTCACAGTCTCCAAGGCACTTGAAGAATCCACTTGAAGAAACATATAATACACTATATTGCCTAAAGTTTTGGGACGTCTGCCTTTACATGCACATGAACTTTAATGACATACCATTCTTAATCTGTAGGGTTTAATATGGAGTTGGCCCACCCTTTGGTGTTATAACAGTTTCAACACTTATGGGAAGCTTTCCACAAGGTTTAGGAGTGTGTTTATGGAAAAAAAATCTTCTTGATGCACATTTGTGAGGTCAGGCACTGATTTTGGACAAGAAGGCCTGGCTCGCAGTCTCTGCTGTAATTTATCCCAAAGGTGTTCTATCGGGTTGAGGTCAGGCCAGTCAAGTTCATCCATACAAAACTCGTTCATCCATGTCTTTATGGACCTTGCTTTGTGCACTGGTGTGCATGGAACAGGAAGGGGCCATCCCCAAACTGTTCCCACAAAGTTGGGAGCATGATATTGTCCAAAATGGCTTGGTATGCTGAAGTATTAAGAGTTCCTTTCAGTGGAACTAAGGGGCCAAGCCCAACCCTTGAAGAACAACCCCACACCATAATTCCCCCTCCACCAAACTTTACACTTGGCACAATGCAGTTAGGCTAGTACCTTTCTCCTGGCAACCGCCAAACCCAGACTCATCCATCGGATTGCCAGACAGAGAAGCGTGATTCGTCACTCCAGAGAACATGTCTCCACTGCTCTAAAGTCCTGTGGCAGTGTGCTTAACATCATTGCATCCAACGAATTGCATTGCACTTGGTGGTGTAAGACTTGGATGCAGCTGCTCGGCCAGCCATGGAAATTCATTCCACAAAGCTCTCTACGCACTGTTCTTGAGCTGATCTGAAGGCCACACAAAGTTTGGAGGTCTGTAGCTATTGACTCTGCAGAAAGTTGGCGACTTCTGCGCACTGTTTGCCACAGCATGCGCTGACCCCGCTCTGTAATTTTACGTGGCTTAGCACTTCGTGGCTGAGTCGCTGTTGATCCCAATTTCTTCCACTTTTTTATAATGAACAAAATTATCAAGATGGCCACCGTGGTGTGGAGCTCTCCAGTTATTGTGTTGTTTTTGTTTGTTTGTTCTGCGTTTAGTCATTCTTTTCTGATCAGTTTCCCCAAAGACGAACTACTGGACATTAGGAAACACACACTAGACAATCTTTCTACAGTTTTTGATTATTTGGACGTTTTGCTGGACATTCTTAGCCTGACAAGCCAGACCCATATCAAGATGTTGGGTCTGGGAACACACCATTGGCAGGGCTCAATCCAAGGGGCAGGATAAATGGTTGTCTTTCAGATTCACTCTGCACACAATAGGATAGCACTACAACCTACCAGAGGGCTATCAGTGGTGAGACAACAATCACAAGCAGGTTGGGACTGAGTCCCATGCGTTTTCCCACCAGCGGAGCTAGTTGATAGATTAAACTTTTGCCGTATCCGGTCAGCAAAACTCCGAACACATCTTCCTTTTTTAAGAATTCAGTGCCGTTCGTGGTTAGCAGGGAAGTAGCAGGGAATTCACACGGAACCGTCGCAACTCTGCCGTCATTATGTTAAGCCCATCCACCGACTCTATACATGATGTGATTGGCCTGACCAGAGTTAGGTTTTTCAAGCTTGCAAGCCAACGGAGAGTTTCTAGACGACCCTGGCTGCAAATTACATTTGTTGCCGCTAGGGTGCGTCTAGATTTCTACATTAACGAAAGTTGGTGTTCAGATGTAACAACGCTGAAGAAGATGTGCTCTCCTAATTTAGAGGCGCACTTCATAAACTGTAAACCTTTCTACTCGCCACGGGAGTTTTCCTCTTTCATTCTCGTAAATGTGTACATCCCTCCAGACGCGTGTGTGAGTGCAGCGCTGCAACAGCTGGCTGAACAAATAGCTGAAATAGAACAAAGGTACCCAGACTCTCTTTTAATCATTCTTGGGGATTTTAACAAAGCAAATCTCTCCCGTGAACTGCCAAAATACAGACAGCCCGTTACATGTCCCACCAGAGACAGTAATATACTGGACCACTTTTACACCACAATAAAGAATGCACCACTCCGTCCCACGGGCTGCTTTGTGGCTCTCTGATCACAGTGGGGTTCATCTTATACCGACCTACAGGCAGAAAGTGAAATCAGCTAAACCTGTAAAAGGGGCTGTAAAAAGATGGACTAATGAAGCAGAGCAGGACTTACAAGCCTGCTTCGATTGCACTGATTTTTGAAGCTGCTTCCACTGATCTGTATGAGCTCACATATACTGTAACGTCATACATCAGTTTCTGTGAGGATACATGCATTCCTACCATGACGTTCTTATCATTCACTAATGATAAACTATGTTTACTGGGAAGCTAAAACAGTTTCGTCATGCCAAAGAAGATGCTTACAGAAGTGGGGATAAAATCTTGTATAACCAGGCCAGAAACAGACTGACAAAGGAGATCAGAGTTGCTAAAAGAAGCTACTCTGAAAAGTTGAAAAAACAGTTTTCAGCCAACGACCCGGCATCAGTCTGGACAGGCCTGAGGAACATCACCAACTACAAGACACCATCCCCCCGATCTGCTGAGAATCAACAACTGGCTGAGGATCTGAATGCATTCTACTGCAGATTTGAATAAGACCAGTCTCACACCACACCCCTCTCTAATCTGCACATCACACATTCACCATCACCTCCTGTACCCCCTCTCCTCCCTCCTCCTGCCATCCAACCTGAGCTTAAGGTCTTTGTGGAGGAGATGAGCCGAGATTTCAAAAAACAGAAGACTAGGAAAGCTTCAGGCCCAGACGGCATCTCATCTTCTTGTTTGAAAGCCTGCGCTGACCAACTGGCCCCAGTCTTCACGCAGATCTTCAACTGATCATCGGAGCAGTGTGAAGTTCCCTGCTGCTTTAAACACTTCACTATCATTTCGGTCCCCAAAAAAACCCAAAACCCCAAACCCCCCCCCCCCCACAAAAACCCAAGACTTAATAACTACAGACCTGTGAGTGTCACGCCTGTGGTCATGAAGTCGTTTGAAAGACTGGTGTATGAAGTCATTTGAAAAACTGGTGTAGGCCCACCTGAAGGACATCACTGGACCCTTGCTGAATCCTCTTCAATTTGTCTACAGAGCAAACAGGTCTGTGGATAATGCAGTCAACATGGGACTGCATTATATCATGCAACATCTCGACAGACCTGGGACTCATGTAAGGATCTTATTTGTGGATTTCAGTTCTCAGTCTCATCCAAAACAGTGATGAGTCTGTTCACAGACGGAGGTTAAAGAGCTGGCTGTCTGGTGCAGTTATAACAACCTTGAGCTGAATACGCTAAAAACGGTGGAGATGATAGTGGACTTCAGGAGGAACAGCCCAGCACTCCCCCCACTCACCATCATGAACAGCACTGTGGAAGCAGTGGAGTCATTCAGGTTCCTGGGCACTACCATCTCTCAGGACCTGAAGTGGGACAATCACATTGACTCATTGTGAAAAAAGCCCAGCAGAGACTGTACTTCCTTCAATAGCTGAGCAAGTTCAACCTGCCACAGGAGCTGCTGATTCAGTTCTACTCGGCCGTCATTGAGTCTGTTTTATGCACTTCCATCACTGTCTGGTTTGGTTCAGCTACCAAATCAGACATCAGGAGACTGCGGAGAGGATTATTGGCGCCCCCTGCCAACCCTCCAGGACCTATACTCTTCCAGAGTGAGGAAGAGAGCAGTTAAAATTATCACAGACTCCACTCACCCTGGACACCACCTGTTTGAATTGTTACCGTCAAGACTGTGACTCAGATCACTGGCCACTAGAACATCTAGGCACAGGAACAGTTTCTTCTCACAGGCCATGTCCCTCTTGAACAGTTAAATACCCCCAAGGCATATGCCTGTAAGTGCTATACTCCCACTGCCTAGTGCAATATAAACTCAGGTGATATTTATATTTATTCATAATATTCAAAATACTGTAAATATGTTCATAATCTGTAAATGTTTATTCTGACTAAACCTAACTGTGAACTTTTACTTTTATACTATTTTCATATTTGTATTCTTAGTATTTGTATTACTATGTTCTTGTTGCATTTGCATTGTATATGTTTCAGCACCAAGAAAAATGAATTGTGTGTGCAAGCACACTTGCCAATAAAGCTCTTTCTGATTCTGATTCTGATATTACCACTAACAATTGACTGTGAAATATTTAGTAGTGAGGACATTTCACGAATGGACAATTGCACAGGTGGCAACCAATCATGGTACCACGCTTGAATTCACTGAGCTCCTTCAATGAGTGACTCATTCTTTCACAGATGTTTGTAGAAGCAGTCTGCATGCCTAGGTGCTTGATTTTATACACCTGTGGCAATAGAAGTGATTGGAACACCTGAATTAAATTATTTGGAGGGGTGTCCCAATACTTTTGGCATATATATATATATTCTGTAAACCTCTATTCATACCTTTTCCTTGATTGAGCCAGAAGTATTATAGATTTTAAGATGGACACTTTGCAAATACCTTGCTCTAGTCTAGAGCTTTTAAATCTGTTGCTCAAAACAATCTGAACCTACTCAATCTAATTGGGAAACCAAGTAAAGGCAATCAAATTGCAATCAGTTAAATCTCTGTGTTATTCTGCATCACTGTGTAAAACCCTTCGTTTGATCCAAGTCGTCCCATTGGAAGGTTCAGGGAGGTCACCTGGAATGGTGACTGATAAGCACTAGAGAGTTGCCAGGGCATAACTTGACCATAATTAGCATTAAGCGGATGCTCATTCACCCCGTGCAACATTCTAATTTATGGATTGCGCAATAAATGATCAACTGGTTGTGCAATAATTCCAATTACACTTGTGATGCTGAGTCACTGAATGAGAAGAATGAGAAACCATCCTCTCACAGAGTACAGTAATGCACATTACAGGGGAAGGTGTGAAGGAAGACTTCAATAATTCACTGCTTATTCAATTTGTGGAGGTTAAGTAGGTTAACTTTTATAGTTGGCAGTGCAGAACCATTCAGTAATGCACGAAACAATGCAGAATGATCTGATATTCTATCCAAGTGAAAAAGGAAGAACCCAGCCACATACATTAAAGGGTTAGTTCACAGCAAAATTAAAATTCTGTCATTACTCATTACTTACTCATATATTATTTCCATTTTAATGTCATTCAAACTCTTAGTTTATCAATTGCCTAAAAGCTTTTGCAGCTTTAATAGACTATTGTTGTTCATTTCTGAATTTATCACTTGATCATTAAACAATAAAACTATTTTGGCATGGTAGACATAAATCATTTATTTAGTGCTTTAGATAGGGTCTTTGGTTATTGCTGTCATGTCCATCTATAGTAGGAAGAAAATAATGTACTTTTTTAACCAATAAGTGTACATGACATCTCACTGCATATTTATTATTATTATTTATTCTTTGGTCATTAATTTACACACATCACAGCTGTATAAAGAGTAGCTTGTTGAAGTGTAGATTCAACAAGCATTTTCCCTGTCTGAGACATTTCTTTCCTAATGATATCCTCAGGGTTAGATGAACGGACCTCCATTATAACCAAGAATGCTTGCTTTAACAGGACAAGGACACATACTTTTAGATACATACACAACTTGGGCAAATGTATGTGGACAACCACTTCTAATTTACTAGGCCACTTAATTCCGGTAAAGAGCTAATATGGCATGCATTAATATTTTAGAAATTTAAGGGCTTCCAACTTTTGGCATCAGTTCGAGGAAGACCCTTAACTGTTTCACCCTGACAGTGCCCCTGTGCACAAAGCAAAGTCCAGATACAAATGGTTTACTGAATCTGATATGGATTTGTGGAAGAAATGGACAGTCCTTGACAAAGTCCGACTTAAACCCCAATAAACAGACACCATTTCAGACATGTGGTTTCAAAATTATAGAACACAGCTGTAAATGTACTTGCAAAGAGATTCACAGTTTATATTGGGACTATTAATTAATCTATTTTAAGGCTCCCAACTTGAATAGCGCCATTTATACAAACTCATATGCCTATGGAGACTCAAACCTGCAGACATTTTTACAGCAAAGTGCCCCCAGCTTTTGTCTTTGTCCACACACTTTATTTCTGTTAAGGCTGTAGTCTAAACAAATATGTCGAATGTGAGGGGTTAAAATGATTTGGGCCACATTCAACTGCAATAAACTGTACATAGAGCTTCATTGCTATGCTATTATTGCACATTAGTATTTTTAGGCTTATTTTATCAGAATGATTTTTTTATGTAATTGTTTAGCGAATAGCCACACAATATACAATCTTTTCCAAATAGCAGCAGATCACAACCAGTATATACTGCAGAAGGCAATAATTCAGTTCTAATTGGTCAGTGTTTCAGGGCCTGAGACTGAATCTCCTCATCAAGGGTATTACACTGCATCAGAGTGAGAAAGATGCAATACTCTTGGGAATGCCAAAGCCAGGAGAATGAAGGGCAAGACATTATCACAGAAACAGCGATTAAGAGGCAGTCAGACCTAGCTTCACACAGTTCAAGTGCATAACGAAATTGTCGCTCACTTTTTTGTCAGTTGTAGGTATTTTAATTGAGCCACCTTCTGGCTCCCTCTACCTCTTCACTAATGAGAACATTCCCTTATTATTTTGTGCCCCAAGTCTGTGGTGTGATTGTGTAACATACGTCTGCATTCAAGCACTAAAATTAAAGCTGATGGAGTAACACTTGAACAAATCTTGTCTTAATCTACATGGACAGCGCACAGCTGTTCAAGACAGCTTAGTGTGTGTTAATTTTACATGGTTTGAATCACCTGACTGGGGAGGCCATCATGATGTTGAATCACATCGCTGTTTGTTGGAAATGCTTCAAATTAACAGTTCACCAAAAAAGGATTGTGTCATCCTTTAGTGCAATCACACTTGTGTCACGCCAAACTCATGTGACTTCCACTGTCACATTTCGCTTGCTTAGTTGAGGACAGTTAATATTTAGCAATATTATTGATTTGACTGCACTGACGCTATCAGATGAAGCTGAATAATGACACTATTGTCTTCTGTAGAGCTGCTTTACAGCAGAATTTAACTGGTTTCATAATGAATAAATTTTAGACCAAATCAACATTGAACTGAACTGAGATGAATAATGACACTATTATCTTGCTACATTTGCTTTAGAGCAGAATTTTAATCTGCCTCATATTTGATGCAGTTTGCATCATTAATTGTGCTACTTTCCTGTTTATTATTGTGAAGCTGCTTTGAAACAATTTCTATTTTAAAAAGCACTATACAAATAAAGGTGACTTGGCCCCACTTTATATTAGGTGGCCTTAACTACTATGTACTTACATCAAAAAATAAGTACAATGTACTTACTGTGTTCATATTGTATTGCAAAACACCTTTGCTGATATTGAGGTGGGATACGGGTAAAGTTAGGGACAGGTCTGTTGGTAAGGGTAAGTTAAAGGGTAGGGTTAGGTGTAAGGGAAGTGTCAACAGTGTAATTACAAATGTAACTACAGAAATTAATTACAGATGTAATTACATGCAAGTATTTTTTTAAATGTAAGTACAATGTAAAAACATGTAAGTACACAATAATTGCAATGTATCAAATGATTAATTAAAATGTTAGTACATAGTTAAGGCCACCTATTATAAAGTGGGTCCGGTGACTTGACTTGTACTGGTTGTTCTTTTCCATGCAATTACAATGAATGGGGACTGGAGATTTCAAGCTTTAAAATATTTCAAGTTTTCTGAAGTAAAATTATAGCTTTGTTTGACAAACAGACCAGAATTTCAAATCCTTGTTCACGTAAAATCTTCCCTGCAAATGGATTCTAAACTTCTGTGTTCATATTATTGAGTCAGTGAGTTGAACTTAAGAACAACTAAACAGAATATAATTGTGACATTATGCCCCCCTTGAAAAGGTGCGTCCTCATGCCGAAAAATGTCCAACTGAGGAGGGAGGGAGGGGGCTTTGGAGGAGAGCATGGTGCTGGTGATAGACAGGGACGACCAGGAGGAGTCGACCATGGTGGTGCTGACAGTGGGAGGAGCCAGGGTGGAGCTTTTGCTAAAATGCGCGGAGGAACCAGGGAGCCGATTGATGGTGGCGGAACCAGGGTAAGTGGAGGAACCCTGCGGAGCAAAGAGGCAGATGGACCAGGTCGACTTTGATGGTCTAGAAGCCTGAGGCTGAGCTGCTGGCTCGCGGGACTGCGGCGGTGACGGGGACTCGGCTGCCCAGGGCGACGCTGATGCGGACGAGGACAATGGGTAGGTCAAAGGAAGGGAGGAGCCCAATGATAGCGTAGGTGAAGGCACCGCCGGAATCCCGTAAGTCTGTGGCGGAAGCTGAGCGTTGACCACCAAAGGCCGACCTGGAGTGATGCCACCAAGGTGACGTGCCGAGGTGGAGAAATGGGTCTGGAGGCCTGAGGTGCAGCTGGTGGAGGGGAAGCCCAAGGTGAAGTTGATGTCGCCGGTTCACCACTGTTCCTTACTTGTACCACTTGATAGATTCTGACCACTGCAGACCGGGAACACCCCACAAGAGCTGCAGTTTTGAAGATCAAAATATGGCCCTTGTTAAACTCGCTCAAATTATTTTTTCAAGCTAAAATGTTCACCTCCTGCCTAATATATCCCACCCACCAACAGGTGCTGTGATGAAGAGATAATCAGTGTTATTCACTTCACCTGTCAGTGGTCTTAATGTTATGCCTGATCGGTGTATTTGTCATGCATTCATTGTTAGTTGAGAAACATTTTGTTACTATTGTACAGCGTTGATCCTTATGTAAGCACAGGAAATAATAACCACCCTCAAAAAAATGTAAGTTCCTCTTTGGAAAATTGAATCTTTTAAATCACTCATTTATTTTGGATTAACTGAATCTTACTGGCAGATGGTGGAGATAAAGATTTGACTCGAGAAAGCAGCTGATCTCATGTTTGGTAAATCAGGAGATCATGTCCTGCCACTTCAGTCTAAGTGTGGCCCCGGAGAATGGCTATTTTTTGTCACCATGTTCTGAAAGGTTCCCATGGGCCCATTCGTCTGCCTCTCCTAAAAACTGCTCTGCTTATGTTGACATAACCCCTATATTTCCAAACAAACACCTCATCAGAGGCAAAAACAACACAAAGGATTTCAGGAAAGCAACTTTTGACAGGACTTTGAAACAAACCGGTAACAAATTTGCTGAACCATCGGCTAAGCAAAACACTTTGTCCCGTGAGGCCTAGCCATTGCTTTGTAGTCACAACACTGGAACGGTCTACAGCAAACTCTTCAGAATTAATCCCACAGTTGGCAACACACCAACACACTTCATTTCTAATTTGATAAACTAGCCTCATCCATCGTTTTGAATTATTCAGGGCTATTTGTAATATATTTCATGTAATGTGTCTTCTGTAATATCTTACTTTCAGATCCCTTTCACCTCAGCGGAGGGCTTTTGTTCCTCAGCGGCTGCAATAAAGAATGTCGTCGCGGCATTATAATTCATCATGTAGATTAGACTCTATATACAGAGTGTTCCCCTGTCCATGTTTAAAGTATCTCTTTTTCTCAGCTTGTGGGTAGAGTGTATTCATGCTCTCAATGCAGTGTCAAATATTGCTTGCTCTGGTCTTAAAAAGTTTTCTTAAATCATGAAGCAGGCCTACTAATGTGTCACCCCATAAATAATTGCTGGTTGCTAAGGACTTATCCTGACTAATTGCCTGTCCTATTTTGTCTCTCTATCACGGCAACATGTACAAGCTTGTGTGTCCTCAGGGACAGCAAAGACGTCTTCGGTTATCAGAATGGGGCAAAGATGGGACTTCTGTGTGTTTTTGTTTGGCTTCAATTGTTGAAATTTGTAGAAAGAAGAAGGGTCAATGACGAGATGGCCTTTTTCTTGTCCTATCTATTCATTTATTCAAAAATACATGAAAAATTAAATTCATATACAATGACTTAAATATATCACTTCTGTGATGAGTTTGTTTTAGATTTTCTCAATTAAAACACATGTAATGTAATAAAAATAAAAAACTGTCCTGTTATCATAATGAAAAAGCCTTATTAAAATAATGTAATTATTTCTTAAAAAAAACAACTGGTTCACTGCTTATTAATATTGGAAAATATTTTGTTTCCCAAATCAAAGTCATATGGTGCATTTACTGTAAGTCATGTGGTCGAACGAACATGCATAGATATAATATATATAACAGGGCATACAGTGCATGCGGAAAGTGTTCACAGTGCTTAACATTTTATGTTACAGCCTCCAAAATTTTCCCTCAATTCTACAAACAATACCCCATTATGACAATGTGAAAGAAGTTTGTTTGAATTCTTTGCAAATGTATTAAAAATAAAAAACGCAAACAATTACATGTACATAAGTATTCACAGCCTTTGCTTGATACTTTGTTAAAGCACCTTTCTCACCAATTACAGCCTCAAGTCTTTTTGAGTGTGATGCTACAAGCTTGACACACCTATTTTTGGGCAGTTTCTCCCATTCTTCTTTGCAGGACCTCTCAAGCTCCATCAGGTTGGATGGGGAGCGTCGGTGCACAGCCATTTTCAGATCTCTCCAGAGATGTTCAATCAGGTTCAAACCTGGGCTCTGGCTGGGCCACTCAAGGACATTCACAGAGTTGTCCAGTAGCCACTCCTTTGTTATCTTGGCTGTGTGCTTAAGGTTGTTGTCCTGTTGTCTCCCCAGCCTGAGGTCCAGAGCGCTCTGGAGCAGGTTTTCATTAAGGATGTCTCTGTACATTTCTGCATTCATCTTTCCCTAGATCCTGACTAGTCTCCCAGTTCCTGCTGCTGAAAATTGTAATGGTATTGGCCAGGTGATGAGCGGTGGTTTTCTTCCAGACATGACACTTGTCATTCAGGCCAAAAAGTTCAATCTTTGTTTCATCAGACCAGAGAATTTGTTTCTCGTTGTCTGAGAGTCCTTCATGTGTCTTTTGGCAAACTCCAGATGGCCTTTTACTGAGGAGTGGCTTCCGTCTGGCCATGTGGAGTTCTGCAGAGATGGTTGTTCTTCTGGAAGGTTCTCCTCTCTCCACAGAGAAACGCTGGAGCTCTGTCAGAGTAACCATCGGGTTCTTGGTCACCTCCCTGACTAAAGCCCTTCTCCCCCGATTGCTCAATTTGGCTGGGCAGCCAGCTCCAGGAAGAGTCCTGGTGGTTCCAAACTTCTTCCATTTACAGATGACGGAGGCCACTGTGCTCATTGGGACCTTCAATGCTGCAGAAATGTTTCTTTACCCTTCCCCAGATCTGTGCCTCGATACAATCCTGTCTCGGAGGTCTAAAGACAATTCCTTGGACTTCATGGCTTGGTTTGTGCTCTGACATTCACTTTTAACTGGGGGACCTTATATAGACAGGTGTGTGCCTTTCCAAATCATGTCCAATCAACTGAATTAACCACAGGTGGACTCCAATCAGTAGAAACATCTGAAGGATGATCAGTGGAAACAGGATGCACCTGAGCTCAATTTTGATTGTCATGGCAAAGGCTGTGAATACTTATGTACATGTGATTTTTTATTTTTAATACATTTGCAAAGATTTCAAACAAACTTCTTTCATGTTGTCATTGTGGGGTATTGTTTGTAGAATTGAGGAAAAAAATAATGAATTTAATCAATTTTATAATAAGGCTGTAACATAACAAAATGTGGAAAAAGTGAAGCGTTGTGAATACACATACAGTGCATCCGGAAAGTAAAGGTTAATAATAGTCATTAGTTATTAAGTAATTTAAAAAAATTTACATATTAGACATATTAGTTCAGGTTGTAAAATGTCTTGTGGTGCAAAAAAACTTATTTAAAATATTTTGATATTTAAAATAAAGTTTGGTAAGAAAAAAAATCTATTAAAGTCTTTTTTTTATCGTTATTATTATGTGTATTCTAGGTGTAAGGACAATCTGTTACTTTTTCTAATTGTTTTCTAGACCACATTACATTTTTAAACTCAATAAATTAAAACTTATCTTAAAATAGTATAAAACTTTTACTTAAAAAAATTAAATCAACATGAATTCAGTTTCTAAGAACTTCTTAAAGTTAAAAGCACGTTTTAAACAAATTTTGATGTCATTGATGTCAAATCTATGGTTGAACATGCACTTCGGCGTGTGTAGTGATTGGCATTACAGGAGTTTGAGGACATTTGTCATTATAATATTAAAATACGCCAAGGTATATAAATATGTGACTTTGCCAAAATGTGAATCTATTGACTTGAAGAAGTGCAACCGTGTGATGAGGCCTTTGGCCCTCGTTTTTATTGAGGAGAGTTGCTTAATGAGGCTAAACATGGCGGAGGTGCTGGAACAAAATGGATGTTGCTCTGTCTGGAAGAGGAGGAGGCTGTTATTATAATTGATAGCCCTTGCCGCTCTCTCCCATTTCAAAGTTCATTAGCAGCGCTGCACTCCTCACATCAAGCTTTTGTAAGGTGCTTCATGGTTCTTTTCAATGCAAGAGAGATTTATGGACCCAAGATGGATCATCTGGGCTTTAAAAATACACTAGGAAATGAGATCATGCGCTCTAAATCCCTCAAGATCCGCAGTTCCCTCTCAGTTCAACTTTCATTTTGCCTTACTGTCATTGCTTTCAAATGAAGCAAAGCTGTCATTTACCCCCAGAGAAATATAAAAATACTTCAAATACATTAAATGGAGCAGAGCGATGATAAAAATGTAATTTAAAAACAATGACATTGTTAACATTGTTTTATCAGATGAGAAGACTTCTAGCAAATGATGGTGGGGACATAAGTTAACCCTCTTTACGTATACACGCCATCTGAATGTGCCGAGGTGTGAGGTATTATAGACAGTAGACAGCTAATTATGGCTCTGTCAGTGTGCTGGTGGGTAGGTCACAGGCCTAATTTTGGTTGACAGAAGAAGCTCATTGTGTCTGAGATATATACGTACAGTCCCTGCTATGGAGTTTCTTAGACTCTATTTATAGGGAAAGTTCATCAAAAAATGTGCACCTCTCATGTTGTTCCATACCTATAAAGTTACTTTTCATCTACGGAAAAGAAAAAAATTATATTTTGAAGAATGTTCCAACCATTTTGTCGAAACACTGTAAACATGGTCTTAATTTAAAAGACTGCAGTGGTTTTTTAAAAAAGTTAATCGGTTAAAGGTGCAGTATGTAAGAATGACAGCTAGTGGTTGAAATGGGTACTGCAGTCCAAATTCTAAATATTGTTTCCCCCGCCCCGTCCTCCTCAGACTCGACGCTCACGCGGGTTGCCAATTTGAGGCCACGCAATCTCTGACTCAGTTTGCTTGCTGGCTTCCATGGCAGCAATATGCTGTTTTCTCCGCCAACTGGCAACCTGTGGTGTCGAAATACTATTGGGTAAATTGGCAACGTGCGTTATCACACAGACCAAAAAAAAAAACGGATATTCCGGCATGGAGTATGTCAAAAGTAAAATAACTGGCTGTAGCATTGTTTTTCTGAGAAACGAGTATGTGAACTCAGTTTTCTAAATATCTGCAAACATATTATGGTATTTTTATGCTTTAGTACAGTCAAAAACTTACATACAGCAGCAAATTCCCTTACTATATAGCTACTGTGAATAGATCTAACAAGATATTTTACAGTAAGATACTGCTGAATGTGCAGATTTTAGTACATGGATGAGCTATAAATCCTACAATCTGTAAAACAGTTACAGTTAAAAATTTAAAAATAAACTCCTTTTGTTTACCACAGGACAAAAATGCATGCAGGTCTGGAACAGCAATAGCAAATAATGAACCATCTCTTTAGCATCTGTTATCTACAGTTGAAGATTAAAAAAGAAATGGTATGATAAAGTGCTATTAATGGATCCAGCTGCTGTCTTAATGTTTAAATACTGTTGAAAGCCAGCAGAGGGATCTCACAAGACAAAGCAGTAACAAGATCTAAAAGCAAGACCTGCTGTTGCACTTGTCATAACTATTAATTTAAAGCATCAATGGTGAATGAAATTAGCTTTCAAACTTTGGTCTGGTAGGCAGACAGTATTTATTATAGTGATAGATAGTCAGAACATCTCTTTTCCTCTTTTTGCTTAGTTACTGTACGTATATTTTGACTCAGGACAATTTGTATCGGGTTTATCCTCTCTCTGTTTGTTTTTACGATCAATAATCTAGCAGGATCATCAGTCTTACGTTACATAGACAGTATTACATGACTGGAAACCGGACAGAAGATCACTCAAATTTAACATGCACAAGCAATGAACAATCGTTTATGATTCAGTATTGCAATTATAGACCATAAATCATGCCCTCCTTTTTAATGAGTACAGGATATCGAAGAAATCCCTGCAGTGTAGCCTATGGAGTTACAGCTGGACAGACAATTACTGCAGTCTCCTATTCAGTTTATCCTTTTACAGAAAGCTATTGTTTTAAAATTATCTTCAGTGACATATTGGAGACATTTACAAGAGAATAGAATGCTACTGAAATTTTGTTCCTGAAGCATCAGCATGCATTTTTGAGAAACATTAAAGTGTGTGTAATATCTTATATAACTTACTGTCCACATTATATTACACCATTCAAGTAAAGGGAGTAATTGCTCATCAAAGTAATCTTTTTATGTCAAACCTGAGTCAAATACTGACAAAATCCCAGCAAACTGTGATTTTAAAATTGACATACTTAATTTCTAAGACTATGGGCCTATTTTTACAATCTGAGTGCATGTCTGAAGCGCATTGTGCGTGTGCACTATCCACTTTTACTAGTTTAACGTCGGATAAAACGGTCGGCACGCCAGGTGCATGGTTCAAAAGGGTTGTACCTAGTCTCTTAATGAGTCATGAGTGTGTTTTGGGTGTGTGTTTAGTCTCATCTCCCATTCCCTTTAAAAGCCAGTTGCGCTTGCACCATGGCGAATTTGATATTTATATGGCTGAATTTGCGAGCGGAAAGACTGAATGCTTCTCCAGAGAGGAATCCTTTTATTTTTAATATTTAAAAATGTTTGTGTGCTGTTGCACGTCCCTGTGTGTGTGTAATAAGCACAGTTTATGTGTGTCATGTACCCGCCTATAGGCGCATATTACTAACGCGCCCTTTAAATAAAAAAAATACTGCGCCATTGACTTTAGACCAGGTTTTTGTCGGTCAATGGCGCAGTCGTTTTTAGTAGCCTCAAAATAGCAACGCGCCAACAATTCGCCTGAACACACCTCGCTTTCAGACCAGCATGCCCATGGTCGAACAGATGTGCGCGAGTGCATTTGTTATTTACAGTTTTTTTCCCAACAGCTTACACTCATTTTCAAAACCATGTCTCCTTTTTTCAAAACTCTACACACAATTCCCAAAACTGCACACACTGCATTCAAGATGCCATAAACACATGTCAGAATGAAGCATTTGCATCAAATGGCAAACACTTCTTTCATAATAGTAAATTGTTGGATATACCATGTAAACAATGTTGTTCTAAATCTAAAGCTCTTTGGTCTTTCATAATGTAGTTTATAGTTAGTTTAGCAGAATTGGTTCAGGGGGTTGGTTCATGAGTTACATGTTGTGGTCACTGTGTCTCAAGTTAAGTACCAGTATTTGTGTGTAAACTATTGAGAAAAACTGTAATCACATGTTTAACACGTTACAGTTTTTCTCAATTGCTAAAACACTAAAACCCATTGGCTGAACAAAGTTCTCAGTTGCCTGAACTCATTTAACTAATTGTGCAGTCTGTCGTCAATACCCTAAACCATTTCACATGGTAAAACACAATTTGCTGATCTCAGACTTTTCAGCAATACTCTAAACACATTCTCATTCTCAAAACACATTCTCCACTCTAATGCACATGTCATCCATACTGGTAAACACAAGTGGCAACAATCAAATACAAATAAAGAACAAATGTCATTGATTGAACACAACCACTCAAAATGGATTTAACCTGTTTCAAATGATGTGACACAACCAATATAAGCCAGTTCAGAGAGCAAACAGTTTGTTGAAGGTGGAAGGAGATACTCTGAGAATGGATAGAAGAAACAATGTGAAAGGACGAGGATGAGTGCGTATGCGAGGTAGGCGACGAGGAGGAGGGCAAGAAAGAGGAAGAGGAGGAGTAAGAACAAAAAAAATGCAAAGAGCAAAGCAGAGTAGTAATTTCTGATTTTGATCTACTACGATAGAACAAGTTTTTGTGACTAAGACAATGACGGAAAATATGAAATGTGTTTTGAGATTAAAGGTCCCGAGGCATGGATTGTTTTTATTATTTTATAATGTTTCCTGAGGTGTACTTCATATTGTTAATATGTTTTTTTACATAAAAAAATGTCATAATTTAGAAATAGAAAGCATTTTTTCTGTACTGATATTAGCCCTCTGGCTTGAATGCTCTGTTTCAAGGGGCGTGTCTGATGTGAGACTTCAGTGAAAACGTCCACGGTTGTAATTGGCTGACATCTTTGCATTTGAAATGAGTATTAGATTATGTGGCGGAGGGGGCGTGGTTTAGCGAGGTCTGCAAGCGCTGCCAGAGAGAGAGAGAGAGAGAGAGACGGTGAGCGCAAATTTATTTTGTTTGTATCTGAGAGTTCTGAATAAACACGAGTCCCAGTCACGCGACCCTGTCTACTTCCTCCTTATTCTAAGAACTTTGTAACATGTGGAACCCTTCTCGAATACTTTTACTAAGTTTTTTTACCATCACAGCCATCACAGCCTTCCCATCACATGAAAGGCTTGAGCATTGAGTACACAGACAGTCTGTTGATCGTGTGAATGCCAACATGACATCATGACTTTGCGTAAACATACACGGCCCTTTCTAAAGCCAAATGGCGTGTTATCTGTACGCATTTTGAGCTATACGCGTGTCTGTCTACGCCGTGTGATTCTGCGTGTATGTGTACGCCGAAACGAACCATCATCTCCGCGTGTATGTCTACGCCGTGTAATTCCGCGTGAATGTAAATAGAT
The DNA here is from genome assembly GCF_949357685.1 of Gobio gobio. Classification (NCBI taxonomy): domain Eukaryota; kingdom Metazoa; phylum Chordata; class Actinopteri; order Cypriniformes; family Gobionidae; genus Gobio; species Gobio gobio. The sequence continues at coordinate 22,620,379 of NC_137110.1, forward strand.
TTATAAACATACTAAATGATGTTTTTTTGAAAATGTAAAAATGCAGAATGCTTCTTGTGATGGGTAGGTTTAGGGGCAGGGGCAGTGTGTGTGTGTGTGTGTGTGTGTGTGTGTGTGTGTGTGTGTGTGTGTGTGTGTGTGTGTGTGTGTGTGTGTGTGTGTGTGTGTGTGTGTGTGTGTGTGTGTGTGTGTGTGTGATGGGTAGGGGCAGTGTAGGGGGATAGAATGAAACGGCGTTGATAAACACGCTAAAAAGCGATTATGTGTCTTGATAGCACGCCAAAATGGCATAGCGAATTGGCGTGTCATACATACGCTATTTCATGAGATCAGTCTGTGAATGCAGTGATCTCGTCATTGCAGTGCTATTTCTCTCACAAAATGCTTTCACCACAACTAACAGCAAACACGACATCTACACGATGCACTTTGTTGTGCAGCATAACAGCGTCATTCATTATAACGGCAGTTTGGGCAAGTGTGCAGATATACTCGCGACATGTGATTGACAGATCCGAACAGAAACCATGTGAAGTTTATCGTTTTAGTCACTATCTTGATTGACTGATGCATTACGTGTAGGGCATCAAGACGGCCAGCGGCGTGACTGACAGTATTAAACGATTTAGAAAGAAAGTCTGTGTGAACTGATGATTAGCTACACATCAGAAATCACTGATCACAGATCAGGCATTAATGAACACTGTTACTCACTGTTTGTGGCGGTGCTGTCGAATCCATATGGTAAAAGTCTGTTTGTAAATCGTGTGCTGACATCGCGACTGATAAACGGAATCCATTTTCTCCGAATTCTCTGGGCGGGCAAAGCAGAGGAAGGGGAGGTAACCGTTCCCCATATGATGGCATACAGGGAAGATTCCAGATCGGCTCGTCTGAGCTTTCATTTTCTCAAAGGCAGAGCAGGATACCCAGAACTCGGTTTACACATATCAAAATTTCTAGCCACTTGGGGACCATATACAGGCTAGGGGAACTCATATTAATGTTAAAAAACCTCATAAAATGAAAATTTCATGCCATGGGATCTTTAAAAATGTACTTCTCTCGGAGAACGTCTCGGTTACGTATGGTAACCCTCGTTCCCTGAAGGAGGGAACGGAGACGTACGTCGGACGTACCGACGAATTGTTATCACTTGAAATCACTTGAAAACACACACTTGAGATGAAAGTTGAGATGGCGCCGCCGTGTTCGGTCGCCGTTCAGGTCGCTCCGCTAAGACTTTGCTTTTATTTATTATTCTACTCTCTTTTACTCTCTATTTTTTCCAACGGATCATCTGCTTTGATCTGTTACGACAGCAAAACACTTCTGGAATTTGGTTACCGCTACACTGACCTGTTTCAGGACACTTTCTCCAATCTTCCATCTGAGATTCGCCGGGACGCCGAGTTGAACAATGGCCACTCGAGTCGACGGCGAAGATTCAAAAAACACCGCGGGAAACGCGCTGGGATCCGCAACAGACTGAGAAAAAGAGCATTCAGTCCTCCTCTCCCGAGCATTTTGCTCGCAAATGTCCAATCCTTGGAGAATAAGATGGACGATCTTAGAGCCAGGATAAGTTTTCAACGGGACATGAGAGACTGCAACATCTATTGTCTGTCCGAAACATGGCTCACGCCAGCGGTCCCGGATACAGCCGTGACGCCGTCCGAGAACTTCTCTGTTTTTCGGATGGACAGAACAGCCGAGACCGGGAAATCTAAAGGCGGTGGAGTGTGTTTCATGATAAACAAGAAATGGTGCGATCCTAGGAACATCTCCATTCTTTCGCGATCCTGCTCGCCTCACTTGGAACATTTAACTATCATTTGCCGGCCTTTCTACCTGCCGAGGGAGTTTTCCTCGGTCATCGCCACTGCCGTTTATATTCCACCACAGGCAGACACGGGGCTGGCTTTATCTGCCCTCCATGATGTGACCAGCGGCTTCATAAACAAACACCCCGACGCTGCTTTCATCGTCGCGGGTGATTTTAACAAAGCAAACCTAAAGAAAGTATTGCCAAACTTTCACCAGCATGTCTCCTGTCCCACACGAGGAGCAAACACACTGGATCATTGCTACTCTCCGTTTAAGAACGCCTACAAAGCTCGGTCACAGCCAGCTTTTGGCAAATCGGACCATGCCGCCATTTTCCTCACACCGGAATATAAACAAAGGCTCGTTCAAGAGCCCCCGGTGAGGAGGGAAGTCAAACGCTGGTCATCCCATTCAGAGATCACGCTACAGGCAGCTCTTGATGACGTCGACTGGGACATGTTCCGCGCGAGTTCTGAGGACGTCAGCGAGTTCACAGAAGTGGCGCTCTGCTTTATTAACACACTGACAGAGCAAGCCACACAAACAATAACTATAACGTCCTTCCCTAATCAGAAACCGTGGGTGGACAGTTCAATTCGCACTGCAGTAAACTCGCGCACTACCGCTTACAATGCCGGTCTCCTAACGGGGGATATGAGGGAGTACAAAGCTTCATGTTACGCCCTCCGGCGCGCCGTTAAAGCCGCAAAACTCCGCTATAAAGACCGAGTGGAATCTCATTTCCAACTCAACGACTCCCGGCGGATGTGGCAGGGACTGAGGACCATCTGTGCTTTTGGAACTAAATCCTCTGCAGAGGTGAGAGCTGATCCGTTGCTGGTGAACGAGTTAAACTCTTTCTACGCTCGCTTTGATGGTAATCGCGGCAGCGCGACTCCGGCGAGTGACGCGTCAGAGAGAGTCCCTCAGAGCAGCAACGGTCACGTGATCTCTGTCTCGGAGGACGAGGTTCGGAGGGCACTCAAACGTGTGGATGTCAGGAAAGCTGCTGGGCCGGATGGTATTTCAGGTCGTGTTCTGCGGTCCTGTGCTGATCAGCTCGCAGGGCTCTTTACATCCATATTTAACGAGTCCCTTGCTACATCTGTTGTCCCCACCTCCTTCAAACGATCCTCCATCATCCCTGTACCTAAGATCAGTAAACCCTCTTGCCTAAATGACTATCGTCCAGTGGCTCTCACATCTTTAGTCATGAAGGTCTTTGAGAGACTCATTAAAAACAACATTTGCTCCTCCATTCCTGACACTTTGGACCCTCTTCAGTTTGCCTACCGTCCCAATAGATCGACTGAAGATGCCATTTCTCACGTCCTTCACTCCTGCCTCACTCACATCGACAGCAAAAGTGGGAACTATGTCAGGCTGCTATTTATTGACTATAGCTCAGCCTTTAACACCATAGTTCCCATTAAGCTAACACACAAACTCCTGGATCTAGGCCTGAATTCTTCTCTCTGCCTCTGGATTGAAGATTTCCTCACTGGCAGACCCCAGGCGGTGAGAGTAGGCCAGTTCACCTCCACCTCCATCACCCTGAGTGTTGGAGCTCCACAGGGCTGTGTGCTGAGTCCCCTGCTCTACTCTCTCTACACCCATGACTGTTTGTCCACACACAGCTCCACCTCGATCATCAAGTTTGCTGATGATACTGTTGTCCTGGGTCTCATCTCCAACAACAATGAGACGGCATACTTGGACGAAGTGGAGCAACTGACATCATGGTGCCAGGACAACTGTCTCTCTCTGAATGTTAACAAGACCAAAGAACTGATTGTGGACTTCAGGAAGAGACAGCATCGGTCATACTCCCCTCTCATGATCAGCGGGACACCGGTAGAGAGAGTGAGCAGCTTCAAATACCTGGGTGTGAACATCTCCGAGGATCTGACCTGGACTACACACATCCAGACACAGGTGAAAAAAGCCAGGCAAAGACTGTACCACCTGCGCCAGCTGAGGAAATTCAGGGTTTCACCAGCCATCCTGAAAACTTTCTATCGAGGGGCGATAGAAAGTGTCCTGACTCAGTGCATCACAGCGTGGTACGGGAACAGCACCAGTCACGATTGCAAAGCCCTGCAAAGAGTGGTGCGCTTATCCGAGCGCATCTCAGGCTCAGCTCTCCCGTCTCTGCAGGACATCTACACCAAACGCTGCAGAGGTAGAGCTACTAAAATCATCAGAGACATAAATCACCCTGCAAACTCTCACTTCACCCTGCTGCCATCTGGTAAGCGCTTCCGTAGCCTGATGGCAAAGACTGAAAGACTCAGGAGGAGTTTCTTCCCCCAGGCCATCAGACTCCTGAACTCAGTCACGTGACTTCACTTCACCCCGCACACGCATAAACATCCAGTTTATACATTAACATTCACATACTGCCATTGCACTGCACTTTACGTTCCTATTGTTACTGTGTAACAACCTGTAATAAACCTGTTTGCACATCATACTCCTGTTTGCACATTATACTCCGATTTGCAATTATACCTATTGCATGCACATCATACTTCTCTATATATAAATATATATATATATATTATGTTAACCACTTATTTTTAAGTCTACAATTTATCTCACTTATCATATCCACTTACTTTATATTTTATATTTTTATTTTATTTTTTTATTTTTATCTTATTTCCTATTTTTATCTTACTTGATTTATTTATAACTCTACTTATGTTAATACTTTTTATTCTAATTTTATTCTATTTCTATTTTAATTTCCCTTGTGTTCTTGTAACTGTTATTTGCACTGTCCATGGAGCGGACCTGTTTACATTTCACTGCCAGTTGTATATTGTGTATATAACTGTGTATGTGACAAATAAAACTCTTGAATCACTTCAGAGAGCCCCTATCAGCTTCGAGATATGGAGAACAGGCCAATGGGCCATTGGCGTGCGAGATTTGCAACACGCAGTTGTTTTTCACTGAGGAGCCGAACTAGTGACTCGGCCATGCAGTGATGATACAGCAACTGTGGCGACGGGACATACGTCTCCGTTCCCTCCTTCAGGGAACTAGGGTTACCATACGTAACCGAGACGTTCCCTTTCAGTCGGTCACGTTCGACGTACGTCGGACGTACAGACGAATTGGGATCCCTTTGGAAAACGCCACAGTTACTACCACTTCCAGCGCCCAGCGAAGAGCGCCTCAGACCCCGTCTGTACCCTGGCAGGAAACTCATGCAGGGAGAGTCACACTGCTGTTCCGCAGGACCCATTCAGCAGACCTTTATTGGATAACGCTGGGAAAGCGTGACCGGAAGGGCCGCTGCGGAAGCCACATCATGCCCGGAGGGAGTTAACATGTGGAGAATACACGTATGGACTGGCCTTGGGCAGTACAACATACGGTAGTCCCAGGGGTGGCCCCGGCCAAGTCGGCGGGGGAACAACACCGTACTGGGATGGCAGAGGAACTCTGCCAAGGGAAAGACACGGGCTTGCCGTAGGGAGCCGTACCCTGGAAGAATACACATATGGGACCGCGTGGGGGTCGCAACATATGGAACCCAGCTTAACACAAGTTCCACCAATGTATACGAGTGTTAAGCCTGTTGTGGGTTGCGGAGGACTCGACAGGGTTCGCCTAACCTTAGGGGAACTTGACTGGAGCAGATAAGCGCATGTATCCGTTCTATGGGGAAGGGAATGGCGCAGCAAGCCGACACAAGAACGGGCACTCCGGTGTTACTGACTATGGGAAGCGAGCACACGGGAAGCTACCGGCTCTACACGCAGGCTATAGAATCTAGCGAACGTGTTAGGTGTCACCCAGCCCGCAGCTCTACAATATCTGTCAGCGAGGCGCCACGAGCCAACACCCAGGAAGAAGCAACACCCCTAGTGGAGTGGGCTCTTAACCCGAGCGGGTAGGGCACGTCTTGGCGTATGAAACCCATCCATGCCCATCCACTATCCAGTGGGCCATCCTCTGCTTGGAGACAGCCTTTCCCTTCTGCTGTCCTCCGTATCAGACAAAGAGCTGCTCTGAGGTCCTGAAGCTTTCCGTTCTTCGTCTTTGAATTTGTCCTCATTGCCTGAACATGTCCCCTGCCTCTCCCTCCTACTCCTCTTGCTCTCTGTCCGTTGTTAGCATACATTGTTCAAAACAGGTAATCTGACCTTTGACCTATTTATAGGCCTATACTACAGTAAAGCAGTGATTGGTTAGTGATCAGTTAAGCAATTAGTGTTTGCACACGTGAGGACTGAGGAGTGTGTGTGTGACCTGTGTGACCCCGACAAAACGTTGCAAAAAGTTTTTTAAAGGAAACGGGGCTGCGTTGAACACCCTGTTCTGATGACGCAAGAGTTGCAACTATGGCAGCTGTGAAGGCCATTCTTTGTGTTCTTTTTGAAGAATTTTCAGAGCTTTATGAAATCGGTATAAATACGTGTTTAATAATGCAAAACACGCTCGATGCAGTCACTGTCCTTGCCGTCCAGAATAAAAGAGAACATCCCCATTCCATGAAATTAACTTTTTTATCTCCGGGTAATCAATTCTAATTTAAATCATGTTATTAGTTCTTACTTTTTTAATACCTTGTATTTTCGTTCTCATTTTTATGTAAAGCACTTAATTACCATTCTGTATGAAATTTGGTATATAAATAAACTTGCCTTGCAATGAAGCTAAAAATGTTAATAACTACATCATCATGTTGATATGCTTTATTTTTGCTATAAAACTCTTACGACAATCACGTCTTCTAATATCTTCAATTGTTGCGTATACCAAGCTGCAGCGGACACACTTGTAAACAACTTCACTTGGACCCATTGTGCGAACTGTCCCTTTAATACCGCGTGGTTTATATACATGTTGCTGCTGATTTGGCTGACATATTTGACACACCTACCAAACGAGAGAAAACGCATCTCAAACCCGTTGCACACCGTTTCCAGGAAAAATGACGTTCAACTGGAAACCGTAGCAAAACGTTGCACACCGGTTTGAGCTTTGAACGTGCCCCTGGTGAATAAGTGTAGCAGTTTGATTGGTTGTGTTTGGAAAAGGAAAGCAAGTCAAGGTTGCACCTGCCGTAACATTGCACCGGGTGTATGATAGGGCCTTAGAAGATGAAGCAGAGTATCACCTCTTTACCTTGAAGACGAGTCATGTTAGTCAGTGAAATTACCTTATATTATTGCAGCAATTTAATAGTTTTTTTAAAAAAAATCTCTTTTGCATGCTTTGAGCAAAACGGAGGGGAAAAAAAGGTTGGGGAAAAAATCAAAACAACAGAACAAAGTTAATGTACTTGCATAGTGTCAGAACACAGGAAGTAGGGTGAGAAGTGTCTGTTTATTTTTGCATCAGCGCTTTCCTTAGATCATTAAATTTTCGTTGCAAAAATAACTTTTCATTTGTCATATTCATTTTTCTATTTATGCTCTCAAAATTTCTGAAAGCTGACAGCACCATTTTGTACTCAGACTCAGACAACATAATCAATGTATCACAGTTGTTACCAAAACATTAATTGACAAAAAAAAATAATATTAGCTCAGATTGCCATTGAACAATATGATCTTAAACAATATCTGTTTTTGTTTTCCACAGCTTACCCAGACCTAATGATGTCACTGGAGTACAGTCAGTTTTTCCATGCGACCTGGTCTGTTTTCAAGCCTGGAGTGTCATTGAGTGACATCAGTATTCCCATCCAGACCTGGAAACCCTTACTTGGAGCTAAACCCCTGTCAGCCATGCACCATAGATCTGTCAGTGACATCACATGTCCTTATAACCAAGCAGCAGGCCACACAAACACAGACAGCAAACACAGACTCTCATATGGGATAAATGATGATGCTGGTATGTTGACAGAAAACAATGAATACCTTTTAGACATCTGTCAGACTGTATTCAAAGGCAGCCTATGAAGCCTCTCAATTGATTCAGTTACTTGTCAACAGTATAATATGACAGTGTATGTAAAGGTGATATCAAACATCAGATGAAATGGAATGGACAAAAATAGAGCAGAGTCTTACATTTTTTAAATAACGACCATATTTATCATTCTCAGAGTATTGTCAAATTCTTACTGTGGACAGATTATTTGAATAAATGAAGACATCTATTCTTGCCCTCTCTTATAAATATTTAATTAATCTAATCACCATTCTTTATGAACAGAATAGAGGGCACATATTTCATTGATAATAAAATAGTACGTTAAGAACTGTTCCATTCTCTTGAAGACATTCTCCAAGAGTAATTGTAACCGAATAGTCTTCTGTTTATTATGATTTTTTTTTATGGTTAAGAAAAAGTTAACATCAATTAAACTTTTGGGGAAAATACAACTAATAACAAAATATTAATGTAATTAATATTTATCTTAATTTGATTTTTGGATAAAAAAAACAAAAAAAACAATGAACAATGTTATATATTTTGTTGACTTGTGTACTTACATTATCCCAAATGTTTCCAATAGTGTTTAAATACAGAGAAATCAGCCATTTTGACACAGACCGTGCCAAATCTGCCTTACCTTCGATTTCCAAGTTTTACTTCCGTAGAAACCATGGAAACACCAAAGGCGCTTTAATATTGTTACGCCAAGTGCTCTCAGAGATGAGTGAAAGTAGGATCTATATGCAGGAGAACTTTTATTAAAATAATAACAATAACAACCAAAGTAAACCAAAATAAACCAGGGAGCAGAACTGAGAACATCAACGAAACATCCAACAAAGGACAACACCAGACAAAAAAACATTAGAAACACTAGGGTAATTGGCAAACAAGGCACACCTGGGAATAATCAAAAAACGAATCAACAAGAAAAACTACAAAGGACTACAAAACATGGCGCAGAACAGGAAATAACATACAAATAAAATTGTTAAACGTAACTTAAATCGTAAAATATGCATAAGCAACAAAACGAAAGGAGAGACAACAGTCGACTGCGGGATATAAGCATAATAAAAACAGTAACATGTAAAATGTCCCAGGCTCTCTGCCCGCCCTGCTTCATACTGTAGTAGTGTTAATAAATCTTTAATAAATTAGCTCATCCATAAATACGATCCATGAGTCCCGTCAGATTGCTTTCCGTGGAGGTGAAGACGACAACTCCCATGATTTCACACTCATTCACGTTGTCATCAAGCTGCGCCTTTGTTATTTTTTTTAATAAGCAACCTCTAGCGGCGAAACTCAAGTTGCGAGGTGGTGCCTCCATGGTTCGGACTTGTTAGTTCAGCACATCCCACAGATGCTCGATTGGATTGAGATCTGGGGAATTTGGAGGCCAAGTCAAAACCTCACACTTGTTGTGCTCCTCAAACCGTTTATGTATAAGTGTTTTCACACGTGATCATTTATAGGTCATCAGTAAATGAGTGTGGTATTTAAATAGCAGTGTTTCCCAAATGACACAAAAGAGCTGTACGTTTTGAATGATGTGTGTAATGTAGAGAAATGAAAGCTTTAGCGTAAGTTCTGCCAGGAAGATTCAATGTTATGTCACTCGTCACATTCAGGCCTAACCAATCACGTCCTAATTCACAGAGCATAAAGGATGGTCACTTACTCATGTCTGAGTTCGCAGATGCTGACGCCAACATTCACCTCCAGCCCCCCCACCACCACCAGGATGGTCCCTGCCTATACCTCCGGGGGGTCGGCTGCACCCCTGCTGTCATCTTCAGGCAGGAAATGCAGAGTCCGTTACCCTCGAAACGAAAGCTAAGGACGGGGCCTATGCCAAAGAACCTCTAATTATCATACTTGCTGGGCTATCAATAAACTTGTTACTTTTTGCACTTCATCTGGCTTCCGAATCTTTCTGGTAGAACTGTTAAATTTTTGCAAAATGTTTGTTTTACAATAGCAAACTGAGCTTAAAGCATGTAATGTGCTTGCAGTTTTGCAGACTTGGTCTAAAGATTAAGTAGCCTATATAAATGAATACATTCACTAAGTGGGCATCAAGTACCACTTTTAGTTTCTAAGCAATTGTAATGTCCCTTGTGGGGACATTTTTGGTCCCCATGAGTAAAACAGCTTATAAATCTGTCAAAAAAATGTTGGAAATGTAAAAATGCAGAACGTTTGGTGGGCAGGTTTAGGTTTACAGTTTGTACATAAAAATCATTATGTCTGTCTCCATAAAACACAAACACCCAAACGTGTATGTGTGTCTCTCTCTCTCTCTGTGTGTGTGTGTGTGTGTGTGTGTGTGTGTGTGTGTGTGTGTGTGTGTGTGTGTGTGTGTGTGTGTGTGTGTGTGTGTGTGTGTGTGTGTGTGTGTGTGTGTGTGTGTGTGTGTGTGTGTGTGTGTGTGTGTGTGTGTGGGCATGTTTTCGTGAAATATCAGGACACAAATGTGTATAATGACATGGGTATGACATAGGTATTACAAAAAGAGGGTGAAATATGAGGACGTTCCCCATGTCCTCACTTTTCAAAATGCTTATAAATCACACAGAACAAGTTTTTTTTTCACAGAAAGTGAACTGCACAGTCTCCTGTGAGGGCTAGGTTTAGGGGCAGTGTAAGGGGATAGAAAATACGGTTTGTACGGTATAAAAACCATTACGCCTATGGAATGTCCTCACATTTCACAAAAACAAACATGTGTGTGTGTGTGTGTGTGTGTGTGTGTGTGTGTGTGTGTGTGTGTGTGTGTGTGTGTGTGTGTGTGTGTGTGTGTGTGTGTGTGTGTGTGTGTGTGTGTGTGTGTGTGTGTGTGTGTGTGTGCGTGTGTGTGTGTGCGTGTGTGTGTGTGCGCGTGCATGTGTGCGTGTTGGTCTGTATTGTATGTAGCCCATGTATGTGTGTACAATATACACAAATGTTGTATGTTAAGAATTATTTGCAATTAATCAACAGAGAAATCAGTTGTCCGGAACTTTTTTTGTGTTCAAGATTTACAAAAATGATATAATGAGAATGCACAACATGAATCCATTTTCCAAACCGTGTTTTTGTCTTACCCTGAATCATTATGGTACACTTATAATAAATGTTTATATTGGGACTATTTCAGGCCAGACTGGTAGGAACCGCTGCGGAGGGGCACAGTCCCTGCGTGACTCGCCATAGACATAAACAGAGAGAAGTAGCTCCGGCTGCAAGGTTCTTCCGCAAGACGCATGCAGTTCTGTTTATTAACCGCTAGAGCGCAAAAAGTTACGAACTGCAGTTAATATAATATCAACATTATATTAACTTAATGTAATTTATGAATTTGTCCATGTGTGCATTGTTTAAGCTGCTTAATATATTTTGTGATAGCTATTTTATATTGAGAAAACTTTCTTGTTTAGTGAAAATAAGCATTTATTTGGCATGTTGTTTGCATGTCTTCTGCTATATTTCTTCACTTATCACACCTCTCTGGCAACTATTATGTAACAAAACAAATGCAAGTGGCGCCTCCTTGCTCCGAAGCAACGAGGAACAATACACGAAGATGAGGACCGATAGCTATTCGCTTGATTTTTTTAGTCGCTAGCTGAACATTAAAAATGAGAACACCTGGACTGAGCATCAGCGCGTGCAGCGACGCTTCTGTGAATGACGGAACCGGGCTCCGCCTAAATCCATTGGGGGAGAGGAGGGGACGAACAGTCGACAAGGAAAGAGAGAGAGAGGAAGAGAGGGAGAGAGAGAGAGTCTGATAAAGGAGGGAGGAATTGCTGAAGAATCAGACCAACTAAGATAAAACGCTAGAGCCGCACCGGAGCTTTGATAATGACGTAGGCACGGTTCTCGAGCGTTCAGTGCATCCATTACGCGCCTCAGCAAGTTTGGTGAAGAGACTCGCCGGCGCGCGTGAAGCTTGGAAGCCGCTGCGCTGAAGCCTCCTCACCTTATAAAGTGCATCGCCGACGAAAGCTATCGCGTGCGCGTAAATTCAGCACTTGGTTCACGAGACAGCTCCAGCGTGTCGGCTTCCCTAACTGGACTCAATTTCAAGAGCAATTCTTTCAGTACTTTCAGAACACTCTCGCACGCATGAACATTAGAAGTGTCATCATATTTCTTGTGCTCATCTAGCTGTGATCCATAGTCTGGGACCTTTTTTATTCTCCACTAAATATGTACCAGGGGCATTTGCAGGTAAGACTCTGTTCACATAAGACGTACACTACTTTTCTTTACATTTATGATGGCTGTTATTTGTATTGTTTTAGTTACACTGAAATCACTGGATTGCACTGGAAGCATGTTAGGTGCAATTATCAAGTGATCAGTGCATTAAAATCATGTCAAAGTTGTATGAGTCAAGTTGGATTTTGTCCTACTAAAGAGTCTAGCTTGCTTTTGGTGTCTATTGTGTTCATACATTTTTATTCCATGATTTAAGATATATATATTAATGACAGATACTGTAGTCTCAGACATGGTAAGTTACAGTATGTTGTTTATGTTGTTTATACTTATCCAAAACCAAAGCATGTTAAGCCAGTGCTATTCATATTGTACATGACGCAGGTGCCAGTTGGACAATTTAAAAAGTAAAATACTCTGTAGAAAAGAAAGGAAAGCAAAACATTAATCTTCTGTCTTGTTGTGCGCTTTAAAGATTTGTTTCTTTGTTGTAGTATCACCAATAGTGAATTACCCCAAAATTTGTTGTACCACATAGGGAATAATAAAAAGGCCTACGCAGTTGAACTTGAAGAAGCAATCCATAAATCACATTTAGTGCAAAATGAGCCCCACCAGGGTCTGTTGAACCTCTATGCTTACTACAGCAACAATAAGGTTTGATTGTGTTTCTATTTGGTGAAGATCTTCTAATTATGTAACTGCTAAAAGTAGGCAGCGCTTTGTTTACCAAGTCTTATAACTTCCAAGTAATTTACCAGCTGAATATTTCATGACTTCTATTACAGCTTCTTAGGAAACCAGAGTAGCTTTTTGATACCCTTTGTCTCTATAGTCTGCTACAGATGTGTCTTCAGTTACCTTGATATCACTTAGATAGGCTACATTTGTATTATAATTACAATAATTCTCTAGTTTGTCCACCATTTCATTATACTTACACATATGTGAAGCTTCTAATCTAATTTCAAATGATGTGCTATATGCAATATCGTACGAGAATAATTGTTCCATTGTGTTATTAATGTTCCAGGAGACAGAAAATAGATGTGTTTTCAGGCATCGGTAATCGGACACTTGATAAGAGTCTCATATGATCCTATTCATAACTGTTCTCATCATGTTAGAGGCTTTTATTTCAGGCTTCGGGGAGTTAGGGAGAGTAAGATATCACATTTTCTCTGTCAGGTAGGGAGGTAATTTAAGAGGAAATGTTCTCTCTGTGCAAAGCAGATGTTTTATCTGTCCTTCACTGGGCTCTTTGCAGCTCCTCCTTCCCTAAACAGACACACTTATCTTGACAGTGATGGCTCATTCTCCCTTGACTCCATCTCTGAGTATATGCTATTTGACTTCACCGTTGGTATAAGAATGAGGTTTCTTTTTCTTCACTAAAGTCTCAATGTATATATAACAGTTTGCATTTGCACATTATATATGAGTATACATAGCAGCATGGCCAAGAAGAGTTCAAATCAAATGGTACATTTTCAATAATACGAGCAATAATACGTTGGTACTCAAGTATGCAAGGATGTCACAGAGAGTTGTTTAAAGCTACCTTATCAGCCATTAACAGATGAATATGCTTTGCTGGTTTTATTAAATTTAAGTTAAAGTGAAACTTGGATTTCAAAGTTTTACCTTGTGGAGTGTTTGAGAACATACAGCTTTGCAGTATTAAAAATTAGCCTCTTACCACACTAGGGGGCATTGGAAATCAGTATATCCACCGATCATTTTCATATAGACCATCTCTTTTTTATCTCTCTTTTTTTTAGGGGTAAGTTCTGTCTGTTCTGTTCTGTCAACAACAGGATTTGATAATAATATATATAATAAAAAACAACATGTTTTTTGATACTCAGCTCAGCTGATCATGATATTTCCTTCGTAAAAAAGTAGACGGATTTATCCTCTGACAATCAGTACATTGATAGTATGCAGATACATATCAAAGTAGTTTTATTTTAAGAGCTATTTGACCTATTTAAACCAAATATCAGCTCACACCTTAGATGTAACAACACATGTTATAATTACTATAAATAACTCCAGTTGCTTGGGTGATTCCTGCCCTTTACAGCCATACGGCTGTTTGAGATTAATTTGCAATTCAGTGTGTTGCGTTCGCTATCAAACATGGGCATCACAAATAGTCCAAAAGTGCAGCTGTGTGCGTAATTTGTCGATCTTGCTATGGCTATTGCCACACTCGGTCCACCCAAGATAAAGCCCCTTATGAAACGCTGGTAAAAGCTGCCGTGCTTTTTTACCTTATTATTACTTTAATTAGTCGAGGCATATTTTGCATATTCAGGAATTAATGGAGTGTCTCTATGCCTCTTTTCTCAGTTCAGGCTCTACTTGTCATTTTGGGAAGTAATTCTTGTTTTCTAAAACCAAACATGCGTCCTTTTCATCTCCTTTTCAGAAAATCTTAGCCTGTGTGTTCCCTATAGGATGAAACCTGTTATATAATCCGATAAAGAGTCTTTGGTGTCACAGTTCAATATTCACTTAGCGTATCAGTTCATTTTTCTATAAGTTTATTAATTTCATAAATGATATACAACCATACCACCCTGAAATTAGCCATATTAATTATTGATTATACAAGTTCTGTGTCTTTAATCTGATTAGATCTGATGCATCACTTTTTGAATCACTCTGCTTTCCGTGTTTGCGGCATTCCAGGCTACACTCAAAAAAATTAAATAAGCCTTTTTAAAAAGATTTAGGCGTTTCAATTAATTCAATATACTCAAAATTCTAATTCTATAATTGAATAATCCTTAATCAGTTATTAAATTAAAATATGTAAGGATTATTCAATTTAATTTGATGGAATGTTACTATTAATTGAAATTGTTAATCTAAAGAGAGAAAAAAGGCTTAATTATCCAGCTTTGGCTTCATTTGGCTTCAATATTTTCCTAGTGGGGCAACATTAGACAAAATAACGTGCCAAATTGTTTGTGCAATGTAAATTACTCAGTCCTAGCTTGTTTTATATAACTGTTGAAATGGTATATGAATTGTATAATCGTATAAACTGTATACAAGCAATACCCCACATTCATTTATGCTTTTGTTCTGAATCAAACATTATATGTTTCTAAAGCTCAGTCTCATGGCCTTGTTGATTTTCTGCTAATTAAGTGTGATTTATATATATATCTGTGTCCTCATATATATATATATATATGTGTGTCTTATTAGGTAAAATACTTATAGCTGAGCGAGTTGCTCCGCTGGCTAACAATTGGCCATTACCTTTAACAGAGCCTCTGTACAGCATTTACTGGGCTCTCCCTGTCTTTTTTAAAATATATAAATTGATATAAATTATATAAATGCTGCATTATTCTCCAATTTTCTAAATTGCCTTCCTCATGGGTACCTCATAGAGCTGTTGTGTGGGGTATAGTCCTTTGGTGTGGCTTTTTCCTGGGAATGGAGTCTGATTTCCCACAGGTGTGCAGATACAATCCGGTCAGGTGTTTTCCTACCATGCTGCTCTGATAGGCTAACAGGCATGAGGTCCATTGGCTTTTTCATGTTGCATCTCTGGCTTTGACAGTGATAGTGCTTTTGGTGAGGAGGTGAACAGCAGTTTATCTTGGGCTCTCGCCTTTTGAGCTGAGCACAGAAAAAGAGATTGAGACGTACTTGTTTGACACATCTGTGAGTGTGAAATATGCAGGCCCAGATTGCGGCACACTGAGGCGAGTGAGACCCTTCAATTGTGACAGCTATTGATTTATGTGTGAGGGTCTCAATATGACCTTTCAGGGACTTTCCCTATAGAAAAGACTGAGAAAGAAAAAGACAGATAGAGTTAGAGAGTCTCTATCCTCTGAATATTAATGTAATAAGCATAGATTAATCCTTCGTGGCTAATGAAGTTGTTTCAAGCAATGCTGCTTCACGTGATAAAATTACAAGCAAATTATAATAGCGCCCTGATGGAAACAGCAAAGGTACATAACAGCTCTCTGCAAACTGTAATAAAATGTGAAGGGAAATGTATTGTGTATTGTGGCCAACCATCAGTTCATGCAGATTCCAGCTCTTTTCAAACGTCTCTCTGAGGTTTAGAATTCTACAAAATTAAAAGACGGCAGGTTCAATCCCTAACGGAGTGTTAGTTCAATTGCAGACGTAAAGGGATAATTCACTCGAAAATGGACATCCTGTCATCATTTCCTCACCCACATGATGTTCCAAACCATATGAATTTCTTTCATCTGTGTTTTTTTCCATACAATGGAAGTCAATGGTCACCAAAACGGTTACCAAAATTCTTCAAAATGTCTTATTTTGTGTTCTGCAGAAGACATAAAGCCATACAGGTTTTGAACAACATGAGGTTGGGTAAATGATGACAGAATTGTCATTTTGGGGTGAACTATCACTTTTAGTAGAGTCTACACTTTAGCACTCCCTCTGGTTTCGAGGAAGTCTAAACCGCTAAAGACATTTGAGAAGAGCTGAAATCTGTTCACCTCAAAATGAAAAATATGTAATTTACTCACCCTCATGTTGGTCCAAACGTGTATGGCTGTCTTTCTTCTACATAACATAAAAGTACATATTTTGAAGAATTTATCAGCTGTTGGTTTATGTCACCATATTTTATGTCATTTGTGTATGTGCATTGATCAATGTTTTGGTTTGATTTTGATATGTCTACTTAAGCAGAGTTGTCAGGCCAGCTGGTAGGTGCCTATTATATCCAAAGACATGGACATAAATGTTAATGAAACATGTTTACATAGGTACAACATGGTCCATTCAATACCACGGTCATGGCTTCAGTTTCCAGTGAACATGCATACTGATAAAAAATGTATAGCTTGAGTGCAGTGTAAGTCTCTTTGGACAACAGCATCTGACAAATGCATAAATGTAATGCCATTTAGAGGTTGTGTGACACCTTGTGTGTTATGACGACCCTAATGCAGTATTTTCAGAGATTGCGCAATCAGTTTGTCCAGCTGTTGAGAGTGCATATGTCGCTCAGTTTCCGTCACAATTATACTAAAATCCTGTTGATAAAGTCTGGAAGAGGGACAGTGTAATAGAGAGGGACATGTGGCAGCCTTTCAAATAAAATCAATAGACCATCTGTCTCACTCAAGGTGTGCTTCTTGACAGGGGGTATTTTTACATCACCAGTGAGTAGGATGTTGCTTCCACTATTTTAATTTTGCCTCTCTGGCTCAACTCTTCAAGCTAAATTCCTGAAGAAACAAAAAAGACAAGGGACTATTTTGTCCTTTACCTGTTAAAGCTGATTAGGCTGAGTGTGTCACGTCTCTCGTGGACGCTTATCGGAGAGGACAAAACTCAAGGCCGGCAGGGAAAACAATCAGCAGGAGATACTAAGTCAGGAGAAACAGACTGGAGCAAGTGGAATAAACGATAGCGTCCACTGTACCCCCAGAGAATATGTGAGCAGAGTTTGTGGAATCTTTATCTCGTTTTAGACTGTGATGGTTGGTCTGACTCTGTCACTTCTGTAAAGGAAGTAAATAAAGGATGAGGGTCTTACATGGGAGATGTTAGCAAAAGCTGTTGTGTAATGCATAAATAATAATGTTATTAATATATAATCAATTAGAAATGTAAAAATTTTATAGGGTGGAGGGAAAGTTGCAAGGCCAGTGAAAGACTTTCATCGAGAAGCTTCTTTTGATGTACTCGGCACACAGCGAAAGCTTTGCAAATATTGGAAAAGCATGAACCCGGAATACAATATTGTGTTAATTAGCTATGTTTTTTTTTTTGCTGAGGATTCAAAGAAAGCATCAGATTACAGTGTTATTTTTTAATGTTAATGATTTAAACATGATGGTATGCAGGGAAGTAATTAATGAACTGGAACCAACCAAGGTTGCCATTAAAGGAACACGGCAACTTTTTGGGACTTTAGCTTATTCACCGTATCCCCCAGAGTTAGATAAGTCCATACATTCCATTCTCATCTCATCAGTGCGTGCCATAACTCTGTCTGACACAGCCACCGCTAGCCTAGCTTAGCCTGAAAATAGTCCCCAGCACGCTCTCTGTGCAAGCAGGTTGTCAAGTTGGTTATGTTGACGGAAGTTAGCCTATTTTCAGGCGCTGTGTAATATCATTGTGCCGCTGCACCCATAGTACAGCAGCAAAGTTCCTAGATTATTACGCAGGAATGAGAGAATAGTTCCTAGCCATATCGGTCTAGAAAATCACAACTTTTTATTTTCCGTCGGTCTTAGTACACGATGTAACTATACACATCACAACATGTAAATAGGAAAATGTTGGCGTTATTTTGTCACTTATTGAGCAGTAGGCTAGCTGGAGCCGTTTACCTCCAGTCTTTGTGCTAAGCTAGGCTAGCGGTGGATGTGTCAGACAGAGTAATGGCACGCACGGAAATGAGAATGGTATGTATGAACTTATCTAACTCTGGGGGATACGGTGAATAAGCTAAAGTCCCAAAAAGTCGGCGTGTTCCTTTAAGGGAAGAAGGGAATTGTACTGAAAGTTCTGAAATGTGAAGCCAAAACGCTTCGATCAGC
The DNA here is from genome assembly GCF_949357685.1 of Gobio gobio. NCBI lineage: Eukaryota > Metazoa > Chordata > Actinopteri > Cypriniformes > Gobionidae > Gobio > Gobio gobio. Next base: position 22,638,888 of record NC_137110.1, read on the forward strand.
CCAGGTGGCTGGATGCAGTATAGAGGGTATGCATTGACATCACTCTTCCGCCAGAACACGCTCCTCATTCGGACTGAGTGGCAAAAGCACTGCTGCATGACTGGAGTTAATAGGGGAAATTAGCGAAAAACGTGAGTAAAGCGACCGATTATCAGTTTAAACTAAATGTTGGACTTGATATAGTCTTCCTTACAACTTGCCAAAGATCCAGTGATCCATGGATATTGTCATGCAGCCAGGAATCGTGTTTCCTGACATTTATATGTGCCTGATTTCGATGACAGGGAAATACATAATGCAAACTTGCATGTGAACGCTTTATATAAATGCAATGTAGGTAGGTCTAAATCTGCGTGATCACTTATATCAGTGTTATATATATATATATATCATCATATCATCCAATTGTGCAGAATATACAATGGTGAATATTTAATTAATGAGTTGTCAATACAATATATAACAATACAATATATAGGGTATGATTTTACCCCAAAATTCAACATATTGACACAAAATGATAACTGCAAATCCAGGTTTCACTGCCTGGAGTCCGGTTGTTTCTGTGAATTGCAGCGATCCATTTGCTTCTCTTTTCTGTAGCTTTTGGCAGTCTGTAAAAATATACTTCAGATTTGTCAAATCTGTTAAAGCTCTCTCCCGTTTTAAATGTGTTTTTTTTTGTTGCGGCATTTGCGCTAAAAACCAATGCTGATGCTCAGTCTTTTTGCCACTCAGTGAGCATAATGCAGGCACTCCGGCCGGCTGTGACCTCACACGCATACCCTCTAATAATAGACATAAACCCCGCCCTCTCCAAGTAATCTAGTAGGACAATCAAATTGCACTTCAAATAAGTTTTTGAGTACTTTTTATCACACTGATGCAAGTTCAAGTGTTCGTTTTTTTACAATAAGTTTGGTTTTAGTTAGTTATTTGATGCTATAAAAATGGGGGTGTGACGTCAGGATTGACAGCTGAGATTAACAGCTTCTCTGAGCAAAGTAGTCACTGAGGCACCGACTGACTTTTTTCAGGATTTTCGGGAGATTGGAGCGTTAGCTTTAATTTCTAAATTTCCATAACTGTTTATTTCACACCGACATAATGAGATGTTCTGCACAGCACTCAGCGCACAAAATTTCAGCGCAAAATTGGGACATCGGAAGAGAGTGAAGGTGCGTCGTCCATGTTATTTTTACAGTCTATGGTCCTATCTCATAATTCACAAGAATCTGAGCAGAAGCTTTGGAAATGGAACTATAGTAAAATGAAAAGGTTGGTTAGGAACAATTCCTTTGAGCTTTAAATTCAAACCCATTGCAAAAAGTAGGGCAGTTACCACTGTCCCTGTCTGGTGCCTCATCCATCTCTAAGTGCAGCCTATAGATACAATCCCTCTACATTCATCAGGGTCCATGGTGGACTCATCAGCTATAAGCGTCATATGAGGCTAGGCATCAGGGAAGGCAGGATGTGCTCTGTCACTGGAAAATTTGGACAGACAAATATGGACCCACATCTAATCTCTTTGAAGTGCCACCAGTGCCAGCAGGGGTATAAAAGCCATTATAACTGGGTGAACATGACCCCCAACCACCCACATCAGTTTTATTTCATTTTGGAATGTACAGTTACATTATGTAGTTAGAGCTCTTCATAAAATGGCAGCCAGTGTAAACTTCTGTCTTTTTGTTCTTGGTGTTAGCCTGGGTTTTTTCCCCATGGTCAGTTTTTCCCCCCGAGAGATAAGAGTAGAGGTGCATGAAACGAATAAACCGAAATCCTTCCTTTCTTACGTTTCTGATATCTCCACAGCAACCCAACCGAAAGACAAAGAGAAAACAATTTCAAAGTGCAATAACTGCACTTTCTCATAAACAGTTATGGACATCTTATACAAATGAGGTTGAACAAAGATATTATAAAGATTCATATTTCCACCTTAATCTATCCACTCTTTTGCATGCTCTCTCTCTCTCTCTCTCTCTCTCTCTCTCTCTCATTACTAATTAGCTGAACCAAACCATTCTGGAAACTAGTCCACAGAGATCAGAGAGGAAAACAAACAGAGACTGCTCCGATTTTTCAAATTAATGTTTAAAGCTTTGTGCGACACAAAATTGTCTCAAAACCCTATTACGTAACATTTGTCGGAAGCAACAGAATCTGAGAGAATCTTGATACAAACAATCAAGGTAATTGCTGTAGAAAAAGGTGAGCTTAATTGCATGAAGCGAGACCAGCAACTGAGGGTGAGGATGTAGGCAGATTTCTTCTTTTTGATGTTTGAAGATTTATGGTAGAGATGTGAATTTTATTCATCACACAGCAGGCAGTCTTCAGCTGTAATTGAATCAAAAACCTGACTAGATTTCAGTACTTTATTCAAGCCTTTACAGTATGTTGTCAGCTAGTACATTGCAGCATTTACAGGGCATATTTTGTAATAACAGAAGGTAGTTCACCCAAACATTCTGAAACATCATCACACTCACTAACCCTCTTGTCTTTCCAACCTTGTATGACTTTCATTCTTCCTTGGGACACAAAGGAGATGTTCAGTTCAGCTGCTGTCTTCCATACTTGGATGGGGACCAATGGCTGTCAAGCTCCAAAAAGGACAAAAAGCACCATAAAAGAATGGTAAAATATAGTCCATCTGATTTATGTGTTATATTTCAAGTCTTCCGACACCATAGCATTGCGTGAGGAACAAATTAAACTTTAAGCTGTTATTCGCCAAAAAGATTGGCTTAAAAATCTGCCATGGTCATCAATCACTTACATTGTATGGAAAATAGATGCATTCTGCTATAAACAATATAATAATTTCAGCTCCATTTAAAGGAGTTTAACATTTTTGCAATGATTTACTCACCCTCATGAGTTTCGTTCTTCTGAACACAATATTGTAAATAATGTTGGTAACCAGACAGTTGATGGTAGCCATTGACTTCCTTCTTTTTCCCCCCTACATAAGTCAATGGCAACCGTAAACTCTTTGATTACCAACATTATTTAAAATATCTTATTTTGTGTTCAGCAGAAGAAAGAAACTCAAACAGGTTTGGAACAGCTTGAGGTTAAGTAAGTAATGATACAATTTTCAATTTTTGGGTGAACTATCCCTTTAACACTTTTTAGTGTGCTTAAATACACTCGGATGTATTTATATCAGATGCTCCCCCAAGACTGGTACATAAGAAGTAACAGTACGGTCCAAACATTTATGTCAGAAAGGCTAAAATTCGGACTTTTGGCATCCTGAAATGCATGAGACAGCTCTTTGGACACAGCGCTGGCACTTCATGTTAAATAGAGCAGGAAACCAGGAATTAGACCCCTATAAATATGCATATTAACCCTATTATGCCAACCAAAACATTATTGCACGGCCATTACAGGGGGTGAAGTACAGAAAGCTACAACAGCACTGGTAGGCAGTTTGGGGTTTACCTCAGTAGAGGTCTTTTTTTTTAAAGAGGCTCAAGGATACTTCAGCAGGGGGCAGTGCCTCCAGCACAGCTGTGACCCAAACCCTTGCCTGGTCCCATCTGTTCTGCACAAGCTCACATGTGCTGAGGTCAAGTAGTGCTGGCATGATGAATTCCCCACCCAGAAACAGAAGAGATCATGCTGCATGCAGTATAAAAGGTCAAAGGACATCATGCTATCTATCCTTTAGATGTGACCAAGCTTGACAAGAGTGTAATGCAAACAGGAAGGACAGAGAAGGGCATAGGAGACGGTTTATGGTGTAGGAGTAGATTGACGAGATTGCAAAATAGGAAAACAAATTTTTTTACATGGCACACCACACTGGGATGAAGTGTTGAAACCTAAGCTCTCTTCCAAAAGCCAGTGAACTGCCTAGGGATGCAGCATTTTAGAAACATAGGAAAAGTTGTTCCAGAAGGAAGGCATCTTATTTATTCTGCTTCCTAGATACTTTGTTTTGGTCAAATTCTGAGTCAGAATCCCACGTATCCTTTATGAAGAAGCCAATCCCATGATGGGTTTTTTTAAATGTTTTTTGAAAGAATTATCTTATGCTCACCAAGGCTGCTTTTATTTGATTAAAAATACAGTAAAACAGTCATATTGCGTAATATTAATACAATTTAAAACCACTGTCTAATGTAATATATTTTAAAATGTAATTTATTCCTGTGATGGCAAATCTGAATTTTTAGCAGCCATTACTCAAATGATTTCAGAAATCATTCTGATATGCAGAACAGCATTGATTTGTAATATAAATATTTTGTAATATTATTATAAATGTCTTTACTCTCGCTTTTGAGGGTAAATGCATGTATATTTAATGAAATACTAAAAAGTAGCAATAAAAATATTAAAAGTTAATACTTTTATTCATTAATTGTGTGCTATTGTGAATATTATGGTATTATCTTAGCAACGCACCAAAATTACACTGTTATTACTATTGTTTTTTACTTTATTTTCAACAAAAAGCATGTACAAAGCCATATCACTGTATAACAAAACACATTTCACATGCCTCAACATAAAGAAACAAGGAACAAGAATAAAACATACAAATATATATTATACATATATTTACATTTGTATTACAATGAAAATATACTTTGCCTGTAAGCACCATTATATAATTTTATTTTATGTGAAAATGTTTAAGGAGGAGCATATTAATCGTTTTAAAGGGTTAGTTCACCCAAAAATGAAATTAATTACTCACCCGTAAGACCTCCGTTCATATTCGGAACACAAATGAAGATATTTTTGTTGAAAGCTGATGGCTGAGAAAGGCTTCAGATAGACCTCCATTCTGGCATTCTGTACATTTACACTCCCAAGATCGATAAAAGCCACTTAAAACGTCGTTACAAAGTCCATCTCACCACAGTGACTCTACAATAATTTTACGATGCGACGACAATAGTTTTTGTGCGCAAAAAAAATCAAAATAACACCTTTATCCAACTTGTTCTTGTCTTCTGTGTGTGCCTCCACGACGCATGCGCGAGAATTAGGTTTGGGAACCGAGAACCGGTTCTTATGCTGAACCGAAACTGATTTTTGAAAAATACCAGAACCGTGCGAAATTCCTAAGTTTCGGTTCCGAAAACGTTTCTGGTGCAATGTGTGTGCGAAGCGCTGGAAGCGTATGACAGCCAGTGTTGCCGCGGGCTGTGTTTCATGTCCGCGGGTTGAAGCGACCCCAATTATGTGATATTTAGCCCCGGAAATGCGAGTTTTACCGGAGAAGCCCCCCCCCCGAAACGCGATTGGGCTTGTTTTGGGCTAGTTTTGAGTAGCAATTGTGCGTTTTTTGTTGTAAAAACCTGGCAACCCTGGCTCACCTCATCATGAATATTAATTCCATTGCCTGCCGCTTCCAGGAGTGCAACGCAGTTCTGCCAGAAAGACTCGGGAGAATAAATACTGTGACAATTATCCATTTATTAACAACCCAGCAAGCAATAAAGTATATTGGCATAGGCCCCGTCCGTAGCTCGCAATCTGAGGGTCCGGACTCTGCATATCCTGCCTGAAGACGAAGGCAGAGGCGCAGCCGACCCCCCCCGTGAGGTATGGAAGGGACCATCCTGGTGGTGGTGGGGTGGATGTAGGGAAGGATTTGACTTGGAGGTGGTGGGGAGGATGGCGGTGAATTGGAGCGTCAGCATCTGCGAACTCAGACGAGCGTAAGTACCGATCTTTTATACCCAGTATTAGAATGTGATTGGATAGATACATTTAAAGTGACATGACAATTAAGTCTTCCCGGCAGAACTTATGCTAAAGCTTCCATTTCAGCACTGAAAGCCCTCGCGCTACACATTTACGGTTTTGCGTCAGATATTTTCTCGTTGACCACCAGCATGGCGAAGAGAAAGTCACAAGTATGGATTCATTTCCAAAGAATGAATGAGAATGAAGCAAAATGTAACACATGTGAAAAGTTAATAACATGCTAATTGCACTAGCAATTTGACAAAACATTTGCTACAGCACAGAGTGCCACAGGGCTTATACCAGATTTATAATGAAAGGCCTATATATATATATTTGTCAACCGTTGAGTCACCATGGTTTAGGTAAGCGTTTAGGCACAATTACTTTTGTAATGCTGAATTGCAATTTATTATTTACAAGTTCACTGAATAACTGAATTACTATTAAATTAATAAACAACTAATTCATAAATATAACTAATAAATATAATTAATAACTTGGTTTTATTCAGAGACAGAGAGATAAAATGTAATAAGACAATTTCAGAGGTGTTTATTTGAAAAAAAAAGTGTTGCAAGAATGGCTTAATTAATACTGTAATATATGTACTGTACAGGACTTTTTTGACATTGCCAACCTGTAAATTAATTTTAGAGCAAGTAATAAACACAAAATGGATTGTTTGCGTATTGATTGTGCCTTTTTCCTTTACCACTATTTGTTTAATAATTTTAATGGAACCGGAATCGGAACCGGAATTGTTAGGCGGAACCGGAACCAGAACCGGAACCGGAACCGGAAAATTTCTCACGATTCCCAACCCTAGCGAGAATATGACGCAGATCCGTGATTAGTGTAAATTGTGGAAAAAATTCACATAAATCCCTCCCAAAAATACAATAACTGTGGTTAGGGGAAAGTAAAAAATATATAGGACTGTTGACAGCGTGACCAACATGTTTTTGAACAGCAGCACGTGTTTCTATTTTGGTCTGATAAAAGAGCCCATCTTTTGGTCACCTCTGATGAGCTTATCGTCTTAAATCCCTCACGGTCCTCAAATACTTGAGGTCCAAGCACATACAGCTAGCTCTGTTTGCACCAATCACTAGTAATCTTCGACGAACAGATCAAGACAACACATATATGAGAGCGAGCGAGAGCTAGGGAACACGGTTGTTTTACAAACACTGACACAAGACATTGGCCTACATGCACATTTCCACCAGGTGTTCAGAGATACAATGTGTGAGTGTGATTGTGTTTGTCGATGTGTGCTGGACTGACCCCTAACCACACAGTCTGGCTCTTTTGTCATGGGGCTCGACTAGTCGAGACACAGATGGCTCTCTTGGGTAGTGGCTGTGTAGTGTAAGGACTTTCTCTATGGAATTCCTTCTGCTGAAACAGCTGGTTTTCCCAGTCAAACTCATTTCTTCCTGAAGCACACACTCCCAACGAATTATCACAAGTACTCACCACCACCATAAATCTAACCGCAGATGCTACAGCATTCATTTTCCTCCCATTATATTTAGCTAGGGGGTTGATATTTATAGCCTATCCACTGGAATTCTTATGGCCCCTATCAATCATTTACATTTTTCTGTTATAATGTACATCTGTTGTCTTTTTTTGTTTGTAAATTAGGCCTATATGTGAACTATTAAATAAATGAAATATACTTTCCTTGTAATATTATTAATAGTGATCAATGCTAACCAGTTTATATAGAATAATATGACTATGTTCTAGACTTGAACATATCTACTGTCATAATTCTTTAGAGTACTTTGTTTTGTCAGCATTTATGACAAGCTCTTACAGTATATCATAAATATTTTCAGGCGAAGCCAACGGTCTAAAAAACGAAAGCTGAAAACAATTATAATCTTACAATTAATTTGAAAGGTCATGTTTTAGTGTCACAACCAGTTTGCATTTCTCCTAAGACATCCTACTAAATTGGATGATGTGAGTGCATCTATAGCTCCTTATACTGAGAGCAGTTGAGCATGGCAGATAATTTCTCTGGTGGCATGGGGCTGTTTGTCAGCAAATAGAGTAAAGTGGATTCTTGCAGCCAGCGAGGAACCAGTACATTATTGTTTGCTTAGTGAAACAAATTGAGTGGTAACAGACAAAAGGAAAATCACTTACAACCCAATGAGAAAACTGTTAGAATAAACTTTATCTAAAAAAAAGGTGCACTATGTAAAATATTTGCAGTAAAATATCCAAAATCCACTAGGCCAGTGTTATATATTTTGTTCAGTTGAGTACTTACAATATCCCAAATGTTTCCAACTATTTGTAAATTGTGAGAAATTTATATTTTAACCAAGGAACCGGGATGTGTGAGGGAGTCGCATGTCGATTGCGTCATATCTGCGTTATCCTCGGTTTCCCGTTTTATTTTGTAGAAACGCTTTACTCTTACTGCAGTGTGAACAAGTGTCATAGCAGCCGATGAGCGAACGCACAGTAACATCATAACATCATTTTCAACACACTCAGATGTATCTAATATGATAAACAGAGCTGCGTTACCTCATACCCATGACCGGAAAAGCGAAAGTGGCGCCGGCGACTGTGGCATAATAAAAGTCCTGCTAGTCGCGAGTGTTGCCTTCATTTTATTAACAATCGCTCCAGCAGCCTTGCTCAGCTCCACAACACTCGGGCCTGCTCTGCTTCATACTACTACAGTAACGTTAATAACCACATCCATGAACATGATTTCTGCCTGAGTCCTATCCCGATTCTTTTCCACCGGCTGTGAGGTGAAGATGTCCCAAGATTCTGCGCAGAAACGTAGCGTCATCAAGCTACGCCTTGGTTTTGAACAGGCGACCTCTTGTGGACGGAAAAGTTACATAGTGCACCTTTAAGGCAGAGGGTATTTACTCAAAGTTATAAAGTGAGACAGATGGTATTTGCACCCTGTATATATATTTTTTTTTTCTAGTAACACATAATATTATAAAAAAATAGTCTATTTACTATTTATATATCTGACCACTTATATTGTCATGATTCCCTGTTTTTAGTGTTCTTGGATTTGAAAATCTTGTGTCTTACTGTGTCTGGCTTCTTTTCCTTATATTCTAAAAAATAATGTTTAGAATCAGAAATCGCCACCTAAACCCTCAGTCACTATTCCCTACGTTAGTCAACTAATACAGTTCACTGTAACGAGTGAGTGAATTCGGACAGTTGTTGAATGTACATCGGCGGTACACACTTTATTGCGGTGCGATGTGGGATTGAATGAGTGCACTCGATAGCGTTCACTATGGTTTCGGACACCACTATAAATGGCTCAAATAATGGGGTGATTTTCGATTCAGCCCATGTTTCTATAGTCAGTCTTCATGGTTGCTAATGTCCCACACCTGTTCCTCATTATCTCTCTTGTTACTCAGTGTATTTATACCCTTGTGTTTCGGTCTGTAGTTGAGTCATTGTCTTTACACACTTGTTGTAAAGCTGTTGTGTCTCCTGTGTCTTCATGCTTGCATTATTACCATTGGCTTCTTGTTTGGATTATCCTTGTGTTTATTTGTTCATAGAATAAAGACTTATTCTATGAACATTTAAAGGAACTGTATGTAAGAAATGTATTTCAATTAATCATAAAATGGCCCTGATATGTCACTGGACATTAAGAAATCATGTTAATTTCAAATACTTATATCACTGACAACAGTTGTCCGGCCAAGATATTGTCCTTTTAAAAGTGAAGTTGCAGCCCTCAACTGATGTTGATGTTGACATGTTGTGTCATGCCTGAAGCGCCACCCTCCACCTGTCTACCAATCACGAAGTCAGTAGTGTTTCTGCATTCGGGTTGCCAGCTCTGCTCTAGTTACCACAGCTGCAGCTATAAACTTTTTGGATAAACAATGTCTAACTTTACGAAACCTAAACGACCTCGTTATGAATAAGAAAAACGTTGTGACAGTGTCCGAAATAAAACAAGGATTTGTATAAGAGATGCCTTTGAAAGATGGAGACGGCTGAAAACGGAGAATAATTTGAAGACTGATGCCAACGTTGCTAATTTTCTCCTGGACAGGTAAGGTTCATCTATGTTTGGCTAACTTGTACTTAATGTAAATTGACATTTTAAATATTCATGACAGTCGAACAAAGTTATGCATGTTCGTGCAAAGTAACGTTAGGTTAGCGCAGATGGAGGAGGTGGGTCATTGAATTGAAAAGGTAACGTTAAGGAATTGTTTGGTAAATAAAAGCGGCGAGTCGTCATTGCTAACATTAGTAATGCATTATCAGAGCCCGTTTCTCTGTCATTATGCTGGGATGCTGAGGAAAACAACATTAGCACGCCTATTATGGCAATGTGAAAACGTATTTGAGACAGTAGCCTAACGTTACCTCGGTAAAAATTATTCCTCATTCGTTCTTCGCATATATATAGTGGACAAAACATGCTGCAAGTTGACCTGTATGACCATTGCTAATGTTATTTAGCTTTGCTGTAATTTTACTATAATATACTATAGTATTTTTTCATGTGGGAATGTACTGTCACATACGAGCGTTCATATTTACGATTATATTTGGCTAATCGCCATTAGTAAATTTTTGCGATTCATAATTACTTCATAAAACATCGCTCTTGAAGCATAAACATAATTAACAGAAAGAAAAAAAACTTACTGTGTACGACTCGTCACTTGCCATTGAAAGCTCCGTGTAGCAGCCTACCTTCCTGCTGGATCCTGCAGCCTATCTGGCAGCCTCGAGTCAGGGGGAGGGGGAGAGGGGATACACCGCTCTACAGTCATTTGAAAGTGATTGCAGTACCAGTTTTGGCCACAGTCCTACATACAGCTCCTTTAAACACAAGGATGTTCATTGAATAAAGTCTCCACACGAAGCCAGAACTTGGCTAATTTTCAGAAAAATGTAATGGCCCATAGAATATTTTGTTGTATGAATATCTGAGCATGCAATAGGCTATATCAGAAGAAAGAATAGACCCTCAGCTTTAAAAAAATAAAATAAAAATTTGTATTCTAGCTTCATGCATTCCTTTTTTATCAACACTTGAGTGTGGATAAGTTTCATAAAAAGCAACATTTCGAAAAAAAAGCTGAGAAAATCAAGTTTTTTTGTCAAAGACTACATCTAGATCAGATTCAGAGCGATGATCAAACACAGATGGAGTAGATTGAGTCCATCAACACTCCTAATGCTTGCACAGTCCTATAGCTCATCCTGTGTCCATCCTGTGTTGATTTATATGCTGTTTAATGTTGATGATCACGTTATTTTACATATGCATCTGCTTACATACGATCGCTTGTTTTTTTTGCGTCTTCTTCTCCTGTGTTTTGATCAAGAGATTTTATACTCATTCAGAAGATGCGTAATGTACCCCTTTGCGTATAACAGTGAAAACATGGAAACCTGGAAAATTCTGTGTTTGGCGGGGAAGCATTTTCTCACAAATAATGGAAAATTTTGTGTTTGGCGGGGAAAGAGTTAAGTGCAAATAGCCCGCCTTGTTAACTAAACTTGTGGTTGTGCCAGACAAAATGACGGAAGACACCAAATTATTTACAGTGGCAATAGTGTAGGGGAAAGGCACATGGCAGAAAGGTTTGATGCTAATCAGCCGATGTTTGAATGCGGCTATTGCCGAACTCACTCTACTCCCTTTTCCGCATCACAATCAGATCGGAAAGGCATTTATCTACAATTAAAATGAAGAAAATATTCGAAAAGTGGAAATAAAGTGTCTAACGTGTGTTTAATAATAAAGTGTTTATTGGTTAACAGACATGTGCTGAATCAGAGACGGTAAAACAGTAAAAGCGAGATGGTTCAATATAATTGGTCTTAAAAAGTGGGTGGGTCTTGTCCCACCCACATACAATGGTTCCGACACACATGATTACGCATACTATGCTAAAAAAACAACCTACCAATACATGTGCTGTAGCCTCCAGAATCTCCAGCATCCAGCACACTGTCACGCTGTGTGGCCTGCGCTACAACGAACGCAAATCACTCATCATCATTGACAAAATGAGAATTCCATTAAAGATTCCGTATGATGACAGTGATCTACATTCATGAGCCGACCTCATGAATTCGGACGTCCCATTTTAATGTCAGACACGCCCTTTGCAGGCTGAACAGATTGTCTATATTTTTAACCCAAATGATTTCTGCCTGTCATGGTATACCAGTCCAACTAGCAAACCCTCAAGCAGTGGACCATGTCAATTATATCCCATCCTCAGGCACAGATCCTATCCAGTGTTGTCTGCCAAAGCAAAGGTCAGTCGTGACCCAGGCCCTGGCATGAATTTCTCAAGTCTGAAAGCAAAGAAAAACAGCTGTTTCCTAAGTCATTTATTCGATTCAGTTCTCAAATTGATAATACTTTGCAACTTCAAAATCTTGTACCGCATAATTATCTCAATTTATCTTAATTATCCAAACATTTTTGTCTGTGTAACATCTGACATATTTTCCAGTAGGCTACGTTGTTATAGTCGACTAATTTGGGGCTGGTAAATTAGTGCCAACTGGAAATTGAGGAACATGCCAGGAGCTTAACAACAAAACTGAGTGACTGAAAAGAAAAAAGAGGATTGAAAGCAATAAACAAACATCAGTTTTGAAATGAGAACATTGTTGTTCTCAGTGGCTTAGAGTTAGACAACCTGCTAGCTTTATAAAAACTGTACAGTACAGTAAAGTTAAATTGCAATCTGATGCCATGTATTGTATTGACAATAAATAAAACAGCTGGTGATGAACTCACTGCTACTTCAGGGGAAATAAGTTTATACCCAATCATTTCCCAACTTCATTCACTGTAGTTCTGAATTTCCTTGCGTCACATTTGTGACCTGCCGTGTTGTTTTAGGAAATGAGGATGGATGGCATGATTGCTCCGATCTATCCGTGCCTCGTGCAATCAAGACCATGGTACTTGTCTAATCTCACACTGAGCCCTTGCTCTCCAGTGCAGCCACGAAGACAAGTCTAACAAAATGGCCCTCCGCGATGAAGTCCTCAGCAGAGTTTCAGTGATTAGTTTATGCAGATTGACATTTATATGTCCGTGGTAGAGCTCGCTTCTACAAAAAAAAGCACTCAAGTGAAAACACAGCCTCGTAGCTCTAGCCTCTATCATTTGTCAGTCCCAAAATGTATGCCCCTCTTCCCAACCTCCTGAGACTGATTGCCACCAGCACTTCATTTTTTTTCTCTCTCACTTGGAAGAATATTGCTGATGAACCTATCAAATCATGCAGTGCACATCTTTCATTTGGAGTGATGGAGAAGGAAGAAAGCGAGCAAAAGAAAGCGGAAAGCAGATGATGATGAATTTCTTTTTCATCTTGAGTGAATTATGCACACCTGAAACAGCTTTGTAACTCCATACCTTGCGATCAATAGGTGGAAGTGGGCCAATGGCCAGTCTAAATCTGTCTGGGCTGTTGAGGGGGGACGTCGTGGTCTTCCAGTGCACGGGGCCTTCAGTAGGTACAAATATCACATTACTGAGATGCCCCCGCAGCACAATCCCTGAGTACCACATATTGATCCGAGCTGTTGGGCTTACGCACTAAACTAAACACTTTCACTGCTTTCTATTTCCAATCACTGTGCTATATTTAGTAATGGCAAGGTGCCTATACCAGGCCTCATTTGGTCCATACGTGCTTCCGACAATGTTAGCCCTGCATGGGTTTTAATGGATGTATTTTAACATTGTTAAATAATTTACAGTAAAATGTGAAAGGGCTGACAAATGCTCTACATCACCTGATCACATTAATAATTTGGATGAGAGGATGAACCCCACAATGTACATATAAACTAAAACCATGCTGTTTTTATTGTTGCTTTTTGTCCTTTTATAGATGGGTTAGTGATTCGAAAAAGTGGTAGAATGAGATGAAACTGTTCCAGCTCACACACACACCATTCACCATAGTTGTGTGCCATTCAGATCTGAATTGAGAAGGCCTTTTAAAGGGGGGTGGGGGTGCCAGTCAATTGTTTCAGTCAATCTTGTGTAAATCTTGAGTACCTATAGAGTAGTATTGCATCCTTCATATCTCCGAAAAGTCTTTAGTTTTATCATATTTATAAAAGAAAGATAGGCTGTACCGAGTCTTTCCGAGAAAAACCGAGCGGCTGGAGGCGTGTCGTGTGGGCGGAGCTAAACAGCCACGAGCGCGCGCAGCTATTGCATTGAGAGCGTCTGAAAGCTGTGACATCCTTAAACGTGGAAAAGAAAACGTTATCCTAAATAAACCATGACTATCAATCAGATTCAACCACACATATGATATGATCCAGAATCAGATCTAGAGGCTGAAATTGAACAGGAGCAGCAACGACTACAGCAGGACGTCTCTATGTGGTATGTACTGTAACGTTATAACATTATATTTGCTTAGAGGCTTGTCATGCGCAAGTTTTACAACATTTGTGTGTGTTTACTCATGGTTTATGAGGTCATAAACCAGGTTTATAAGGACTTAAAGTTAGCAGTAGCAAGCGGAACGGTTTTGCACGTCATGTTGTTTACTTGAGGTGCACTTACACTCCGATAGCTAACAAATCAAAGACATTTGAAGCAGTTTTACTCACCGCCTTCTTCCAACGTGAACCTTAATCGCTGGGACCACTCCATCTTTCAGCACTAGAAGAGCTACAAATCCGGAGTTTAACTGGGCCTTGTTTATAAAACGATCGTCGCCGAAATGCAGGGAACAAACAAAAACACTTGTGCAACTCCATTGCTGCTCCGGAAAAACAAACTCCATCCACTGTTCCATTAAAGCTGGGTTTTTTGGGAAGCTGTACAGGGTTGTCTTGCCCTGACAACCAAAAACACTTCTTTGGTGACATTGTTGATTTCGTGAAGTCCTGTGACTGCAGTGCAGGCACTTCCCTAAAGCTGAGCAAAGCGCATTAATGGGCGTGCATTTGCTCTCTCGCTCTGGTCGCTTGCGCGCGCCCTTCCGGGAGAAGAGCCCGTACGGCCCATACAAGGACATTCCGCCCTTACCAACGTCAGATCGACCCATACTCGAAAAAAAACTTTGCAAAACTTGTGAGAAACCGGAAGGAGTATTTTTGGCACAGAAATACTCCCTAAAACGTCCAACTTTTTAAAAAAACTTTGTCCATGTTTAGCATGGGAATCCAAGTCTTTAACAGTGTAAAAAACTCAGTAAGCATGAAACAGCATTTCACCCCCCCTTTAAAGTTCAATTAAATTTCTAAATTTCAATTGATGTAACAAATGCGGAATTGCATTTCAATTTGAAATGTATGTAGTATTAACCCTTAAATGCATGAATGTTTTACCAATCATTAAATATTCAGGCCTGTATCTATACCTAACATAGATGGAATCTAACTGCTGCAATATTAGAGAACTCTCCTGTTGTAATTCTTTTTTTCACAGACACATAAGACTTATACCAAAATGTATTTAAAATGTGCTTATTTCAAACTAAGTATACTACAAATCCATTCACATATTTACTGACATATCGCTTGAGACTGATATAAATATTATAATAAAACATTATTTTGAGTACTTTATTGCACAATGCACTTTTTAATATTAAGCCTAAAATGTGTTTTAATAACACTATTAGTAAGGATAGTATGATCACTGAATAAGATCAGTCTTTAAATTAAAGATATTTAAAGTGTGCCTGAAGTATACTTGCAATAGTTCCACTTTAGCACAATCAATTATACTTCAGTATATCTTTAGTTGGACCTCAGCACTATTTCCGGATAACTAAAGTGCATTAAATACAAAATTAGTTGTTCCAATTTAGCAGACTTTAAATATATCAATTTTGTATACCAAAAGGACAATTGCAGGGTATTTAATAAGTACATATATATGTAATGTATTTATACGTAGCATAAAATAAATGTATTTCAAATACATGTTGGTATATTTTGGCAAGAACTTTTCCTTTTAACACATGTACATGCCCCTACCTCTTTTGGTACATCATATACATGATAAAAGTGAATTACAGTAGAAAATAAATCATGGACATTGAGTGTCCTTTCAGTAAGACAATGTCCAGGTCAGACATCCTGATTGCACTGTGCTCCTGGTGCATTGCCGAGCATGTGAAATGGGTTTAATGAGTCTGTCTGGTGGCACTCTGCTGGCGGAGAGCGGCTCTGACGGCCTCATGTGCAGCTGTGAATACAACCAAGTGATTTCAAAGCAATCTGACGTGGTGCCCATGAAAACAGAGGCGATAAAGCCAGCACCGGTATCTGGCCCGTCTCAGCATTACGTGTGAATGGTTTCTGTTCTCCTAATCTGCTTTCCAGATGTGTGGCTTAGAGCTGCCATATCAGGACATCAAGCTTCCTGACAAAGCTGCCCTGCTGCCAGCCGAGGCCAAATGATTCAGCAGGGGTTGTGACTAGAAAGCACCCAGCTGGTTAATGGCTGAATCTCAGGCAATGCATAAACCCAATCAAAGCCGTCCTCCCATTAGAAACATGGAAGGGCTCAGGCCACTTTGTTACAGATGTCAAAAGGGATTATTATAGGATTGAGGCCAACATGTTTGTGAGAGCATATAGTGACTATCGTATGGATTCTGATCCTGACCATATTTCACATTTAACAGCCAGTGCATGCTTGTAAAATATGGAAGTTACTGCAGGACCTGGAATGATGATAGGGACCTTCCATTGACTTGAAACTGTTGTTTTTGAACTGAACTAAAGATATTGTTCTACCCTCAAACATTCACAAAACTTTTTGCATTTTTAGGTTTAGATTTAGATCTGTTTATTTAGCCATTGGCTATAGTGACTTCCCTAACAAAAAAAGAATTATAGTTAATTTTATTAAATCTACTTAAGGAATGTTCAAGTATATTTTTAAGTACTAATACCAATGTACTTTTAGTATACTTCTAAGTGTACTATTTCAATACTGCTTGGAACTAAATTGGCCTACATGTTAGTATATAAAGTATACATTTAAGTGTACTATAAGTGTACCAGTAGTAAACTTTAAGTGCACAACTATAGTTCACAACTAAGTTTGTACTGCACCTGTACTAGTTAATTTATAAGTATACTAGTAGTTTACTATTTTAATACTTGTAGCACATTTTTAGTTTATGAAAGTACACTTTGAAGTATACTGTACTCTCAATAAACTAACTGTATACTGCAAGTATACTTGCAGGTTTTCTTTAAGTGAACATAACATCATACTTACAGTTTACTATTTATTTATATATTATTTTTGCACTTTAAGTATACTATTATGTTCCTATTTAGGTATACATTTCTTATACTTGAAATATACCTTTTACTAAACTTTAAAGCTGCAGTCCGTAACTTTTTGCGCTCTAGCGGTTAATAAACAGAACTGCATTCGTCTTGTGGATGAACATTGCAGCCGTAGCTACTTCTCTCTGTTTATGTCTATGGAGTCACGCAGGGACTGTGCTCCTCCGCAGCGGTTCCTACCAGTCTGGCCTGAAATAGTCCCAATATAACACTTATTATAAGTGTACCATAATGATTCAGGGTAAGACAAAAACATGGTTTGGAAAATGGATTCATGTTGTATTCATTATAAAACTTTTGTAAATCTTGAACACAAAAAAAGTTACGGACAGCAGCTTTAACTCTTCCATTAAAAAAACAAAAACATTAAATATTAATATAAAAAGATTCAACAACGGAGACATAATCAGAACAAATTTCACAGCCATTTGATGAACAGAAATCCAAATATGAGTCCCTGGAGAGAGCGCGATCAAAATAAAAAGTAGCAGTCAGCAAGTAGCAGTCAGTATTTGGTGTGGTCAGCAGCTGCTTTAAGCTACTACAATGTAGTCCTCATGGACTGCAGCAGATTTTCCAGTTATTGCTGTGAGATATACCCCCAGTTTCACAGACAAGGCTTAAGCCTAGTCCCAGACTAAAATGCATGTTTGAGCTGTTTTAACGGAAAGCAACTTGCAGTAGAAGTCTACTCCAGCACATCCAAAAGACTTTCAATGATTTTAAGGTCTGGACTCAAAGATGTCAATTAGATATTATACATGTACATACCCTATATTGCTAAAAGTTTTGGGACGCCTGCCTTTATTTACACGTGAACTTTAATTACATCCCATTCTTTATCCGTAGGGTTTAATATGGAGTTGGCCCACCCTTTGCATCTACCGCTTCATCTCTTCTGGGAAGGCTTTCCACATGGTTTATGTTTAGTGTGTTTATGATCATTTTTGACCATTCTTCTAGAAGTGCATTTGTGAGGTCAGGTACTGATGTTGGACGAGAAGGCCTGGCTCTCAGTCTCCGTTCCAAATTATCCCAAAAAATATATAAATCCATATTGTGCTGTTAAGAACCCTCTTAAAATCGGACACTTCGGAAATATCAACCATATGACATTTTTGTGATTTATATGTTGCTTGCAGAGAATTTTATTTCAATCAAAATGTTCAGCTACATTGGATTGGCTGCCAATGGAGAAACATTTTGCCTGAATAACAGCGTAATCTACCAGCAGGGGTTAACTGCAGAGGGCAAACCAACCAAAACCTCCAGGTTTAACCTTTTTAAGCTGATTTGCAGACCGGTTGCAAACATGATAGGCGATGATGACAGGGAAATCAGCCAATCAAAGTGTCCTGAAGGCACTGAATCTGTTCACATGACAAATGTATGTTCACAGCATGTTTTAGGATCTCAATGAACAATCTGAAGGGAGGCAAAAAAAGACATGAGCAATTTACATACTATGTATTTTTATGTAAAACACTGTTATCGTTCTATATACATACTCTTGCTTCCTGTGCCATAGTATTTTTTGCTATACGTGCTACTAAATAGTATACAGCATTGGAATTCAGAAAATCAAACCGCAAGCATATTGGCTAATTAAGATAAGCTGCGGCTAAAAGGGTAATCAGTATTATTTAATGCTGGTATATGGCCTATTTGTCACATTCATTAGTGACTACAACAGATATGCCATTTTTCACACAGGATTTCACAGACAATTACAGCTTTATTTAAACATGATATATGCCACATATTGTCATATGGTTTTGCCATGTCATCATTAAAGTCAAAGAAATTGTTATTTATTTGCTCAAATTAGATTTATTTGCATACAACACCAGTTGGCAATGGCAGGAAAGTTGCAAGTGTTTGTTAAAAACAATTAAAAGGTACATAACACACACAGTTTCTGCCGATCTCATATTAATCTTGAGTACCTATAGCGTAGTATTGCATCCTTCATGTCTTTATTTTTATCTTTATTTTATAAAAGACAGATACGCTGTACCGATTCTTTCCGAAAATAGCCGAACTCGTGGAGGCGTGCAGTGGGCGGAGCTAAAGAGTCATGAGCACACACACACACGCACAATACATCATGGCATTATCCCTGTATAACTTTCGATTCACTATGCATTCGTGTTATATGCACTTACGCACCGATTGCCAACAAAACAGACATTTGATGCAGTTTCACTCTCCGTCTGCAGTTTCCACTCATGACCGGGAACAAACAAACACACTTGCAGAACTCTGGTGTGCTGCTCCGGAAAAACAAACTGCATCCACTGTTTCCTTAAAGCTGGGTTATTTGGCAACCCTCTACAATGCGAGTAAATCACTCGCATATGCGACTGAAACTTCACTCTGGGCGACTTAATATTGTCTATCACTAGCCATTGGCTAATACATTCTTAGATTTTACTCTCCAGTGTAAGAGGCTAAGTGTAAGTTTAGCAAAGATATATTTCAAGTATTCGTTGTTTGTTTTTAAACTTTCATTAGTCAATAAATCATCACAGGAAAGAAAACTGTGCTTATCAAGTGATTTTTTTGGGATCTATAATTATAACAGTGCATAATCTTTGATAATTTTCTGTCCACACACCCACTTCAGCCAACTTTAATAGATATAAACATAGCTTTATTACTTTACAAATGAGGATCTTTTCCCCCACATTACATGGGTAACCGAGACAATATGGCATAGTGCTGAACTGTTATGTTTACACAGGAGGACCTTTAGCAGTCATCTATTATAGTGTGTTGGGTTGCCGTGATGACCTCAGCACCACTGTGCTGTCCTGTGCTACATTCTCTTATGTTTCTGCCAACTGTGCCACCCTGCATTTTTTTCTTCATTAAAGTTCCTCTGTAATGCATCCAGTCTATGCTGTCTCATACTGGAACGAAAACAAATAACACTATACAAATAGTAATGACCGTAATAGATTTAATAGTAATAGATTCAGTGGCCATCTTTTCGGACTAATTCCTGTAATCTATCGTAAAACGAATCAATGAACGTAAGAATCATTTGAGCCTGAGACTTATTGTTCATGAAATGTACAACCTAGGCTCACTGGAAATATGTGCCTATGGTGACATCTCTGCAAAATGATATCACGTTGCTTCTTGAACAGCGAACCTTTCAAAGTAAAATGTCCTGTTAGTGGCACTAAATTAAATGTTCAGTTTTATCTGAAACAGAGTAATGTGAATCTGCCAATGTTTTATTGTGTTGGTTATTGTATTGCCATAGTTCAGAAATTAAAGTCCAGCCATTGGCGTTAAAAGACTAATGCTCTATTGGGTTTGAAAATAAAGTACCACCTACACTAAACCATACCCTAAACCTAACCGATAGTGTTAGCAATAATAAAAGCAATCATGTACTTTTAGATTTCTTCTACAAGTCTTTGAGCTCTTTTATCATTACTTGTGTTTCACAGGACTCGCACCCAAGCACTCCGCATCGCATGTACCAGGTGAGCTACTGAGCAAGTTCACTACATTAGAAAAGCCATATAGTCTATATGGAGCTGGTTACGTGACGCTAATGTCATAATGTATTATTTAGCAAATCGTGTACTATGGCAAAAATGTTTTCAGGTCATAACATAGTATTGTGCAGGGAAATTCTTTATTAATCAATAATCTGTTCCTGTAATTTGCGTGAACAGGAATAAAAGTTGATGGTGTTTTACTGCCACTAGTGTTCATTTCTTTTGGAAACTCCCATGGAGTATGTATAGGTACCAAGAAAAATGTAGGTAGAGGCACACTTTTCCAATTACCCTAAGTTGGAAATGTACCAACAGATGTTGCACGCTTGAATGAGCTTTTCTGAGTAACAGAACCTCAGAGCAGGTATGGTCATGAGCATTAGAGACGCTTGGTATAGCATCATAGATCTAGGACACCAGCCGAAGGAGCTCTCTTGTGAGGATGAATTGGCTTTACTGCCTTTTCTAAGTCAAGATAATCAGGCTAGATCTAGTGCAGCCAAGAGAGAGAAAATTCAGAAAGAGATAGAGACTGGGAAATACAGTAAGCTACATTATTGTCCA
Source organism: Gobio gobio (assembly GCF_949357685.1). Lineage (NCBI taxonomy): Eukaryota > Metazoa > Chordata > Actinopteri > Cypriniformes > Gobionidae > Gobio > Gobio gobio. The sequence continues at coordinate 22,660,043 of NC_137110.1, forward strand.
CTGAAGCCCAATAACAAGACAACAGTTCATAACAGAATCATCTTAATCAGATCTGACTCTGAGGTGGGATGTGCTAAATTTAGACATAGCTCTGGTCCAAAACATATTTAGCTGCCTCACTGACTAGTGCCTACATAGGCTGCTGTCTTTTAAGGCAGCTCATAAGTGACTGATTTGGTATGCTTTTCACAAGCAGCAACTATGCATGCCACACAAATAAACAATTTGAAAAAAGAGTTTGATGTAAGCATGCTGATGGACCTATCTAAAGGCCTGTTCACACTATGAGAGTGCAATAAACATTTTAATTTGAATGAACGGCTGCTAATGCATCTATTCAGACCAACACAAACATTGCTCGCTATTAATACAACATTTTTTTATGGAGTTTTAATTTTTTTTCCATCGCACTGCGAAGAAAACTAGCCAAACAATACAATTTGCACTTTTAGTGACAACCCTCAAATGACTATGCTACGTTCACACTGCGAGCCTTAGTGCTCAATTCTGATTTATTGCTCAGATCGGATTCAAGTGTAAACCAGATCCAGGTCCTGAACTGACCCCCATGCGCAAAAGAACGATAAAAAGACGTCATCCAGCACACTGTCATACGGAAGTAAACATGGAGGACATTAAAGTAAGCGTTTACGTGTTTATTTATTGCGTGATCTGCCGCGGAACACAGCGAATTTATGCGCAGGATATATTAAAAACAAAGACGATGATGCAAAAAAAGAGAGCAGAGTTTTTAAAATATTTCTGATGTTTTACTTGTGTATAGCGCTGTCACAGTAATACTTATGAGTTCTGACACATCACTGTCCTTTACAGACTACTTTTCGTCTTGATAACTTCAGGTAAAAAAAAATATGTTTACAGCCTGGTACAAAAAGTGGTTTTGGTCTAGATAGCTAATTTTGTCCTTCATGACAACTGTGAGGAGGTATATATTAAAATATAATATTAATTATATTAAGCCTTAAATTCTGCATAATTAAGGGCGTGGCCATTTGAGTGACAGGTGGATCAGCACTATGGTCGAGCTAGGCGGGCGTGGTTTCAGCAACCAGGCACCTCAGCTCCATACACGTCCCGCCTTTTTGCCCAATTGTCAGTTATCCGTCACATTGCAATACATCAGACCTGTACCGGATTTAGAATCACATATGGAAGTGGCCTAAATCAGAATCAAAAAGATCAGATTCCTTGTGGTTTGTGCTGTTCACACTGTAATGACAAAAACAGATCTGGACCACATTTACCTGCAGTCTGAACGTAGCCTATGACTATGACTAGGTGGTGTTAGCAAACAAACTTTGCTTTGCTTAGTGACAATGAATATTTGAGGCAGAATCCAGAACCAGCTCTCTTGTCTCTGTAATCTTGTATTTGATGGCTGTTTAAACACGTACATACGGCTTGACTTACTTTCTTCTCTGTGAAAAGTGAGTGTTAGAAAATGGAAAGTTGTGCGGAGCTTTTAGTATTGGGGTATTTCTGCTTTTCTATAAGTGCCACCTACTGTCAGAGTGAATTTGCACTTACATTCATAAGCCCATTGGTCTGAACAAATAAATAGCATGCAATAATTGGACCTAATTTAAATGGCAAATATTCCTGTTGGTATGAACAGGCCTTAATAAGCAATAATATACGAAGATCACATCTTTTTATACTTTTTAGTATTGAACGAAGTATTGAACTATTGCCTTCTGAAGTATGTTACTGCCTTAGAATTTAGATACAATCTTAGTAGGAACCATATTGAAGTTGTCAACTCTTTGGAATATACTTGAAATCCTGTCTCATTAGGTGGCTGGCTAGATTTTGGAACAGAATATATTGTGGATGTGTGTGTGTGTGTGTGTGTGTGTGTGTGTGTGTGTGTGTGTGTGTGTGTGTGTGTGTGTGTGTGTGTGTGTGTGTGTGTGTGTGTGTGTGTGTGTGTGTGTGTGTGTGTGTGTGTGTGTGTGTGTGTGTGTGTGTGTGTGTGTGTGTGTGTGTGTGTGTGTGTGTGTGTGTGCTGCACAGTAAATGTTCTCAGGCTATGACTAATATGTCATTGGAAGTTTGCTAAATGCCCTGAAAAAAGATAGAGTGGAGATCTTATAAAATGTCTTTTACTCTGCAGTAATTATATAAATTAGCTGTCCACTGTTCCACTGAATGCTTTTTATAGTTTTAATAAAAAAAGAGAGCTGGCATTTAAAATAGACAAAGGGATGTTACCTGTTTAGACTGGCCCTTTGGCCGCTTTAGATTCAAAACTTTCTCTCGTTAAAACATCTGCTTTCGAAGACATACGTTTTAACATTTAAGAGCTAAAGTTCACTCAAATGTAAATTCTGTCATTAATTACTCACTGTCACGGTTGGTGTGGCTGTTAAAAACCGCACGACTCAGGAGATACACATACAGTCTTTTAATTGAAGAATCAAACTAGGGGACACATAGGCGATAACTTGGAGAAGAACTGAACACACCACATACCTTTACCACATGGAAACCTGGAAAATGCTGCCTTCGGAGGACACATTTCAAGGCAGGAAGGCACCAAGGCACGTACAAATCTAATGTTAGCTTCACTTCCTGTCTCCTGAGATACCTTCATCTGATCGAATTTTGAAGGCAGCATATTTGTATCCTTCGCTGCCTTTGATATCCCACAATCCTGTTCCATTCTGTGACAGTTGAGCTGGGGGAAAAAAGATGGCGTCCGAAAGTTGCGTAAAACTATGGTTAGAGTAGCAAAGCCATGGTTAATTTGTGGTTACCATGGTTTTTTGGTTTTATTTGTAGTAAAACCAAGGTTAATTTTCGTAAGGGGTAGTAAAAACATCCTTAAAATAGTCCATGTGACAAAAACAAACAAAAATTGTTCTAGCCTATGCCAGTCTCCTATGCAGTTTACATTGCGAAAACAGTGCAGCTCCCTCATCATCATCATCATCACACGTATGCGTCGTGGTACTCACATGAACAGCATCGGCTGCCGTAGAACTCAAAAGCGCTGCCCGATGTACAAAATGGTTTATATCAGTAGTATGGTATTGCAATAAGATGCTAAATCTGGCTAAATTGGTTTCAGTAGGGGTACTGTTTAGAACCAGATGGTGTAGTCAGAACATCTACCAGGACGGCCTAATGAGGGCCAAACCTTGCCCCGTTGGTTTCACCTAAAAAATATTGTTCATATTGGCCATATTGTTCATTGTTAGCTTACACACTTTCAGGTAGAGAGATGCATGATGTGATTCTACAAGTCAGAAGAATTTGACATTTTTCCTCAGCATGAGATCATTGTGATAATAAGCCCTAACATTGAGGGCTGTCAAGCCCAAAAGTTTGACAATGTGCAGCTCTGCAAGTTTTTTGGTGACTGTGCACTCTTTCACTACTCTGCCTTTGTTAAATTCAGGGAGACCCCATAAATACATTGGCCATCTGTGAAAGTCAAAGACTGTAAGCTTGCAGAAAGGCTTTGCTCATCTGTCTTGCTAATGTGCAAGTGGATGCAACGACCTCAACCCCTCCCGCACCAGAGTTAGAATGAATAATGCCATGCCCCACTGGTGAATTTTATTTTCAACAGTACACCTGCCTGGCTGACAGCCCCCAGAGACAAGATTGTGGTTTAATGGCACAGTGTTTCTTCTGTCCCACAGCCAATGAGAGCAGAGCCGTTGCTAGCACTGTGCTGACGTTAACAATGTTAGCCATGGGATGGTGAGGCCCAGTTTCTCTTTGTTGTAAACTGTAGGACGCTTGTATAATGAAATTGGAACTCCAGCATTCTGTAATGAGCTAAGCAAAGCAGAGAAGCTCAGTTCTTACTATGCGTATGAATATGAGCTAAAGTGTGTACAATAATGATTGTTTTTAAAAAGGTTTCTCTGAGACAGACAAACAGATAGTCCTGCTCCAAATTCATTCCATTGGTCAATATGGTTATGTTAGTCTTGTTGGGATATACAAAAGCCTTAAGAGGTGATTTCCGCAGTTGTCTTGTGATCTTGATGTAATTTTCTTGTGATGTCCACACAACAAAAGTTTTCTTTTTACTTTCCCCTTGAGATTTGGTTATTTCTAAGCATGGTGTTTAAAAGGGCCAGTACAAATTTGAGTGTGTGTGTGTGTGTGTGTGTGTGTGTGTGCGTGCGTGCGTGCGTGCGTGCGTGCGTGCGTGTGTGTGTGTGTGTGTGTGCGTGTGTGTGTGTTTGGTGTGTGGACTGGTAATCCCTACGTTATGGCAATATCCAAAATCCTCGTCCTTGTGGGGACATTTTTAGGTCCCCATGAGGAAAACATCTTATAAATCAGACTAAGTGATGTTTTTTGAAAATGTAAAAATGCAGAATGTCTCCTGTGATGGGTAGGTTTAGGGGCACGGGCAGTGTAGGGGGATAGAATATATGGTTTATACAGTATAAAAACCATTACGCCTATGGAAAGTTCCCATAAAACATGAAAACCCAACATGGTGTGTGTGTGTGTGTGTGTGTGTGTGTGTGTGTGTGTGTGTGTGTGTGTGTGTGTGTGTGTGTGTGTGTGTGTGTGTGTGTGTGTGTGTGTGTGTGCGCGTGTGTATTATAGATAAGCATCATTTTAACTTTTTTTCTCAATCAACGTAGAGTGTCTGTCAATAAACCACAATAGGCTTTGGCTTTATCAACGTTAGTGATTCTGAACATGTGGTCAGTTTTATTGCCAGCTAACTCGAGGGATGATTAAATGGTTCCTGATTAAATGGTTTACGACATACAGGTTTTTTTCTTGTAAGAAAATGTACTTGAGATCACATTAACTAAATTAAGGAAAATCATCCAACAAAAGGATTATTGATAGTAGTCTGCATATGAGTATTTTAACATCAAAAAATTACACACTTCAGCTTTAAAGCGGCAATAGTTTTCTCATGAAAAAAATGATTCATGAACATCATCAGAAAGACCTGGAAGACTTGTTTTGCTGTCTTGCAGTGATACATGAGAAGCAAGATCAGAATTGGAATGATTCATTGATCTATACGTTGCCGGAAAGGAAACATAACACTCTTAAGGTAATCACTATTGCACCACGGAATGGCCTAGACTTGCTTTTTCTAAGGAGTACAGAAGTAAAAAAGAAGAGACAGGGATGAACAGATGGAAACGGATATAGACTGACAGAATGACAAGCTAAACATGAAGATTTGTGAATGGAAATGGGGGTGAGGAAACATGAATCATGTCGCTCAGGGACACATTCTTTATGTTCATACAATGTTAGCCATGCAGTTCATATATCCAATTTCCTTTTAACTATTTCCTTTCTTTTGCTGTAATTGCATTGTTAATATAGCAAGTGGGTCTGTGAATGTATTAAGGCTTTTTCTGAATTGGTATTAAATGTATTATTTGCTTGTGATTCACAGTAAAAACAACAACAACAAATGGCTTTGGCAGGTATTAACAGGTTACACAAATCATTGGAGACAAAATCAACCATCTGCACAATATAGGCTAACAGAGACTTTTTGAATTGGACCATGCAGGAAGCAACCACCCACAATGCCCTAGCAACCATTCATAACACCCTGTGCTATAGGCTATGATGCTGGTGGTTTTAAACAGTGAAGAACCACTCACATTTTCTATATAAAATGTAAAAATCTAATGCTGCATGTAATTGATAAATGTTTCCCTAACCGTTAGAAATGATTACACCGTAAAATCCCATTTCTAATAACAAAATCCCATCGCAGTTATTTAAGTGTTGTCAGCAGCAAGAAAACACCCTTGTAAGCTTTTCCTGTCTAGGACAGACACATGGCAGTGCCAGCCAACATCGGTCCTCAAATCTAGAGACTGGATTACCAGTAGCTCAGAAGCTTTTGCTTGTCTGCTTATCTAGACAATAAGACAGAAAATAACCTTTGACTCCGAAGGTTCGTTGAACAACGATGTGATCACTAAAACATGCTTTTGTACACAGGATTCTCATTCTCAGTTTGTTAGAAAATCAGAATGGCATTAGATCCTGTTCGTAAACTGCATGTTTCTGTTGATTAAATGTTTGTTAAAATGAACAGTAAGCATATTTATATAAATGCAAATGTGGCATAAAATCCTTTTTTAATTTTTCACATGCATTTGTCTATAAATCCAGATATTTTCCATTTAAGGTTTTTTTTTATTTCAAAGGAGTTTGTATTAATCCCCCTAGTTTACTGAAAATCTTAACCTGAAAATGTGGTAATCTAAAATATTTGATTTAAAGATTTGATTAAGTCAAAACTAATATTTAACGCAATATAAATGAATATACATTAGGCAATTTTTTTAAATATAAGTAGTTCCTTATAATAATTCCTTTACGACAACAATTGCAGGTGAGAATTTTTTTTTTTATTATATATTTCGCTTGTTTTCATCTCTATACGTGAAGCCATTGTTAAATCAGATTATATTCAGGAAGAACGTAAGAATAAAGAAGTAGCCTTCATTTAGCAGATGCTATTGGTGGCAGTGCACAATACCAGTGACAGTCCTCCCGGCCAATTTGGCTATGTACACACATATTGGGCCTCATGAAACTTTTGTAAATATATGAGTAAATTCACTGTAATCTGCATGTCAAACAGACCTTCCCCTTACTCACAAACACTTCGTAAACATCAGATTTGAGTTAAACGTGTGTATGTTAATGAATTTCAATCATTCATAAATAGGGCATGCAAGTTCAGATTTTACTGTACTTGTGGGGACACTTATGCCCCGTCCACACAAAGCCAGAGCTTTCCCTATCCAATCTTTTTTTCCCCTCGTTTCAAGAAATATCCGCGTACGCACTAAACCACTAAAACCGACTCAAAACGATGTAGTATACATGCCAGGCCAGTATGTGGCGCTGTAATTCTGCCACAGAAATACCCTAAAAACGAAGAAGAAGAGTTATGGCTAGAATGAGTAAAGCAATGGTAGGAAATTATGCAAAATCTCACAATAAAATAAGAATTAATCAATTTGCTACTTACCAGTTGTGTTTTATTAACACCTACACCTACCCCAACCCTAAACCTACCCTTACAATAATACAAATACAGTAATTAAATGACACAATATTGGTGTGCGCATGCCCAGTGCCCGTAGTTGTATTCATTTCTAGTCTTTCCCATGCTGGACGTGGTGTGATGACATCACCGTTTCACAAAATATACGGATTGGCTGTACACATGAAAACACAATGGGTGTCGTTTTCAGATTAATCCACTTTGGGACCCGGTTTAAAAAAATATCGGATTCATGCTCCCAAAACGCCGGATCCGTGCGTACGAAATGCTGATATGGTAAAAAATGTTTACGTATAGAGCTAAACGCGTCTCCGTGTGGACGGGGCCTTATGCTGCGTTCCAGGCAGGTTTTTGAGCCCGTAAATTACAACTTCAAACCACGACTCACGACTTTGTAGTGTTCCAGGCAAAGTCACGCCAAACTGCCTGAGCGCAAGGAATTGTGTGGTAATTAGATGTAAACAAAGCATGGCGGACCGTACGGGGTGTATGCTCATTTGCAATCATTTCTATCGTCAATGGTGCTTACTCCTTGCTTATTTGAGGGAAACGGAGGAGAAAAACAGCGCAGACGGCAAGAAAAGCTGTTATACCGTTTATTTTACGTTATTTGTATATTTGTTTCATAAACACTGCATCCGTAGGGGCTGCCATTGTTGCTTCGCGGGCTATGTGACGTCAAAACTCGTAACTGGGAGTACATCGATCTAGTACGAGTTCACGGGTGGGAAGTCACGGGTTTGGCTGCCGTTCCAGTCCACTTTCACGGGTAGAAGGTTGGAAAAACACGGGTTACGGGTTGCCTGGAACGCAGCATTAGTCCCTACATTGTAGGCAGCACTGACCTATGAACACACACAAAAATCGAATTAAAATGTATTTTCCTTTTCAAAACAATTTAAAAGAATATGCGTTAGCTGTGTTTTAATAGCTGTTATGTGTGGACAAAAATGCAATTGGAATATCTTATATTCTAAATGATTGCAAAATGTGTTAGCACCTCATCTTCTTTATGTATGGTAAGCATGTCAAAGGTAAACAATCTTTCAGACATGCCATTAATATAGTTCTTGTTCTTGATGTAAGGTGAGAATTGTCAGGATTGCCAGGTCTGTTCAGGAAATTGAATGTAGTTTACCTCGAGAGCAAAAAAAGAACATCCAAAAGCCTATGAGAGCTCAGTACCATAAGCCTCAGTCTCATCCTTATGAACAGCGAGATCATTCTCGCCATTCCCTAATCCTATAGCTTCACACCTTTGCGATCCAGCAAAGATAAAAAAATGTCTTGTGGGACATTTTTTATGGGGAATGTTTTGACCTCAGGTCGCACATATGCGGGCAGCTTTTCCAGCTCTTTTCCTTAGAGACCAAAGAGGATTCGTCCTAGGACAGTCCTAGTGATGCACCACAAAGGAGTAGCCTCCCAAGAGCCAGAGGAGAAAGTTAGGACACCCATTAATTGGAGACCCTTAAGACTCAGGCTGGCTAAATAATGGCGATAATAGGCTTTGCCGCTATAGAACAAGGGATTTGGAAACAACAGACTGTGCAGGGCATTCACAAAGTCCCAAAACACATTCTGAAGGGTTCTGATCACCAAAAACTGGTCATGCATAGGGGTGCGGCTCATTACCAGCTCTCCGCCCAGTCATTATATTCTCATTAAACAGTCAACAACAAATCATGAGGAGATGATCAGGTCACCCTGCAGAACAAAGTGGACAGGAAGTGTGCGGCTTTCATAGCTTTATACAGTGTTTTTTCAAGGGGTCAATTACAGGTTTTGTGTAATGTATATTCTCAGTTACCACCAGCTCAGAGACGCGAGCAGTGCCTTTTATCTGAATATTTTCACTGTTACATCCTGAATTTTATGTCCTTGTGGTTTCGTATAACATATACAAACATGCATCCCCATCTCAGGAAATAGGTAATGCAATGCAATGCAATCTTCCTTTACCTTTCTCTCTCTCTCTCTCTCTCGCCGTGCCACCATTTTTGCATGCTGAGGCATGAACCAATTATTTCACATAAATAGATTGGTTTCCTTTGGCACGTTGTTTATCATTCTGGGTTGGTAAATTTGTTTGTGTCACCGTAATTATTCCTCCATGTAATATCTTCAATGCTCTTGTTTCATTTTTTGAGAAGATGGCTCATGAAGCAGCTTTACAGCTATCAACAAGGGTAATTAAAAAAAGTAATCTTAAATCAACATACACATCAAAACACTGCGATGAAACGCTTAAATTACTATATATTCACATCACCCCGCAATTACTGTAAAATACTACAGCCTTAACGAGTCTCAAGGGCATTGGTGACATTGCTGAAAGTTACGCAGAGCCTCCTCTACCATGTTGCCAAAAACTGACCCCATAAGGGAGGATGGGGTTAAGACGCCACCCAATGGAACATATTTAGACATGAGTTCAGAATCACCAAATATTTTTGCTAGGGAAAATAAATGGAAACATTGGCAAGTATAACTGTTTATATAGAAAATGTAAATGATGTTATCAGATGTTTGCAAAATGTATAAAATATATCTGATAAAAAAATGAATTTTTTGATGTATCAATAATGTAAAATGCTCCAATGTTCTAGTTAAATATACATTTGATCAATTTATTTCACTCAGAATTAATACATTTTCATGACTGGAAGAAGAAAAAAATCACAGAATCACAGTCAAGGAAATTAAAAATTTGTTTTACATTTATTAAAGACATTTTATAACAATGAAGTGATAAATATATTAATATTTATCATATCATTAAATATTTTTTATTACTATAAATACTATTATTTAGTTGTTCCTCATGCCTTCATGTGTATATCTCTGTACTGCACCTTTAAGTTTATACAAACATACAGCAACTAGTTAAAAAATTAAATGGGTTTAATTTAAACAAAATTATTTTTTTGTCTTCGTCCCTTTCCTCAATAGTTGTGTGTACACTCACCTAAAGGATTATTAGGAACACCATACTAATACTGTGTTTGACCCCCTTTCGCCTTCAAAACTGCCTTAATTCTACGTGGTATTGATTCAACAAGGTGCTGAAAGCATTCTTTAGAAATGTTGGCCCATATTGATAGGATAGCATCTTGTCGTTGATGGAGATTTGTGGGATGCACATCCAGGGCACGAAGCTCCCGTTCCACCATATCCCAAAGATGCTCTATTGGGTTGAGATCTGGTGACTGTGGGGGCCATTTTAGTACAGTGAACTCATTGTCATGTTCAAGAAACCAATTTGAAATGATTCGAGCTTTGTGACATGGTGCATTATCCTGCTGGAAGTAGCCATCAGAGGATGGCATGGTGGTCATAAAGGGATGGACATGGTCAGAAACAATGCTGAGGTGGGCCGTGGAATTTAAATGATGCCCAATTGGCACTAAGGGGCCTAAAGTGTGCCAAGAAAACATCCCCCACACCATTACACCACCAGCCTGCACAGTGGTAACAAGGCATGATGGATCCATGTTCTCATTCTGTTTACGCCAAATTCTGATTCTTACATCTGAATGTCTCAACAGAAATCGAGACTCATCAGACCAGGCAACATTTTTCCAGTCTTCAACTGCTCAATTTTGGTGAGCTTGTGCAAATTGTAGCCTCTTTTTCCTATTTGTAGTGGAGATGAGTGGTACCCGGTGGGGTCTTCTGCTGTTGTAGCCCATCCGCCTCAAGGTTGTGCGTGTTGTGGCTTCACAAATGCTTTGCTGCATACCTCGGTTGTAACGAGTGGTTATTTCAGTCAAAGTTGCTCTTCTATCAGCTTGAATCAGTCGGCCCATTCTCCTCTGACCTTTAGCATCAACAAGGCATTTTCGCCCACAGAACTGCAGCATACTGAATGTTTTTCCCTTTTCACACCATTCTTTGTAAACCCTAGAAATGGTTGTGCGTGAAAATCCCAGTAACTGAGCAGATTGTGAAATACTCAGACCGGCCCGTCTGGCACCAACAACCATGCCACGCTCAAAATTGCTTAAATTTCCTTTCTTTCCCATTCTGACATTCAGTTTGGAGTTCATGAGATTGTCTTGACCAGGACCACACCCCTAAATGTATTGAAGCAACTGTCATGTGATTGGTTGATTAGATAATTGCAATAATGAGAAATTGAACAGGTGTTCATAATAATCCTTTAGGTGAGTGTATATGGACATTGTATTGTATCATACAATATTTATAATTCTTTGTGTACACTTTTCTCCTTCAAATAAATAAATAAATACCAAATATAAATTATAATATGTAAATTATAATTCATTCATCTAATTAGTCATTTTTAAAGAAGGTTTTTTCATGGAATTAATAAGTAAGTAGGTTACTTATTAAGTAGGTTGCTTTACCCCAAGGGTCTAACATTACTTTGTCACTTAAAATAAAAACATATTTTCACTGTCCAATCTAAATGTATGATTCCTCCGTCATCAAATATACAGTATATAGGAACTTCTGATATTTAATGTGATGAGTTATATATTCACATAATCTGTGTTATCTAGTGACAAAAATGTCAACTAACAACAAAACTGATGGAATAAATCTCACAAATGTTGATCTTCAGATGAAATGTCAAAATTAAGAGGATGGCATTTCAATAAATGTGTTGAAATTAGATTTAGTTGCCAAGAACACAATTGCTTCATTTTACCATAAAAGTCCCATTCATTAATATAACAATTCTAAAGTATGAACTTTCAAGTCTTAGTTGCTGATTTGGTTACGGCAATGGAAAGGTAAGGCAAAAAAGAAAACTCAACTTCGAGTTAACAAGACTTTAATTGGCTGGCATGTATTCTTAACTCTGCCCTCAGATGTTGAAGGTGCTTTTGTGCACCTGAATGTGCTCTGCAGGGGCTCTCTGAGTTTAGCATTAGCATTTAACATGTCGGCAAAGAACAAAGGAAAATGAGAAAGAAAGCTTTTACACAGAACCTGACCTTTAAATTGTTCTTCCTTGGTTTTGTGGGCAATGGTGTTGGTGCTGCAGTGGCGAGTATTTCATTATCAAGATTACTTGTGCTTTACAATAAAAATTTGTCCAAAGAGACTCATGGAATAGACAATGATGCCACATAACAAGGGTTCAGTGAGTCAGATACAAGAGAATGGCTAAAGGCAGCAAAGCCAGATGAGAGACCTATTTAATGGCCACAACGAGCATCAGCGCAAGGACATCTAGATGCCCGCTGATTGCAGGGAACTCTGTCTTTTCCTCTAGCAAAGAAACTCAATGTAAACTGGAATGTGTGAGTCAGATTTTGGACATTGCATATCAAGTGATTGTTTGCTTTATTTTGAATAAATTGAACGGGTAGCTATATTTTAGTCTTATTTTCAGCATACTTACTTTGATTAGCTGGTTCAGGTGTGCTTACTTGGGGTTGGAGCTAAACTTTGCAGGACAGTGGCCCTCCGGGAGTGCGATTGGACACTCCTGAGATAGAATGTCCGAATTCATAGTATTGAGAAACTTTGGCCTTCTGCCAAGATTCTGAATTGCATCAGGAGTAGGAGTGAGTAGGAGTTATAAATGGCGTAAGGTGACAAACTGACACTGCAAGTCAATGACAACATGGCAGATAAAGTGCTAGATTTCATTCATATTACATGCATTTATATAGAATATACTTTTTAACGAAATAAGTTCCTCATCAAATGTAGAATCTCAGACAGTATGCCATTTTTGGACATAGCTAATGTCTCTGTGATTGAATCACTGAATCATTCATTAAACCAATCGGTTCAGAAACACTGATTCAATCAGGAACGAAACATCATGTTTGTGTTGGTCAGAAACACAAATGGTAAATTTTGCTGTGGCAACTGACAATTCTGTGTCTAACATAAAAGTTACTTAGTATTTTTCATTAAATATACTTAATATTAACTTCCATGACCATCTCTGAAACTAGCTAGTACTTTCCAGGTGTACTAATCTATATTTCTGCACAACTATCTCAATATGTGAGACCTCCTTCTGAATAAAGTTGGTCAGAAATTTTCCCAGATTATCAGAACAATGTATTCCATCTCTGCTTAGTCCCTGAAATGCTCTAATTAGATCAGCAGCCGAAATTGCTCCCAGCACAGGGAGAAAATTAAAATCATTAAATGAGCGGGAGTCCGCCACATTTGTAGGGCACAATTCTGTGTGCTGCATGACGTACTGCTGCAGCTGCAAATTGGCATAAATGACCACATTGAAGAATTGTTTATATTTATAACACGGGACATGCAATCTCTCACAGCACTTCACTTTAATACCCTTTGTTAGAACCAGCTGTGACTGTAGAGCACTGTGGTTTGGCATGTAAAGGCTAGCGGTTTGTATTAGGACACAGTGGGTAATGTAAATGCAAGCACCTCTGAGAGTGTCAAAGCAGTAGCTCTTTTAAGAGATTGGAACCTCTGCTGATACATCAGTCATAAACATTTAAAGGTGGCAAGCAGGCGTGATGAATCAGATCCAGGAACTTTGAGCTGCCCTGAGGAGAAACGTCTTTAAAATGATTTTCTTCAGTGGTGGTGTGGCCATGCAAGACTCTATTATTCCTATCTAATAGGGATCTTAATATTTTTACATACTGTGCCTACCATATAACTTACAATGTTTAAAGATGGAAATCATATTTGGAAATCATAATTAAATTAACAAATATGATTTTATTTAATATATTATTACATTTGTTACTTTTAGTACATTGTTATTTTTATTGTATATTCCAATTAAGATTGAAGTATATTCCAATTAATATAAAAAAATTCTTCATTTTTGGATGTTTTTGGATAATATTGTTTTATATGGAAATAATTTCTTAGAGTTTTTTTATATGTCCTCAATTGTACATTCCATACTGTTAATTGTACAGAACTGTCTTTGTAATATGCCTTTGACACAAACAAAAAACAGTTCCTTTATGCTGTTATGGAGGAAAACAACAACATGTTTGTCAGTAAGTAGCAATAGATTTGATGAATTCTGTGCAGTTTTGTGGTATTAATTGGTTTGTTTCTAAAATATTTAGCGGAGGTCTCAGCATGACGACTCTCTAAATCGAGATGAAAACCTAACAACGCTCCCCTAAGGGTGGTTCTGCCAAGGAGGCTCACAGAGAGCCATACAACACGGCACGACCACCCCGACTGGGCTCTATTAACGAAGGCCCTGTGATGTCGCCCATCAACTCTCTAAAATGATTGGAAGACTAGCTACATTCTACACCAAGGACGTTAAAAGAACACGCCGACTTTGGGGGATTTTAGCTTATTCACCGTATCCCCCAGAGTTAGATAAGTCCATACATTCCATTCTCAAGTCCATACATACAAACATACCATTCTCATTAAATAGGCTAACTTCCGTCAACATAACCAACATGACAACCTGCTTGCACAGAGAGGGTGCTGGGGACTATTTTGAGGCGCTGTGTAATATCATTGCGCCGCTGCATCCATGGTACAGCACAAAGTTCCTTGATTATTACGCAGGAATGAGAGTATAGTTCCTAGCCATATCGGTCAAAAAAAAGGTAGAAAAATCGCAACTTTTCATTCTCTGTCAGTCTTAGTACACGATGTAACTATACACATCACACCATGTAAATAGGAAAATTTTGGCGTTATTTTGTCACTTATTGAGCAGTAGGCTAGCTGGAGCCATTTACCTTCAGTCTTTGTGCTAAGCTAGGCTAGCGGTGGCTGTGTCAGACAGAGTTATGGCACGCACGGAGATGAGAATGGTATGTATGGACTTATCTAACTCTGGGGGATACGGTGAATAAGCTAAAGTCCCAAAAAGTCGGCGTGTTCCTTTAAGAGGCTCAAAAAAGAGTCCTAACAACTCAATACTGCTATACAGGCAAAGCCCAATGGCTTTAGCTGGATGACTCTCTAAAGCGAAAGGAGACCTAACAACACTTTACTATAAGAACAGATAGTCAAGAAGGCTCACAGAGAGCCATACAACCTAACACCACTGTTCATATCTAGCGCCTAAGAGCGGAGGCCTCAACATGACGACTCTAGATCAAGAGGAGGCCTAACTACGTTCTATGCAATGACTGCTTACCAAGAAGGCTCAAAAGGCAGCTCTACAACCTGATACTGGAGCTCCGGGGGGCAGAGGTCTCAGTAAAATAACTCTCCAAAACGAGAGGAGACCCAACTACACTTCCACTGGAAGTCACACTGGGGAGCCTCATAGAGCCAAACGTATCGAAGGCACTGCCCAGGCTGAGCTCTGAAAAGACGGAGGCCTCAGCATAATGACTCTCAAAACTAGAGGAGACCTTAGCCATTCTACCAAGGAGGCTCACGAGAGCCAACGACTCGATAGTACCAACCTGGACGGATTCTGAGAGTGGAGGCCTCAGCAAAATCACTCTCTAAAAAGAGAGGAGGCCTAACTATGCTCAACTTAAAAACCCAATATCCAACAATCAGAGGGCAGGAATATAAATAATAAAACACTGCAAAACAACATCATAGCTCCATCCTCAGGGCCTGATGTAAGCACATGTTGGAAGCCTCTAACACACCCCACCTGACCTCAAAAGAAGGAATGAGGCAGATGTTATTTGGCCTCTGCATCCCGAGAACACTGAGCGTGTTTACTCTGGATGACGCTCCAGAGTATGATGCTCATCCTCATAGAGATTTGGGGCATGGACCTGGACCGCCGAGGTATATAGGTCTTAAAGGCTGCAGACCGCGCCTTCGCCTCTCTGAACTTCCTGACCACCATCTCAGTGGATGTACAGAAAAGCTCAGAGGGTGAAATCGGAAATCACAGATCTTGTGTATCATCAGGTGTCAGATAGCACTGACACGGATGTACGCATTTCCGGAAAGATTTTGCTGCCGTAACTGCCTTCGACACGTCACAAACAAACGGCTCTTGAGGACAAGAAAGCGGATGATGTGTTATACTGTTATACTATATCAGTTGTGACGTCATGGGCCAATGTTATTGTTGTGTTTTGACGCGTGCTTCAGACACCGGTCATGCTGTAGACATTCCCCATTAGCGTCCTAGGACACAGTTCGAGTTCCCATCCGAAATGGAACCAATCAAGGCATGAGTTAGATTCATTATATATTTCAAAACCAACAACAGTGTTAAATGCTTTGTAACCATTTGCAGAGAGCATGTTTGAGTCGCTTATCTCGCTGTCTTGCACCCACTGCAGATATAGTGCTGTATGAACGCAGCTGTATTAAGCACAAAATATGGGACTGACAACTATATTTTAGTGCTGTGTAAAAAATTCACTATAAGTACAAGTCCAAATATCGGTACTTTCACTGCCATCTCGTCGTATTGAGTTAGGATAGCCCCTGGATGTTTTCATTTCAGATGATCCTGCAAGTTGTGGTACTGTGATAAGCCATTTCAATTTAACAGAGCGTGCAGAGATGTTTACAACTTTTTACCATACGGTTCTATGGGCTTCCATAGACTCAAGAGTAGAAGCAGAACGCCAACAGATACAATAGGTGCCTACACACCTTCGGTGCTTGGCCACTAAATATAGCTGCAAGCAGCAATTAAGGGGCCAAGCACAAAGAAGGCATGATAAGACATGCGAGCATGGCTAGGAGCATCAGACAAACTGGAGTAATGAGTAATTTGTTTCTAGCCTTACCGTTCAAAAGTTATTAGCATAAATGTACGTGAAACTTTGCACAGTTGGTCGCACTAGAGTCTCTAACTTTCCTGAAAGAGGTTCTATGGGCTGCCATCAGTACCGTAAGTGTGCCAGAGTGTCTGGTTTCTAATTCGCCCTTGAATAGTTTTTTTTTCTCTCATTAAAACCAAAGAAGATAATCATTTATTGTATATCAAGAGTAGGGACACGTTTGTGAGCATTTTGTTTTGTGGTTTCACTGGAATGAATAGAGAGTTTCCACAAACAGCCTTAAGCGATCAATTGAAGCTGGGTTTTTTTGTGTGAGAAGATTGTGAAGTGTCAAGAGAAAACTGTTGCCTTCCACCACTGAAGGCAACAGCAGCAACGAGCACTCAGCATGGTTTCAAAAACAACACGTTCCAGCACCAGAACGCCTCTTATTTAACACAAACGAATGAATTGCTAATTACCTGGAGATGTACATCAGTGCTGAAAGATGTTTCAAAAAGTAGTGGGGACCGTACCGACGCTGGCAAAAAGTGCATGGGGACACATCCCACCCCTCCCGCAAAATACGCCTGTGGCTGCCATAGATTTCCAGAGTCTAAGAAGAAGAACACTAACAGATACAATAGGTGCACTCTAAGAAAGAACTCATTGGACAAACTCAATTTAATTGAGGGCAGGTTTTCCATCCAATAAATTTGTGTAGTCCCAACTAAAAAAAAAACTAATTCATGCAATAAAATGTAATTGAGTTGGTCCAACTCAATTTTGGACAATGTAATGAGTTGGTCCAACTCAATTTTATCAAATACAGTTTAAATGATATTTATATACTTATAACATGACTTTTTTATATTTGTCCAACTTAAATTAAAACATTTAATTGGAAAATCTATTATAAGCAGTTTTATTTATCATCATACACAATGACTGACTATAATGAAAATATAAGAAAAGACTGGTGTCGCTCCAGACATTAGCATGGGTGCCCACAGCCTAAACACAGGCGCCACTCTTCAGCATAATAGTAACCACAAAATTAAAAAAAACATTACATAAACTCCTCTAAATATCCAACATAACTGAAAATTAAACACTAACATTTACTAACATTATCTTCCCTTTTACAGAAAAACACATAAAATAACACTTTAATCCCTAAATTTACTCTCTGGAGTCCCTTGCAAAGCATGCTGGGAACCACAGATCCAGTGCCCAGTTAGTTATGTCAACACAAATATTTAATGTAGTTTTAACACAAATGAATTAAGTAAATTTCAGTTTTAAATATATTAGGTTGATTGAACACAATTAAATTAAGTTGTGACAAAATTAGATACATTTAAGTTAAGTGAACATAATTTAAATGTGTCATATTTATGAAGGGCCTGAATTATTTTTTTAAGTGTACGCATTTTTTTGAGCGGTGGTTGGCCCCTAATTATTATGTTGAGTTCACTGGCATTCAAAATGTTTAAGATTTAACTTGACTTTTAGTAGTAGAATCCCTGTGAGGACATCTCCCAACATGTGTCTCTTCATTTCACAGCCACAGTTTATTTTTGTTACAGGCCCTTCTTAACTGCCCCTCTTGTACAGACATGTAATATTAGAAGAAGCGCAGTGTTTTGTTCACACATAATGGCAATTGGTCCTGAGTCCAGTGGGCAGTCAAGGCTATTTAATATGAATGTTCTCTTTGAAGCTGCAGGCAGATCCTGCAAATGGACCAAGTCCTGCCAGGAGCTGAACTAGAGATGCATCAAAAAGCCATGCATTATCCAAGCTACTGTTACATAATCCAAAGACTATGCAGAGTGCAAGGCTGCAAGCACCAGCTCTGGAGCAGTTCACCGGGTTGTGCACTATTCAGATGTGACATGAGAACACCTTTTAAATTCAGCTCCTGAATTTGAAGTAGAATTTATATTTATGTTTGTTATTTATTTTATTGACCGCAATGGAAGAACACTTAATTTCTCTGAATGCTTTAATACCCCTAAATCATCAAAATGGAGCCAAACAACTTTAAGCAGCTTACAACGAACATAATTTTTTTTGTCAACTTCTGTTGGACTAATGAAATTCCTCCTGCTGTGCAACTGTGTTGCATTTCTTTGAATTGCAGTTCCATAAAGTCATTTACCTCTCATTTGAATTTATCTTCCAATTCAATTTCCAATTCATGAATAGAAAAGGATCCACTGAAATTCAGAATTTTGCCCAACCCCATGTCACACTTCACAAACGGATTACTGCTATCTTCCTAATTGCTGCTAAATAGGTGGAATATATAGAACCCATGCATTGTGCCTACAAGATAATTTGGATACATGATGATTAACAAATGAGAATATAATTTGGAAATGTGACACATTGTGCATGCAGGAGATGTTAATTTACACATTTGTATAAAAAAAAGGTGGGAATACTACTGTTAAATCAACTGAGTGTAATCAATTATTTGAGATATCACCTTTTTGAGGAAGTGATCAGTGAAAAATGGCAGACATTTTTTACTCATCAAGGAAACTATTAGTTCAGCACCACTGATACCAGCTGATACCAGGCACTTGTGAGATTATTTAAATCGTAAACTGCGTTAATAGCAGCATTACACTCACTATTTGTTTATTTCCACAACTAATTTGCGGTCTCATAAATTTTGAGATCAACACCTGTAGTTTCAGTAAACTAAAGCATATTAGAATGCTTTTTGAAGGATCACGTGACACTGAAGACAGGAGTAATGGCTACTGAAAATTAAGCTTTGCCACAACAGGAATACATTACATTTTTAAATATATATTAAAATAGACAATGGTTACTTTAAATTGTAATAGTATTTCACTGTTTTTAATATATTTTTGATCAAATAAATGCAGTCTTGGTGAACATAAGATATTTGATTGTTTCTCCTTTCAACCAAAAATATAGGTAAAATGTTCTAATACCGTGATATCACAAAGGCATTCACAATTCAATTTCCATTATATTATATTCAGTTTATTTTTTCATGTTTTGTATCTGGAGGCCTTGAGACCCCCAGGCAAATAATGTAATTGCGTTGACGTGTGTTATTAATTCAAATGTTGTCTTAAGAATAATAAAAGTATTTTAGTATCCGTCTGATGTGAAATGTTAAATATTTTCTTGAGCTATTACAGTTTTTCTTAGTCGCTTTGGTAAATTTCTCGAATCATCCTGGACATTTGCAAAACAGCAAGTGCATTCCTCAAAACAATTCGTACAAATAGCAAAACACCATGGATTACCTGCAAAAGCCAGTCTCTTGCTCAAAATCCTTTGTTCATCTCTCAAAAGTAAATATCTGTGTCAATGAACATGTCAGTGCCATCAGAATGACAAGTCCTTGTGTCATTGTGTATGAATAAGACACAAATTGCTTAGTCATATTGTCAATATAACTGTACTCTGGAGGGATGTTCTGAGGAAATATGGCTAAAATTTTGATGACAATTATTGTAAATTGTAGGTTACACCTTAGTGTATGTGGGAGTTTGAATGCAAGAGACTGGACAAGATTCACATTTATGCTTTTACTGTTTGTACTGTAATTTGTTGACAGACCATGTCATTGCGATACAGAAAGGAAAAGACAGCACTGCATAGCACAAAGAAAAAAACCCCAGAAAAACAAAAGTAGAAATGTGAACATCTAACGGAAATGTATAGAAATATGCTTGACATTTTATGACAACTTGTTCAACCATTTTGCATGTAAAGACTTATGCTATGAACTAATGCCTAAATGTTGTGGGGGGTGAGACTATTCAACAGAGACCCAATATAATACATTTTGATCAACATGACATAAGCAACTGATAATGTAGGAAACAGCAGAGAATTGTACATAATCATTTGCATGGATGTACACAAGCATTTGCAACTTGTTCAAAGAAATGAGATACTGCTTTTTTGATGTGCACAAGTGACACAATGATGTGAAGATTGAACAGGTAGCTTTGAGAATTTCAATTCTGATCTGAGAAATGTACCAAAGCGACTGAGAAAAACTGTAAAATGGCCTTGGGAACCGCAAACAGAACATGAGGGTTTAATCAGAGGGCAACAGGGCAAAGATGACCAAGAGAAATCATGACGCAGAGAAGACTCGTCACTTTGTAAGGACTGCTTACATTTTTAATAAAAAACACTTACACTTTATATCAGTCAACTAAGACGTAGAAGTTTGTCTGCAAACACAGGTGTTTTTTGTCTCCTTTAATAGCATTAAGTTCTCTGGAGAGATGTCTCTCAGGTCACGTACACACAATGGCACTAGACCACTAAGACACAATCCCAGGGTTGAGTGAATGAATTGAGAATTGAGCACTTCTCGTTTTAAGAATGACGACAGTGTGATTCAGAGAAAGAGATTACTTTCCTTATCTCTAATGGCAGAGCCATGCTAGATTACACCATCAGGGAATACATTTTATCGTAAAAAAAGATGGCTGGAAAGTTTTAAGGTGTAAATTGTGTTTTTTTTAAAATATATATATATAAATAGAATTAGATTTTGCAAAGATGCAGTATTTCATCTTTATGAAATCTAATACTCACGTCACCACACCAAACTAGAATTTGAAATGTAGAGGTGGATGGGGTTTTATCCGAGACTCATTTTATCAAATGAGACTTTAGCAATGGATGTTTTACCACTGACCATGTTTTTAAGGGATTCATTGAATTTCAAAGAAATTCTGTAATTTTTCTTTTTAATTGAAATGTAATTAGTAATGTCATTTTTATTTAGAAAAGCACTGTTTTTCCAAGACAAACTTTGAATGTTGGCTTGATAAAGCCTTATTTGAAAGTGTTGAAAAAAAGTTTACAAATCTTTGAAGTTTGAAGCATTATTGACCAAGAATAGAATGATAGATAGAATGATGGCCAGATAGATATAATGATGGCCAGATAGATAGATAGATAGATAGATAGATAGATGCATTTACTCAGTGCAAATTAAGCCAAGTTGAACAGAGCTGTCCAATTCAATTTAACCCATTATGTAACTTGGCCTTGGAGCAATAGGATGTCGTCTTCCCCAGGGGAGGCAGTGGCTGAATCCTCAAGTGACTGACTGTTCAGAATGGCCATACGTCTCTGTGTCTGTAGCTCAGATAAAAGCAGTTGACAGCAGCTACCCTTATCACTTGCATGACTGTGGTGGCCTCTTTGTGATATCACACTTCATCACGCAAAGTAATCCAAAGGGTGACGTGAGAAAGAACATACTGTCACTCCATACAGCTGTTTTCATGTGTGGCTTTAGGCAGTGTTTCCTTTTGCTGTGTGTTGTTGACACTCAGTGTGATCATATTAATCTTACATAGCATATAAGCACCGTAGGACGAATAATACTTGGAATACCTAAATATTCTGTCCTGACACAAGTCATTGTTGATTTCACTGTTGTAGGGGAAAGACTCTAGGGCTGCAGATAAGACCGTTGCCATGGTCCTGAAGGAGATACCCAATAAGGCGTCCTCAGAAGGCAAGCCCCTCCTCACGGTGACAAACAAGGTGGGCAGAACTACTGCAGCTACCGCAAGAGAGAGACAGCACCTCCGTTCACGCTGCATGATGATAACCAATGGCAAGGCTTTGACCATCACATGTCTAATCTCTACCATTTAGCCTAAAAAAAATCAGTGTGTCTCTGCCATCATAAATGTCTAACCGACAACACAACAGCTAACACTGGCTTTTTTTTATTTAATTCAGAGCAGCTCTGTGGGGTATAAAATTGAGCTTTTCACATCAGGCAAGGCTTGTCACTAGCAATAGAATGGGGACAATAGAAATGATCATTTCAGATGGACACATGGGCCACACACATGGATTTAAATCGTAGCCTTACAGTATGTTTAGAGAGGGTCAAGGATTTTACACACCCAAATAAAGATCACATATTCAAGCTGCAAATATAGGGAAACACTTCACCACATACTTCTAAATTGCAATATACCCTAATTTAATATATTTAACATTATTTTGCTAATATTTTACATAGCGATGCACAATATATCAGTAATATATCAGTTATTAGACTGTGCAAACTCATTTCCACCTATATTTACATTGCCGTCATCTAATGCTTGATACATTTCTAACAATGTTGCAAATACCAAAATGAACATACATTTTTCATATTGCACTTTATGTTATCATGTCTAAATTCACTTCGCTTAAAGGGATAGTTCACCCAGAAATGAAAATTAGCCCATAATTTACTCACCCCCAAGTCATCCTAGGTGTATATGACATTCTTCTTTCAGACGAATAAAATCTGAGTTACATTACAAAAGTCCAGGCTAATCCAAGCATTAGAATTGGATTCAAAGTTGCTCTGTTTTTGAAGTCCATAAAAAGTGCATCTGTCCATCAAATAACATGCTCCACGCGGCTCCGGGGTGTTAATAAAGGCCTTCTGGAGCGAATCAACGCATTTGTGTAAGAAAAATATTCATATTTAAAACTTTACCAAGTCAACATTCGGCCGACCGCCTTCTGTGGAAAAGTGTTGAATGTTGAAAGTGAAACTCAAGATGCGTACGTGACGTCATGACGAGCGGACCTGGTCGCGTTAGTCTTTCGATCGGCAGGGGAACTTTCAACAATTTTTCCATATATTGAACAGGGAAGGCGGTCGGCCGAAAGTTTACTTTATAAAGTTTTAAATATGGATATTTTTCCTACACAAATGCATCGATTCGCTTCAGAAAGCCTTATTAACACCCCAGAGCTGCGTGGAGCATGTTATTTGATGGGCAGATGCACTTTTTATGGACTTCAAAAACAGAGCAACTATGAATCCAATTCTAATGCTTGGATTAGCCTGGACTTTTGTAATATAACTCGTAATATAACTTTATTCGTCTGAAAGAAGAATGTCATATACACCTAGGATGACTTGAGGGTGAGTAAATTATGGGCTAATTTTCATTTTTTTGGTGAACTATCCCTTTAACAATCATTTAAAATTATTTATTTTAGTTTTTAGAGTTTTTTATTTTTCATAAATAGTATGAATATACAGAATTGTAATAGTGTATATGCCGTCTCTTATTTTACATGCAACAAGCTACATGATATGAGAGCAAACCCAAATTTATTTGATGCTGGAATCTTTCTGGCAAAAATACATTTCCTTGCTCTTCCGTGGTTGATATTATTCTAGTGTCATAGCTTTATAGCTCATCTTGATGTTGCCTGTGTGGTCTGTGGCTCG
Organism: Gobio gobio; assembly: GCF_949357685.1. Taxonomy (NCBI): domain Eukaryota; kingdom Metazoa; phylum Chordata; class Actinopteri; order Cypriniformes; family Gobionidae; genus Gobio; species Gobio gobio. The sequence continues at coordinate 22,684,017 of NC_137110.1, forward strand.
TTCTGTGTTTTAAAAATATATATTTTGTATGTGTAACTGCCGTCTGTGTAGTACAAGTCTGTGTGTTGTATTGATGTCAGACAGATTCTGAACTATTCAATAATAATTGCATTACTCCAAGCTTATGTAGCACTTAACTGGCATCCACTGTTGCTTCACCAGTCACTAAATGACAGATAATTCAAATATGCCGTTGCAAAGCATGTAGTCGTTCGTTTTGTAATCAGTCGAGAATCAATAGAGCAGTGACCTGAAGCCAACTGCACTCCTTTGCTTTGTCCATACTAGCGTGAAGGTTAGTTTATTTTCAAATCAGGTGAGATCGAACATGGTATGTGAAGCACAGCATCATTCCTCTGTGTAAAGTCATGTCAATACTGATGCCAGTGTTATCAGATCAATACTGACCTATTTAACACAATGTGGAACCTGTAGTAACTTCAGTCCGACTAATGGATAGACAAACAACTAATGGTCCGAATGAGAAGTTGATTTCATTGGCAAAGTTTATTTGGGTGTCATTCGGTTATATTAGGATATTTATAGATAGGATATTTACAAAAAGAAAAATCACTTCTTTTTCTCCGTGTCCCTAAACAATTTAATAGGCTACTGTGGATATTTAAACACCTGCCATCACTTTACAAAAACTGCAGAACTTACCGGCTAGGCTCTGACTTTATCTGAAGAGAAAGATTTTATAATTAGCCAGGAACACTGAATGAATGACATAATGAAATTGTTTTTTAAGGGGTCCTATTATGCTTTTCCACTTTTTCCACTTTAGTTAGTGTGTAATGTTGCATTTTAAGCATAAAAAAGATCCACTACAAAGGGAGATATTTTATTTAACAGAATCCCCTTTTCAAGAACTACAACGAACGGCTCGTTTGGACTACAACATGATTTTTGTGGATCTTATGAAGTCACAATGTTACTCATTAAAATAACCCGCACCCACAGAATATGCAAAAAAGTGGATGAGGCCTGGTTAAGAGAAAGTGTTGTCACTATGCAAAAGAGGTACTGTTTTTTCCACAACATTTACAAAAGTCGTTTGATTGACCTTCCTAAGGCTGACAAACAAAAGTGGTTAAGATTTATAACACTGTTCCAGAACTTTATAACCTCAACGTTTATCTGTGCGCTACACATTTTATGGAGTAAGCTCTCGCTTTTGACAGTTCACCGGTCATTAAGATAATTAACCATGGTTTTGTGACACAATATAATTGTCACGTGCTGAAGAAAGCATGCGAAGGCAAGGATCTAAATGCAGGTTTTTAGTAAAATAACACATTGAACAAAATAACTCCAGGAATAAAGAAACAAAGGAACAAAGACCATTAGGACACACAAACTAGAAGCAACCATAACAAGTACAACAACCCACAAACACCAGTAAGACACAAGCACTATATATACAAAGGGAAGACTAGCTTAACAAGATAACAAGAGGGAGTGGCTAAATTGGAAACACCTGGGAGAACTAATCAACATGAAAAACTACAAAAGAACTACAAAACATGACACAAGACAAGAAATAACAAAAGTCCTCACAAGACAGGGAAACACAGGCTGGGATCATGACAATAATATCAATAAAACATCCCGATTAAGTGGTGGATAACATATAATGTATAAGAAAATTATAGGACGTGTCTATAATGTATAAGAAAATTACAAAAACATACCACTCTGAAATGTCCTGTGAAATCCGTGTTTACAAAATCCTTTCTACATGATCCTCTTGTTCGTTAACATTGTCAGGGTCTGAATCGGGCTCGAACTGGTTTGAAATAACCTTAATATTTACACATAACTGCGAGAGAAGAACTTATGGATAGGCAGGACATTTCCCAAACAAGCAGTGCCAAACACAACACACTGGGCCAGCAAACCAATCACAGCACATTTCGTATTTCGGATGGAGGGGCTTTATCAAAATCGTCGTGTTCGCGCCAGACTGGGAAGGGAGGTGCTGTTATAATGTTTTTTGAACAATCAAGCATGAAAACATATTCTAGTACACCCCAAAAACAAAATCAAGACTTCATAAAAGGGCATAATAAGATCCCTTTAACTTAATTGAAAACACTTTGTCATTGCGAGAACCAGGCGTCCTTATTTATACTTTCAATATTTGACCAAATGAGCAGCCATGCTTGAGTTGCATAAACACTTTCAGTTCCAATATCATATTAATTATACAGTTAATTATACAGGCCTCACACACAATTTATCACTTGAGATAAATAGAATAGTTTTTTAACATGGTAGCCTATTCCTTTTACAGCCAAATACCTCTGAAAATCATTTCTTCATACATAATGCAGTTGTGTATGTTCATGCTGTTATTTATAACACTAATAATTGCCTCAGATGAGCTTTTACCTCCCTCAACATACTTCCCTAACTCTTCCCCCTTAAGACTCCCGCTAGCTAAACTGGCTCCAGGTTCCCTTGACAACAATATCTTGGAGTTACCACCAGGAGCTAAGCCCACGTGACACAATTAGTTGAAGTTTTCCATGACATAATTCAGGATATGCCCTCTTGCTCAAACACTAAGACACAAGTGAAGAGGTACAAAATGCTTGTGTTTTGATAAAGCATAGCTAAGAAGAACTGAAAAAAATAAAATAATAATCCTTATATAGATAAGAAATTCATGAGAAGTCCATCAAAATAATTTTTCTTACATTACCAATTAGTGAGTTTATTCTGTTTTACAATTACTGTAAAATGTTCAGTATCTGGGAAGGGTAATCAGCATTCACAGTAGGAAAGTCAATTTGCATAAATTCTGGTAATTGAAAGCTTAGAAGCTTGGCTTTACAGTGAATATAGGGAATATGATCATCACTTAATCATCACGCTTTTAAATTTGGTGACATATTAGAAGCTCCATTTTCATAGTGTGAAAAAAGAACTGCTTTACATGAAAATGTGATCTGTAAAACCATTATACATTGATAGAATTGTGTCATATATTGATGAAAGGTCTCAACTAGTAGAATACAACACGCATATTTGTTTGAGTTAGAGACCAAACTATACCAAGTATTTGTATGAAAAAGCACCACTGACACATGTAAACAGTACACACATAATGGCTTTTGCGCCACACTTTTGTTTTTAACTTTTCAAAACTTTAGTAAACCATAGTAGATTGCATTCCTTTATTTAGAGCCCAGACAAAACACAAGACAATGCTTAGATCACGGAGTGACATGACGTGCTGCTTAGCCAAAGCTATAGGACTTCCGGGATCGGATTGTGTCGCGATCATGATGCAGTATTTTCCAATGTCATTTGAAATTTCAACCAATGGAAACTGGGGCCTTGTCCGAAATCGCCCCCTACAGCGCAATATCATACAGGTATAAATAAATGTTTAATTGATTATTCAATTTTTTAATTAAATAAATACATAGTTTCCATGAGTTTAAGTAACATCTTTTCATTATTCTCAGCTGTCAATCATGACGTCACACCCGCCGTTAATTAATAATTATTTAATATTAACAGGAATAATATCTTTTGACAAATGCAAAAAAGCTTTAATGATAAAACGTGAAAGATGTGAACAGATTCAATATTTGTTCAACACATCTTGACAGAAATATCACACACAACTCAACAAATTCTCCTTCATGCTTCTGTTGTCAAATGTCTCATTGGCTTAAATGCATGTTTCACTTGTTCAAGGATATGAACAGAAAAAGTAAATGTGTTGTTGTTAAATATTGTAGACATCGATCCGATCAAAATCCATGTGAAAATTATTTTTAACAAAAGAAAATTATGTGTAGGGTAGCGCTGCTCACTTCTGTGGCTGCGGTTCTGAAACTGCTGTTCTGAAACTGCGGTGCTGCGGGCCTGCAGCTGGATACCATTGGGTAAAGCACGTCATGATAATAAGTGTGTTTCACTGTCTAATTTTCGCTCTTCGCATTACCACATGTGAAGTACACCACAAGTACACTTGGAGTATCAGAGGCCGCAGCCAATGGGCCTGATGATTCTCTCCGACGTTTAGGGGACATGACAAAATACATTAATGCGGTCAACCCCCAAATAGTTAAATAATAATAGTTCAATAATAATGTAATAATAATTAAATAAGAACTTTTTATAGAAAACTGAAGTATAAGTAGTCTTCTTGATCTCATGTGAGTGTAGGCCCTACACCATTCTGATGATTAAACTATTGCACCTTTAACTGAAGACACATCAAATGTGTCTCCTTCTCTCAGACAGAACAGCCCAGCAAATCCTCTATCAACTAGATTATGGCAAGCCATTTTGACTTTTATTCATTCCCAGGATATGAATTTGTGATATCGGGAATTCAATGTTCATTATTTAAATGCTAATTCTTGAGATCAGAAATTAGATTTCTACTAGTAGTAACAATGGCAATTTTTGATATCAGGAATTACATTTCCACTTCAATTCTTGATATCAACAATGATATCATCACTTGCAGAAATCGAAGTCTTTATATCAAGAATATAATTCTTGATATCTGTAACTGTATTTTCACTAGTTAAATCTCACCATGGGCTGCCATTTAAATTCATTTGTTGATGTTAAGAATAGATTTTTTACTAGTTAAAATTCCAATTTCACATATCAGAAATAAATTCTTACTAGTAAAAACCTTAATTTTTTATATCAATAATTATGTTGTTACTTATGCTAATGTATATTTCTTGATACCAACAATTAAATTTCTACTAGTAAAAATTTTAATTTTTGATATAAATTATTCGATTGCCACTAGTATCATATATCATGAATGTGATTGTTACTAGTAAGAGAGCCAACAATTCAATTTCTGTAAATGATGACATCATTGTTGATATCAATTATTAAAATTTTTACTAGCGGAAATGTAATTCCTGATATCAATAATTGCCATTGTTACTTGTAGAAATCTAATTCCTAATATCAAAAATAAGCATTTTAACTAGTGAAAATTGAATTCTTGATATCAAAAATTCATATCGTGTGAATGATTAAAAGTCAAAACGGCTTGCCATACCAGATTGCTAATCAGACTGAGTTAATAAAGTAGTCTAACTGTTCTGCAGTATGACTGTAGTTATCTGCTCTAATTACAAGAATGAGTTTTGTCTTCTTAATAACCCGTAATAATGTCAGCAACCAGTTTGTGCCTGAAGTAAAAAAAACAAAAAAAAACAACAGTTTTAAACGGAATACAAGGCAATCTAATTTAGTTGAAGAGCCCAAAATATTTCCAAAATAATTCTCCCCGTCTAATTATGGCCCATGTTCTGCTGGCCTTCACAAGGGAGGAAGTTATGCTTTAATAAGGCTTAGAGGGGCAAAATAAAAGTGAGCTCCAAATCCAGCTCACCTATAGTGATAAAACATCCGAACAGTAGATGCTGTTACATAACCCAGCCTGACACTTCAAAATGTTCAAATGCTTGCTGATCAGCAAATCTGAACTTTCTGCATTTGAAGGCAAAGACAACAAAAGACAGAGTGCCATCTTTTTCTTCACTTTCATCAAAAATGTACAAGGTGTTGTAACAGCAGGAGTTCAGCTTGGGTAACATCAGGCATTCCAGCCAGCGAAGGAATAAATCTCCTCCCTGACACCAGCAGAGCCAGAGTTGTCTGTGCAACCCAATTAAGACTGCTGGGTCAGCGTACTGGCACAGACTCTCACAACAGGAATGTTCTCCCAAGCGCTCTGGCCAACATACACTGCTCGTGTTATTCATGAATATTCAGTATTTATTTCAAAGCTTCTGTCAAGCTACTGTACGTATAGAGATCACAAAACCCTCATACAATCGCTAGTTATAAATACACAAGTTTTTTTTTGCTCATAGCATAATCCATTTTTCGTTATTATAAATTAATTAGTTTTTCTATGTCCATCTCTAAATTAATTCCTGCTGGACTTTTGTCTCTATGGTCTTGTTTAAGCCCCGGACAAATTAAAAAGAAATCCGAGGGAAAATGCAGGAGACCTTAATTAAGCCAGTCTTGATAAGGTCAGAGTTTTCAATTTATAGTTCTTTTCAGTTGGCTTTAAATGATAAACACGCATTATTACACAGTCTATTCATTTAGGCAGCATTGCTTGAAGCATCTGTTGTTGTTACAACCAGCAGCATATATTTACATTCTCTTGAGTACAGTTGTGTGGCATTAATGCAGTGCTTTCATCATGCGTTCAATTTATTATCTACAGCCTAATTCTTAACTGTAAGGTACACATGCACTACTATTCAAAAGATTGGGGTCAATGAGATTTAAAAAAAATTTTTTTTAAAGAAATTAATTATTTTATTTACAAGGATGCATTCATTTGAAGAAAAGTAAAAGACATTTGTAATGATTTCTGTTTTTAAAATCATGTTCTTTTGAACCTTCTATACTGAAAAAAGAAATGTATCATGGTTTCCACAAAAATATTTGTGCTTTCAATATTGATTATAATAAGACATGACCAACTCAGCATATTCGAATGATTTAAAGGATCATGTGACCATTACAGGATCATGCTTTGCCATTACCGGAATAAATTAAATTTTAAAATAAATTAAAATAGAACAAGTTGTTTTGAATTGTAGCCTAATAATATTTCATATTATCTATTTTATCTGTATTTTTTTATCAAATATGCTCAGCCATGGTGAGCACACTGTAAAAAAAAAAGTCTTACATTTTACATTTTTAAATACAATACAACTTGGATCTTTAAGTCTTTTCGACTTTAAAAAAATGAGTTGAATCTTGTATAACTGAAAAAAAATTTTTTTGTAGTTTGATGAGTTAAGGGTTAGTTCACCCACAAATGAAAATTCTGTCATTAATTACTCACTCTCATGTCATTCCAAACCCTTAAGACCTTCATTCATCTTCGGAACACAAATTAAGATATTCCTGATGAAATCGGAGAGCTCTCTGACCCCTCCATCGACAGAAATTTAATTAACACTTTCAGGCCCAGAAAGGTAGTAAAGACATTGTTAAATAGTCCACGAGACTCAAGTGGTTAAACCTTAATTTTATGAAGTGACGAGAATACTTTTTGCGTGCAAAAAAAAAAAAAAAACTTTATTCAACAATTTCTTCTAGTCTGTGTCAGGCTCTTATGCTGTTGACGCAGTGTAAACAGTGCCTAGTTCTACGGCAGAACGAGTCGTGCGCATGCGTCGTGGTGCTCACGTGAACAGCGACGGCCAATGGTAAGCTGGTGTTTTGGAAGTGCTGCACTGTTCACACTATGTCAACAGTGTAAGAGTCTGACACAGACGTGAAGAAAGTGTTGAATAAAGCATTAGCAAGTTTTAGCTTGGTAGCTAGCTCCTTCCAGTCATGTAGTCACATAAGCAAATCTGCAACAAAAGAGAGAGAGAGAGAGAGAGAGAGAGAGAGAGAGAGAGAGAGAGAGAGAGAGAGAGAGAGAGAGAGAGAAGGGGTAGGAGGAGTCGGGGCGGGGCGGGGGGGGTTGGGGGGGGGGGGGGGGTTGGGGTATATACAGTATGATTAGAAATGTTTGCTTCAGCTGGTGTGATCAACTTTGTGTCTTAAATTATGTAAACAATGGAGATGATCAAATCCAATAGATTAGCCTGTTTATCGGACCCAAATATGGTCTCTCTTTTTGGAGGATCTTCTCAAGGATTTATCAGTAAACTACTTGTTCCCAAGAGTCTAAGCAACACTTCTGATGAAAACCCAGAATGGACACAGAAATAAGAAATAAGAAAAACAAGAAAAAAAATTACCATGTGGAATTTGTAGTAAGAAAATAATGAATTTATCCTCATTGAGGACACAGATTAAGCATCAGGAACCTGACTAAAGGATTACATTTTCAAAAGAGCGGTAGTTATGGATGAAGATGCAGATTTGCTGTAGCCATGCACTGCCCACAAAAGTGCTCTCCTCCGATGAGACTGTGGCATGGCTGAATGAACACTATGAGAACAACCAGATGATGATTGATGTGTTTTTTTCCATTCTGTTAGACACAAGGCCACCTCTTTGCCAGTCTCTCAAGAGAACGTACACACAATCTGTCACATAGCTCATATAGTACACTGATGGGGTCTTTATAAAGACAGTCTCACACCTTATCATAATTACATTCATACACAATTACTATGTTCTCTGAAATGGGAAAACAAGCACGACATGTAGCTACTATTTGTGATTTTACTGAACTGCTTTCTAACTGTTTAAGTGATAAAGGGACAGAGAAACATCCTCAGACTAGGGACGTTTGTCAGAGGGGGGCAAGGTGAGAATTGTCGTCTCAGTCCTGAAAATAGGGAGCAGCTGTAAGGGTGGTGACTATCAGAATTACCAATCACACGCAGAGATGGTCATGGCGCAATGGAGGCTGGCTGCAACTCAAGCAATACAAGAAGAGGTGGTCAAGTGCATTAATGTAGATCTTATCGCACTCTTCTGCTTGATTTTTCAGCTGGTGAGCGAACAACAAGAGAGCCGTCCCTTGCTGAGCCCTTCCATCGATGATTTCCTCTGCGAGACCAAGTGTGATGGAGCTGCCCGCCCAGTAACCTCCAACACAGCAGGTACCAGAGATACTGACCTTCCTGTACTTCCTCAACAATTATGCTACTCCACTGCACTATACTATTTTGCTATACTAATTATGTCATTGATTTGCAATCTGATTTTTATGAACCAGACCAACAAGCATAGCGGATTAATTGGATTTTTTAATCTAAAATATACTATACCATTAAAAAGTTTGGGGTCAGTAAGATTTTCGTTATTTAAAGCTGCAAAGTTTTTTGATTAAAAATTATCCAAAATCAATTTCAAGTAAATAACCAGCCAGTGTTCAAAACTATCTCCTTACCTGGCCTGATTCACAACGGTAAACTTGTAATAATGTGTTATAATTTGAGTGGTACTGGTGGTGGATTTCTGCAGGGAAATTCGAGCATGTCGTCGTTCGTCTTTGCGCCATTACGTCACGTCTATATACATAAAGAAGGAGTCCGGCTAGTAGTATCACATGTGAGGATGCTGCAGGTGGCGGATCATTTATAGTCTTTTCTCACAGCAGCTGGAATAATAACATTTATCATTTTGATGGTGGATTGTAATCCAGAAAGGTCCAAACGACAATCATCAGTGATAGCTGGAGATTTACCCGTAGTCAAAAGCAAAAGATTAGACTGTACAGTAATCTACAGGTAATGCTAATACACACTAAATACGATTTATTGTAATGCTTTTTTTCTCAGTTGGTCAGAACAAAAGTAGCAGACATGTTACTTGTTCAGATGATATTTTCCGGTGAGAATTCTTATTTTGGTCATACTTCCAAGTCGTAGAATCTGTGATTCTGAAGTACAATATCCACACCGGTGCGGGGACTGACAGAGAGCCACACATACACCTTAAAACATTAGATTAATCCGCGCTGAGGAGCCATGCCAATGCACAACTCACGTAAATACGATAATTCCACAAATAATTGCAATTTCAGGTTTCAAACTGAGATGGTGACAATGGCAGCTTTAAATTAATACTTTTATTCAGCAAGGATGCATTAAATTGATCAAAAGCAACAGCAAAGTCTTTTAGCCTGTACTATTACAAAACAATTATATTTCAAATAAATACTGTTCTTTTAAACATTTATCAAAGAATGCCAAAAGAGATGTATCACGGTTTTATGTATCACACAAAATTTTTAAGCAACACCACCATTTTTAACTGTGATAATAATAATAAATGTTTCTTGCGCACTGAATAAGCATAGCATCAGGATCATGTGACACAGAAGACTGGAATAGACTGCTGAAAATTCCGCTTTGCCATCAAAGGAATAAATTACATTTTACAATATATTTAAAAAAATTGTATAAATATTTTAAATTGTAAAAAATATTTTACAATATTACTGTTTGTACTATATATATATATACATTTTTTTTTCTTCAAATAAATGTAGCCTTTTTGAGCATTAGAGACTCCTTTCAAAAACATTAAAAAAATTAGCCTAGAAATCTAGACGCACCCTAGCAAATCTAATTCGCAGCCAGGGTAGTCTAGCAACTCTCCGTTGGTGTGCGAGCTGGAAAAACCAAACTTTGGTCAGGCCAATCACATCGTGTATAGAGTCGGTGGGGGGGCTTAACATAATGACGGCAGAGTTGGCGCGGTTCCACAAGCTACTTGTAAACAAAGAAGCTGGCGAAGAGCGGTCTTTCGAATCAGCTTTGGCCACGACTCTGGAAGACTTGTTGTTAAGGTTTTCTTTGAGAAAAGAACAAAGAACGGCACTGAAGTCATTCATAAGAAAGGAAGATGTGTTCGGAGTTTTGCCGACCGGATACGGCAAAAGTTTAATCTATCAACTAGCTCCGCTTCACCTTGTTCATTGCTCTGGTTGGTTGTAGCGCTATCCTATTGCATGCAGAGGGAATTTGAAAGACAACCGTTTATCCCGCCCCTCGGATTGAGCCCTGCTAATGGTGAGATCTTGATGTGGGTCTGGCTTGTCAGGCTATACAAAAATCTTACCAACTCTTAAACTTTTAAACACCGTAATGAGTAAAGTAGCCCTACAGTGAAAAAAAAAAATGTTTTCTCCTTCTTCCCAGCATGCAAAGGCCTACTTGTACAAAATAAATAGGAGAAATTGTAACACTCCATGGAAACTAGAAATGTACCAGCCTAAAAATACAGTTTTTGTGCATGATTTGAACAACAACAAAAAGGCACAATTTATCATACTAGTGTTGTTCAATGTTATTCCTGATTGAAATTCAAATTGATTCAAATAGATGTACTTGCATGACTTGAAATAGCTGCCTGGTGGCCTTACCAAGATAACTGCAGAGTTGAATGACTTTAAAAGTGACTTTATTAAAGGATTAGTTCACCCCAAAATGAAAATGTCCTTAAAATGTACTCATGCCATCCAAGATGTTCATGTCTTTCTTTCTTCAGTCAAAAAGAAATTAAGTATTTTGAAGAAAACGTTCCAGGATTGTTCATCATATAATAGTTTTCAGTTGCAACCAAAATGCTGAAGGTCCAAATCAAAGCAGTTTCAAAGCGCTTCGATGAATTCCAGAGGCTCTGTGTGATACCAGATGAGGAATAGGGTCTTATCCAAGCAGCAACCTCCCGCAGTTTCTCTTGAAGCCAATACGGAAGTGACATATACTGCAATTCATCGACTGGCCGCTAGGGACAGGCTCCAGAAGGGAGCAGAATCTCATTGAGCCCCATGTTAAAATGGCTAACTTTACAGCAGATTAAAACATGTTTACAGCCTGGTACAAATTGTGGTTTTGGTCTAAACGGCTAATTTTGCCCTTCATGACAACTGTGAGGGGGGTGAATTTTTTTATAACTCATTCGTTTACATTATATAAAGCATTAAAGTTCTGCATAATTAAGGGTGTGGCCACTTCGAGTGTGAGATGGATAGCCATTTATCTGCTGTCTGTAAGTCATCGCGTCACTTCAGCTCCTCCCATGTCCCGCAACGGCCATCTCGTCCATACTTTGCGCTTCAGAACGGCTCATCAGAATCCTATGGGTGACGTCACGGACTCTACGTCCATATTTTTTACAGTCTATGGTCTTATCTAGCGAAATGATCGGCCATTTAAAAAAAAATTTTTTTTAATTAATATACTTTTTAACCTATATTGTTCATCTTGTGCAGCTCTGCGAGGTGCTAGGATGACGTAAAACAACGATATATCCCTAATTTTGAAGTTGAAAATCGAGTGTTTTTGGTAAAGATGAGCAATTTAGGTTAAAATGTATATGTGATGCGATCTGGGAAAACCCGTCGGATGTCGCGCTGGAACGTTTTCAGCAAAGTCAAAGAATAGGTTGAATGTCCATTTTTTGTCAAAATTGGGTTTTCATTAAATTATTATTCTAAAACCTCTTGTCTATCATTTCTAAAAATATCTTTGCAAAAATCACTTGTTTAGTGCATAAAATTTGCGATTTATAGCGGCAAGCTGGAAAGACTGCGTCTTTCTCTACTGATTTACGTTAGATCATGCCCGGCGGAGGTGCAAAAAAAAAAAAAAAACACAGCCAGTTTTCACTCTCTTAACACCACAAAGACAGTTCACCCATCAAAATAAACCCATTACATGTAGTCCTATGTAAACTACAGCACACAAAGTTTTTATTTAACACGTTATCATATCGTGAGATGGCGGAGCACAAGAGAACAACGGAGTCTGAAGTTACTGATTGCTTTTGTGATCTTGCTCGCCTCAATCTGCTTAATCCTGGTGATGTCAGTGGTCTAAACGATCATATAATGGATTTTTTCACATACAGAGATGAAGGATCGGATGAGGAAGTTACTGAAGAGGAGTTAGTTTTGCTATGCGGCAGGTGCGCTGTGCTTGCTATTCTAAAAATGTACACTAGCTGTGCGATCTAAACATACAACAGGTGATCACAAGTTCAGAGACAGCCCATGATAAACAATAGAAAACGTATTTCACTACTTACTAAATTGCTGTTCTCTTCAGAGTAAAGTTAGCTAGTCCCCTTGTGTAGAGATGCAGCTGATACATTCTAGTTTTCATTATTTTCATATTCAGTTCAGACCTTTTATTTTGAAATAGCGATAAACACGGAAACTCTTACTGAAAGCAAATTTTTTGATATATCAACCTAAAACTTTGCACACAAATTGTTCATATTTCTGGCTTTGATTGTCTTGTAGTTTTAGAGTAAACATTTTTTTGTAAAATACATATTATTATAAAATATTATTATAAAATATATATTTTTACATTTTCATAAACTTAAACTTTTATAACTTTTTTCATATTTTACTTTCATAATTTATTTGACATCTACAATAATCTGCCAAGTGTCTTCTTTAAAAATGGTCCATATTCCAAAGCATGTTTGAATACAGCCATTTAAAGTTGGATAGTGCATTTTCATGTCTATGGGTGGTTATTTAAACCAGTTTTTCTAAAAATTCCATTCCTAAAAATCATAGCGATCAGCCGACTTTAGATAACCATAACTTCTGTTTCAGACAAGCCTTGAAAGAAATGAAAATATATTTGAAAAGGCTTGGCCCCAGCTTTCATATGGTATCAAAAGCTGTAAAAGGTAAAATTTCACCATGTGTTGGGTTTTCGTAGATCACATCACATATTCATTTAAAAAAAAAAAAAAAAAAAAATTTAATGACCGATCGTTTCGCTAGATAAGACCCTGTTCCTCATCTGGGATCACAAAGAGCCTCTGGAATCCATTAAAGCGCTTTGAAACTGCATTGATTTGGACCTTCAGCATTTTGGATGCAACTGAAAACTATTATATGATGAAAAACCCCGGGAAGTTTTCTTTAAAATACTTAATTTCTTTTTGACTGAAGAAAGAAAGACATGAACATCTTGGATGAGATGGGGGTGAGTAAATTATCAGGAAATTTTCATTTTGGGGTGGACTAATCCTTTAAGCTAAAATAGGTAATTTTCAAGTCAGTCAAGACATTTACTTAGTATAATTAAGTATATTATGATTAAACAAAGGACATGCATACTGTTGCCTTATCAAACTAAACAAAATTCAACTAATGCCACTGTTCAGACAAATGTGTGATATTTTTGTGTAGTCATTAACATGGCAAACCTCAATGGTGGCTGCTAAAACCAGATATCGCTCATGTTTACGTTTATACCCAATTAATTCCTCACAAGTCCTCTGCATTATATACATCTTCACCACTGATTAGCAGAGCTGACACATTACTAAATGAAGAAGCAAGTGGCCTTACTGCATGACAGCTGTATTATGGGAAGTTCACACTGAGAGATTGAGCAAGTAAAACTGAATTTATTTCACTTGAATGCAACACAAAGCAATTAAGATATCCACTCCTACTCCCTATAGAGTATCTTGTTTACTTTCTGACTGTAGAAAACAGCATATTCTATTTACCAACAGATTACGTTTAGAGGATCTTTCGATTGGGTTGTAATAAAGCAGCAGTCTGCTAATTAGGCTACTGTGCCTCTGAACGGAATACATATTGAGGTTCAGAAATTACCAGGCAGAACTTTCTGCAACCAAAATGTCACAAAGTGCACAATTCACAGTATGAAAGATTTTCAGTCTGTCAAACAAATAGTAAAAGTGCCAGTTATTGATTTATGTGTAGTGGAGTATGTAAGTGCCTGACTTTAAATGTGAAGCCAGAGTCAACTGCCAAGTAAACACTGAATTAAAGTCATAGGGCCCTATTTTAACAATCTGAGTGCATGGTCTAAAGCACATGGCGCAGGTGCACTTAGGGCATGTCCGAATCCACCCTTGCTAGTTTGATGACGGAAAAAATGGTCTGCGCGCCAGACACATAGTCTAAAAGGGTTGTACCTAGTCTCTTATTGAACCATGGGTGTGTTTTGAGCGTAACATGCAATAAACCAATCAGAGTCTCATCTCCCATTCCCTTTTAAAGCCAGTTGCACTTGCACCATGGCGGATTCGCTATTTACATGGCCGAATTTGCGAGTGGAAAGACTGAACACTTCTCCGGAGAGGAATCCTTTATTTTTAATATTTAAAAATGTTTGTGTGCTGCTGCGTGTCCTTGTGTGTGTAATAAGCAGAGTGTACGCACATTGTGTACCCGCCTATAGGCGCATATTACTAACACGCCCTTTAAATAAATAAAAAATACTGCACCATTGACTTTAGACCAGGTTTTTGTTGGTCAATGGCGCAGTTGTTTCAGTTGCCTCAAAAGAGCAACTGCCAACAATGCGCCTGAACACACCTTGGTTTCAGACCAGTACGCCCATGGGCGAACAGATGGGCACGAGTGCATTTGCTATTTAAACAACATGGCACTGGACATGAAATGATAACTGCGTCGGGCTGAAACTAGCAAAAAACACTTGTCGCATTGCACCGGGTGTATAATAGGGTCCATAGTTCCCTTTCAGTCGGTCACGTTCGAGACGAATTGGGATCTGTTTCCAGAGACCGACCTACTTCGAGTGATTAAAACGAGCCAATGGACATTGGCATGCGGTTCACACATTCCACGCACCGCCCCGCAGCGCGGGTATAAATACGGAAGTGGAATACCGCATCATTGCTTTTTAACTTCGGAGCCGAACGGTTTGCTGTATCAAGCTGTTTCTACGAAGAGTGTTTAGACGAGTCTCGAGGAGGATCGCTCTCTTACCTGGGTGCTGGTGTGACGGCGCGAGTCAGCGAGTGGCCGCTGCAACATACACTTGTTCCTGTGTTGGTTGGCTGGGCGTTTCCGTTCTTTGAGTGCTCACACGCAGGCTTGCAATCGGACTGCTGTGAGCCGCGGCCATCTCCCTGAGTGCTTCAGCACTTCTAAAAGAGCATTTCCTTCTAAAAGAGCAACACGGTTTGACCCTGCGTCTTTTTCAAGATGTCACTCAAACCGTGTGTTTCTGGATGCGGTTGTTTCCTGTCCTCATTTGACAGCCACGATCTCTCTCGCATATAAACATGTGAGATTGCTTTCGTGGGTGATCCATGCTCTCTTAGGAGAGCATGGTCACATCGGCGCGTTGTTCGTCTCACCTTTCTCGTAAGGGCTTGAGCGTTCAGCGCGCCGTGTGCCGTCTCGCGCCGGCTGATAGCGGGGGTTGTCACGGCAACCCAGCGCGTCACTCGGCGCTCTGATGCGCGGTCGAGACTATGAAACCTCAAACTGGGTTGAGTCCCTTCGCTTATTCCCCGATCTAGTTTCTTTTCTGGGTCCCCAGAAAAGGATTACTTTGGCTAATAAGCGTTGGTGGCCTGAGGATTACAGTGGGGCTTCCCCGCCGAGTACATCTCTTCGGGCCCCCACTCCTCTATCGCATCACGAACGTGCTGAGACTTTGTTTGTGGGTGGTTCATGTTCTCTCACGAGAACATGACCACGTCGGCGCGTTGTTCACCTTGCTCTTTCACAGGGGCTAGATTGTTCAGCGCACCGTGTGCCGTCAAGTCTGACGGCCACGCTCATTGTCTCACATGCCTGCTGGTAGCTTACAGATGGGATTGCTGGTCCTTTAAAAAAAAAAAAAAAAGAAGGATCTAGCGTTTCATTTGGCGCTCTGGCGGAGGACAGATGTCAATTGCTGCATCGGAGAGAGGGCTGTTATGCGCTGGAAATGATAATGCTGAGTTTCCCACTATAATGGTGTGTGCTCATGCTGAATCAGATTCAGCGTTGACAGCAATGCTTTCCGGGGTGGCTGCCCGGATGTGCATTGGAAAAATTTAACAGCATGGAACTATTTGGTGTCAAAATATGGAACACCAAAAGGGCCATAACCTGTATAAGTTTTTCCCTCTCTCACTGCCCTCTGTCCTGCATGCATGAGGGTAGTCCCGACCCAGGGGTTATGCAGGAACTGCGTGCGGTGATGGACCTCGCTCTCCGGGTGACGAAAGTCACTGCACGCTCCCTGGGTCAGGCGATGTCCACACCAGTGGTCCAGGAAGCTGGGGCTAAACCTGGCAGATATGCGTGAGCCCGACGAAGTTCGGTTCCTCAACGCCCCTGTCTGTCAGGCTGGCCTCTTCGGCGACGCCAACGAGAACTTCGCCCAGCAGTTCTTGGTGGCCCAGAAGCAGACGGAGGTGGCTAAAAAAAAAAAAAATTAATAAAAAAAAAAAAAAAAAAAAACCTGCCAGACAAAATTTTTTTTGGGGTTTCGGTCCTGCCGCTGGCTCCCCGGAGTCCAGCGGTACCCACATTCTCAGAGCAGTTTCTTCCCTCCCTGAGCCCCGAGAGGGACAGGTTGGCAGTGTGCGACGCCCCCGGGCCTTGCCACTCCTTTCCTCCCCTCTCACCCCTCGCCAGGGGGCAGCAGATTGGGCACAGAGGACGCCCCCCGGGCCTTCTCACCCACTCTCTGCCCCACCTGGAGTATCCAGGCAACACTCCGGGCCGCCTCCGGGCCTCCCGAGTTGGGTCTGAATACTCCACCTCGCTGCCTCACCCCGGGTACGTCTGTGGTGCCGTTGATCCCGTTTGTTCGGTCTCTGGGGGCCTGGTTAGGTCTCCCCAGGCCGTCTCGCTGGCTCATCCGTACCATCAGACTCGGCTATGCGATTCAATTCGCACTCCGGCCTCCCAAGTACAGGGGCATCCTCTTCACCTCCGTGCGGAGCAGCGATGCCCATGTCTTGCGGTCCGAGATCGATGCCCTGCTGGCGAGGGCGCGATCGAGCCGGTTCCTCCTGCCGATATGAGGTCGGGGTTCTACAGCCCCTACTTCATTGTACCCAAGAAAGGGGGTGGGTTAAGGCCAATCTTGGACCTGCACATTCTGAATCGGGCCCTGCACAAGCTCCCGTTCAAAATGTTAACGCAGAAACGCATTTTCCAATGCATCCGTCCCCGAGATTGGTTCGCAGCGATCGACCTGAAGGACGCGTACTTTCATGTCTCTATCCTTCCTCGACACAGACCGTTCCTACGCTTTGCGTTCGAGGGGAAGGCATATCAGTACAAAGTCTTGCCCTTCGGGCTGTCCCTGTCGCCTCGCGGCTTCACGAAGGTCGTCGAGGCAGCCATTGTTCCGCTCAGAGAATGCGGCGTTCGCTTACTCAACTATCGCAGGGACATGGTGCTCAGTCACCTCAGCCCGTTGGGACTTCGGGTCAACCGAGAGAAGAGCAAACTCTGCCCCGCACAGAGGATCTCTTATCTCGGTATGGAGCTGGATTCGGTCAGCCGGACAGCGCACCTCACTCCAGAGCGCGCCCGATCAGTGTTGAACTGCTTGAATACGTTCAAAGGCAGGACAGCGGTCCCACTGAAATTCTTTCAGAGGCTCCTGGGGCATATGGCATCTGCAGCCGCGGTAACGCCGCTCGGATTGCTTCATATGAGACCGCTTCAACGCTGGTTGCACGACCGAGTCCCGAGATGGGCGTGGCAGAGCGGTCAGTACCGGGTCTTAGTTACTCCTTACTGTCGCCAAACCTTCAGTCCGTGGTCAGACCCCTCGTTTCTCCGGGCCGGAGTGTCCCTAGAACAGGTGTCGAGGCATGCTGTGGTCTTCACGGATGCCTCATCCAAGGGCTGTGGGGCCACTTACAACGGGCACGCAGTTTTGGGTCTGTGGACGGGGCCCCAACTGCGTTGGCATATCAATTGCCTAGAGTTACTGGCGGTACGTCTTGCCCTGGCCCGGTTCAAGAAGTCGCTTCGGGGCAAGCACGTACTGGTCCATTCGGACAGCACTGCGGCCGCTGCGTACATCAACCGTCAGGGTGGTCTACGCTCCCGTTGCATGCTCCGGCTCGCCCACCATCTCCTCCTGTGGAGTCAGAAGTTTGTGAGGTCACTTCGTGCCATTCACATCCCAGGTGCGCTGAACCAGACAGCCGACGAGCTCTCTCGCCAGTCGACACCTCCGGGCAAATGGCGACTCCACCCCCGGAGCGTCCAGCTGATATGGGACCACTTCAGAGTTGCACAGGTAGACCTGTTCGCTTCTCCGGACTCAACCCATTGCCAGTGGTACTACTCCCTGACCGGATGTACCTTAGGCACAGATGCACTGGCGCACAGCTGGCCCCGGGACCTACGCAAATATGCGTTTCCCCCTGTGAGCCTTCTCGCACAGACACTGTGCAAGGTCAGGGAGGACGAGGAGCAGGTCTTGTTAGTTGCGCCCTACTGGCCCAACCGGACCTGGTTCCCAGAACTCACACTCCTCGCGACAGCCCCTCCCTGGCCGATCCCCCTGAGGAAGGACCTGCTTTCTCAGGGGCGGGGCACTCTATGGCACCCGCGTCCAGACCTCTGGAATCTCCATGTCTGGTCCCTGGACGGGACGCGGAGGTTCTAGGTGGCCTACCACAAGCAGTGGTAGACACCATCGCTTCAGCTAGAGCCCCCTCTATGAGGCGCCTCTACTCTCTAAAGTGGAACCTGTTCGTTGAGTGGTGCTCTTCCCACCGGGAAGACCCCCGATGGTGTTCGATTAACGTTTTGCTTTCCTTCCTGCAGGATGGGCTGGAGCGAAGGCTGTCTCCCTCCACCCTCAAAGTATACGTCGCAGCAATAGCGGCGTATCACGATGCAGTAGACGGTAAATCCTTAGGTAAGCACGACTTAATCGTCAGGTTCCTCAGAGGTGCGAGGAGACTAAATCCTCCTCGTTCTACCTCGTTACCCTCTTGGGACTTAGCCCTGGTGCTCAGAGCACTTCAGGGTCCTCCATTTGAACCTTTGCAGTCTGTTGAGCTAAAAATCCTGTCCATGAAGACAGTTCTCCTGATTGCATTGGCTTCAATCAAGAGGGTAGGGGACCTGCATGCACTCTCGGTCGACGAATCGTGCCTAGAATTCGGGCCGGCCAACTCTCACGTTGTCCTGAGACCCCGGCCTGGATACGTGCCCAAGGTTCCTACCACTCCCTTACGGGACCAGGTGGTGAGCCTGCAAGCGCTGCCTTCGGAGGAGGCAGACCCAGCCCTAGCTTTTTGTCCCGTCCGCGCTCTTCGCGCTTACGTTGACCGGACTCAGAGCTTCAGATCCTCACAGCAGCTCTTCATCTGTTACGGAGGCCAGCAGAAGGGAAAGGCTGTCTCCAAGCTAAGGTTGGCCCACTGGAAAGTGGATGCCATGGTCTTGGCTTACCAGTCCCAAGACGTACCTTGCCCGTTCGGGTTGCGAGCACACTCAACAAGGAGTGTTGCTTCTTCCTGGGCATTGGCTCAAGGCGCCTCGCTGACAGATATATGTAGAGCTGCGGGCTGGGCGACACCTAACACGTTTGCTAGATTTTATAGCCTCCGTGTAGAGCCGGTATCTTCCCGCATTCTCGCCCCCAGTGGCTAGCAGCGCTAAGTGCCCGTTCTAGTGTCGGCTTGCATATGCCACTCCCGCCCTCTGGGCCGGATACATGCGTCTATTCTGCTCCAGTTGTGTTCCCCGGAAACGGCTAACCCTGTGAGTTCCTCCGTCACCCCTTCGGTGTCAGACGTGGCGGCCGTCTGATGCCAGGCCTACACCCGTATGCTTGTGGAACGTGTGTGTTGGCTGGGTTCCATATGTTGCGGTCCCCTCACGGCTACCCCATATGTGTATTCTCCACGGTACCAGCTACCCTACTCGGCTAGCCCCGTGTCTTTCCCTCGACAGAGCTTCCTCTGTCGTCTCTGGGTATGTTCTTCCCCCCCTGGAACCAGGTTGGGTCCACTCCAGAGACTGCCATTTGTTGCACTACCCTGTTAGGTTAGTCCTTATGTGTATTCCACCTCTCCTTCCATTGAAGGACGTGGCTCCGCAGCGTACCATCTCCCGAGATGGGCACGCTTTCCCAGCGTTATCCAATAGTCACACTGAGTGGGTCTTGCAGGAACAGCAGTGACTGTCCTTCCCTGCCCGGAGCCCTGACTCACACTCTAACATAGGAGTGGTCCAGCGAGCTCAGGCAGGACGCTGGAAGGGCCAGCCTCCTGGCGTGTTGGTAGGGATCCCAATTCGTCGGTCAGTTACGACATACGTCGAACGTGACCGACTGAAAGGGAACATCCCGTCGCCAGGTGCTGTGCTTCAGCTGAAGGCCGAGTCACTTATCTCGGCTCCTCAGTTGAAAAGCAATGATGCGGTATTCCACTTCCGTATTTATACCCGCGCTGCGTATTGGTGCGTGGAATGTGTGAACCGCATGCCAATGTCCATTGGCTCGTTTTAATCACTCGAAGTAGGTAGGTCTCTGGAAACAGATCCCAATTCGTCGGTCAGTTCCGACGTACGTCTCCGTTCCCTCCTTCAGGGAACGAGGGTTACATACGTAACCGAGACGTTTCTTGTTGGTACCACTTTAAATATTTTTGCATAATGTTTATTAATACACTCTAAAAAATGCTGGGTTTAAAACAACCCAAGTTGGGTTGCAATTGGGTTGTTTTAACCCAGTAAATGGGTTGTTTTAACCCAGCAATTGGGTTGTTTTAACCCAATGAATGGGTCCAATTTGCTTAAAACAACCCAATCGCTGGGTTAAAACAACCCAATTGCTGGGTTAAAACCCAGCATTTTTTAGAGTGTATGATTGTATACTTTTTATGCTCAGTTAAACCACATTTCTTAAACCAAAATGTAAGAAGAGAAACACCTGGCTTTTTTAAGCTGTGTCTGTCTATAACAGGAATGGAGCTGATTATAGAAATGTATATTCAGGTCTTTAATGGGAACTGCTGTAATCTTTAAAAGGAATTCTGAATTCAATTATTATTCTCTGACAGATTCTTCTGAATGAGCTTTTGATATTTCATTTTAGCAATAAAAAAATCACAACTTGCTTTGGTCTAAAAATTGTCAGACTATCATATTATGAAGGCGTCAGGATTCCTATACTTCTTTCTTTGAGACGCTTATGCAGGTCCAGTGCATGTGCAGGCTGGTCCTTGTGTGGTCTGCAGACACAAAAGCATGTGGTGTTAACCTGGTTTCAGCTCTGATGTTTGTGCCAGATTTCAGAAGGTGTGCTGTCAAGCCCTCAAGGCTTGGATCATGTATCCTCCATGCTGGCATCTACAGTGCTGACCTGCATGGGCATTTTGTCTAATACCTGTTATGAAGTCCTCTTTTTTGCAAGCCAGATGGGTAACAGGGTAACAGAAAGGCGGTAGAAGCTGTTCTTAAAGGGTTAGTTCACCCAAAAATGAAAATTCTGTCATTAATTACTCACCCTCATGTCGTTCGAGACCCGTAAGAAGAATATGACGCAGATCCGGCGTTCGGACAGATGACCCAGAAGCGATTTGTTTACAATCAGAGGAAGACGCGCGTGTCTAAGCTGTTGGATTCTACATTGATCGTGCTTTAGATCTCGGCGTAGTGCTCAAAATGGGGCTTAAGTGTGCATTTCATGGATTCCCGAACCCCGGCGCTACGTCATATTTTCGCGCATGCGTCGTGGAGGCACACGCGGAAGGCAATAATAAGCTGGATAAAGGTGTTATTTTGATTTTTTTTGCGCACAAAAACTATTGTCGTCGCATCGTAAGATTATTGTAGAGTCACTGTGGTGAGATGGACTTTGTAACGACATTTTAAGTGCCTTTTATCGGTCTTGGGAGTATAAGTGTACTGAATGCCAATGGAGGCCTATCTGAAGCCTTTCTCAGCCATCAGCTTTCAACAAAAATATCTTCATTTGTGTTCCGAATATGAACGGAGGTCTTACGGGTGTCGAACGACATAAGGGTGAGTAATTAATGACAGAATTTTCATTTTTGGGTGAACTAACCCTTTAATGTTCACATACTGTATAATGGGGGGTTCAGCAATCGAAAAGTTATATGCTTTAATCTCACCTAATCAGAAATGCTGACTACATTCCCTCTGAATATTGAATGAACACATTTTTCTCAAACCTTCATCTTCTGCAGCGGAACACAGCGTTCTGTAGAGGGTGTTCTTGATAAAGTATATATACAATATATCAAACGCTCTTTGTTCTCTTGGAGAGGAACATGCAACATCAAAGATTATTTGACACAGGCCCCTGAGCTGTCAGAACTGCCTGCTGTCTTTTATTGCTCTGTCCATTCAGGTAGATAAGTGCCTAGAGCAATAGCTAAGCTAGAATGTGTTATTCTATGTTTTTTCTTACCTTTAAACGTTTTGGTTTATGCACTAATTTGAAACTGAGCAAAAAACTTGCTAGTTCACAATTTATTTGTAATGCACAAATGAGACTTTGCTCTCAGATGGTAGTGTTTTTCCATTTATTGAACACAAAAGGGGATGGATAAAAGGATGAGAGGATGTTGATGCATGCTTCTTCCTCAATAATACACTCTTAAAAGCGAGTATTCCCTCCCGTTATTTACAGTCTGTGAGCAAACTGTGACTGCAGGTTGCTTTCACCCTCACAGTTCCTTTTGAACCTTCATTCAATTCGCTGAGACCATCACAACTTTTTGCATTTCACCTTTGCTCTAGCTTGTGTACTAATCTAGCTTATGCCTAAAGGGGTCATGAACTGAGAAATCAAAATTCCCTTGATCTTTTGACATACTATAAGAGGTCATTGTACTATAAAAACATCCTGTAAGTTTCAGAACTCAATTTCTTGTTAGTCTAAAAACAGCTTATATTGAAACCAGCCATAACGACAGGATGTGGAATGTGCCACTTTATTACGTAATAGTGTAGCTAAACACGCCTTTGCAGAAGAAGATCAACGCCTGCTTCTATATCACTGCCTGTTTAGCGCCGCCCACTGAATTGTGCATGTCAGTGTAGTAGGTTCACTGTAGATTATTTGGTAAATTTGCAAACAGAATTTTACGATATGGACTCAACAATAAAACGACAACATGTAAGTAACTGTGTTAATTCTAATGCCTGATCTGTGACCAGTGATTTCTGATATGTAATGATTCATGTACAGTCAGATGTTCTTTGTCTATGTGTCAGTAAATCAAACAAATGACTAAACGGCCAACTTCACATTGTTTCTCTTAGTAGGATGAAAATAATGTTATTTAAACTGTGATTTAAATTATATATAGAAAGCTATCAAAAAACGCTCGCTTTACAAACAAGTTTATCAGTGACTGAGTTCTGGACTCTCACCAAAACTCCTGTTATAATCAATGAATCTCTTATTTACATTGTGTTTGCATTTTAGTGAAAGACTTCATCCAGATAAGATTCAGAACGATGATCAAAACACAGATGGAGTAGATTGAGTTCATCAACACCATAGCTTGTCAGTCGTTTCCTCTTTATGGGTTCAACATTTCATTCAGTAACATTAGGTAGTTTTGAACTTATGCTGTTTAATTTTTTTATGATCCCGTTATTTTACATTTCATCTATCACTTGTTTCTGCTTCTTCTTCACCTCTGTTTTGATCCAGAGATTCTGTACTAAAAGAAGCGTAAAAGCACCCCCTACCATAAAACAGTGAAAACATGGATAGCTAGAAAAATAAGTGAAAGAGCGGGGAAAGAGTGAAGTTGGTTTGAAGTAAATTCCCATTTACACTACCGGTTGCCTAGCCTACATAAAAAAACAGATACTCAGAATTAGGAGCATATCTGTTTTCATTATAAATCAATATTTTCAACAATGTAAGTTTATAAGACAGTATGCAAAACTATGTGAAAATAAATATTTAATAGCTACTCAATTTAAATAGAGTAAACACAACTACAAGCCAAGTATACTTACAATACTTAATTATACTTTTAAGTATATCTTGATATCAAGAATACTTAAGTGCAAATTTGATTATATTTCTGAGAAGAACATACAAAGTAGACTGAAAGTATACTATCTTATTTTTTAGTATAAAAGAAGTATAATAATAGCAGACTTGAATAAACTTCTTTTTCATAAGGTTGTGATCGGCTACAATGCTCATCACTGCAACCTTTTATGCCACGATCTGAATATAATGCCATAGATATAAATATAATGCTATAATCAACACTTTCATGATCAGTTAACCTTGAGAGCTGTAATAGTAAAAACGTGCTAAAAGTTTTTGAGAGAGTTCCACGTGTAATACTAGCTATTTCATATATGAAGATGTCAACCAATCACAGCAGTGGGCGTTTACACTGAAGTCTCACAGCAGACACGCCCCTTCAAACAGAACGTTCAGAGCAGAAATCGGGCTAATATCAGGATAGGAAAAATGCCTTTTATTTCTAAATTATGACCATTTTTGGTGTAAAAATCATACTAACATTATAATTGTACTCCATGAAACATAAATCAATAAAACAATGCTGTTCATGACCCCTTTAAAACTTGGCATTGGCCATGGGATGCGTCTCACACTTTCAGAACCACTGAACCTTCTGGAGCAGGAAGACAAATAAAAGTGGATGATATTTATTTTCTTTTTTAATCATTAATAATAATAATAATTGTATCCCTTCCTTTGTCCAGTACTGTCCTCCTCTCTGGACCTGCTGGATCTGAGTGAGCCTGGTGAGAGAAGACACAGCAAAGACAGGAAGAGCCCTCTTTCTTCTAAGAGCACACCGTACAGGAAGAAGCCAGATGAAACAGAGCTGATCCAAGTGGATGTTGAACAGAGTATACCCTGTTCCCGCACACCTGAAAAAATTTCTTTGGACTCAGGTATTAAGTGCCACACAGCTAGTGGCGAGTGAAGGACTATTATGCCAAGTAGCAAATCTTGCAAATCAGTCAAGGGAAATCAGATGGTATATGGGATTAACTGAACAGATTCTGTAACGGATAGTACTTTTTCATTGAGAAGAGCATTACGACTTCTATATCGTTAAATGTGCATGCTGCAAATGCCTCAAACTTTGGTGTTATTCATGTTTAACTTAGGTTGCATTATGATAATATATCTCTGTCAAATGTCATGGCCTCATTTTGTTCACAGTAGCAGTTCCATCTTCATTGGACAAATGGGAAGAACTCAACCCACACCCAGAGCGAAATGGTAGCAGAAAGTGGAAACTTGATAGAAGACGTTCATCAAAGAATTCTGGCGAATTTGTGTGGTAAGTCGCTGCTCTAAAATAATAATAAAAACAAAATTAAATATGAAAACGCTCGGATTTCTTTGTATAAAAGATCACACAACTGGCACTAAGACGTGGAGGGCGAAATATAGAACTGCAGCAGAGGCCTGTCAATTTTCCATCTGTTTCAAGCCATTAATATTTAGATCACCTTTCAAAAGAAGAACACAAATTCTGGGCACTTGTGATCCTTATACAGCACTTACTGCAGTATTTCAGTCACTAAAACAGCAGGACATTCTAAAACACTTAACATGAAAAAAAAACGTAAACAGTGATATTAAAAGTTCTAATTCAGTATACACATGCATACTATACAAATGTTACACGCTTTTACCCTCAGTGAAGCATACAGGTCTGTTGTATTGCTATCTATCATGATTAGATTATTGGCAAAGTATTTATTGGTCAGCCACTGGTCAATATCAACATAGGAGGTTGTATAATATTGCACCAGTTTGCTATGGGAAAAGGCATAAAAACTGAAATTACACCAAATATATAGTGTCCAACAGTGGTGCCTACTCCAGTATCTTTCATTTGCACCTCTGGTTTGTAGTCAGGTTAAAATGTCATGTGGTGCGACTCCCCAAAAGCGATATAACTATAAGCATATTATATACAGGCAAGCAGATGAACCCAGAATATGAACTCAGTGCTCTTAATGGTAACAAAAAAACATGTGTTGCATTTGTATTTTGGGTTAATTTGCTTGCCTGTACATAGTATGCATCATCAATAAGGTTGGTGCAGAATTGACCCCGACGCCTGGGAGAGAAGGTCCCTCCTGAGCGGAATCTCCCACAGGGGACCCTCGAGAAGAGACACAATGTCGGAGAGCAATACTTGGCCCAACCAGAACGGGGCTATTAATAACAGATGGACCCCGTCCCGGCGTACTCTCTCCAGAACTCCTGGTAGCAATGCCAGAGGGGGAAAGGCATACAGACGCAGCCTCGGCCACGTCTGCACCATGGCATCCAACCCAGGGGGGCTGGAGGCGTGAGGGAATAAAACAGGGGACAGTGCGTTGTCTCTCAAGACGCAAAAAGATCCACCTGAGCTTGACCGAAGCGGCTCCAATGGAGCTCCACCACCTTGGGCTGGAGTCTCCATCCCTCCGGCACCACTCCCTGCCTCGACAGGGAGTCTGCCGTCTTGATTAGATACCCTGGAATATATACTGCTCAAACTTATAGTAATTTCCCCTGGGCCCAAACCAGAACTCGATGTGCCAGCTTCCACAGTCGGCACGAGTGTAGACCCCCCTGGCGATTTATGTTGGAGAACACAGATGTACTGTCCGTGCGGACTAACACATGGCGGCCCCTCAGGTCTGGTAGAAAGTGCCTGAGTGCCAGGAACAGGGCCGCTCCACTGACCTTGAACAGAGCGACCATCTTGATGCTGAGCCGCTAGACGTTCCGACTGTGCTAGAATAAGCCAGTCGTCTATATAATTCAGCACGCGGATGCCCTGGAGTCTCAAAGGAGCCAGAGCTGCATCCACGCACTTTGTGAATGTGTGGGATGATAACGCTAGGCCTAATGGAAGAACCTGATACTGGTATGCTTCGCCCCCGAAAGCAAACCTAAGGAACTTCCTGTGTTGAGGACGGATGGAGACATGAAAGTATGCATCTTTTAGGTCTATTGTGACACACCAGTCCTCGGACCTGATCTGACACACGATCTGTTTCAGAGTGAGCATTTTGAATTTTAACTTTTTGACTGCTCGATTTAGCTGACGCAGATCTAGAATAGGACGCAGCCCTCCATCCTTCTTTGGAACTATAAAGTACCGGCAGTAAAACCCTGACTCTCTGCTGTGGGGAGGAACCCGCTCTATAGCCTCTTTTTGCAGAAGTGTCTGTACCTCTTGTTCCATTACCAGAGCCTGCTCGGAGTTGACCACCGTGGATACTACCCCTTTGAATTTGGGCGGGTGTAACCCGAACTAAATTCTGTACCCTTTCTCTATTGTCTGCAGGACCCAATCGGAGATATTTGGCAGAAGTTTCCACGCTGCACTCTCCTTCTGTTGCGATCTGTGCGAGGAGGACGCACTCGGCTGCTCCTGCCCAGCAGCCCCAGAGACATGAGACTTTCTAGGGAGAAACTTTTGAAACGCAGCTGCCTGTTTTTTGGCTTCTTGAAACCTCTCGACGACCGTATTTACAGAGTCGCCGAAGAGGCCGGCAAGAGAGACAGGAGCATCCAGCCAAAACTTCTTATCTCTGTCCTTTATGTCTGATAAGTTTAACCAGAGATGTCTCTCCGGGGCCACCAGGGCTGCCATAGAACAGCCGATGGATTTGGCCGTCTCCTTGGTGGCCCGAAGAGACAAGTCAGCAGCTCTCCTAATCTCTGCTATCGTTTCTCTCCCTATTTCCTCACATTCATCATCTATGTCTTTCAGCAGGTCAGCTTGATATGCTTGTAACACCTCCATCGTATGTAAACATGCGGCCGCCTGACCTGCTGCCGAGTATGCCCTACCCATTAAAGCCGATGATGTTCTTACTGGCTTAGTGGGTAGCTGCGGGGCTTTCAGCGACGATGCAGACTCAGGGGAGAGATAGCTCGCAAGCGTCTCTTCCACCTGAGGCATCGCTGCATAAACGTGCTGCTTCAACCCCATAATATTTGAATAAGCAGTTGCCGTTGGGTTGAAGGGTCTAAATGATGCCGGTTTAATGATGCCGAAAAATCCCCGCTTTGGAGGTTGCGATCTAGACGGCAGGAAGCGCTTGTCTAATTGCTTGACTGACGGGCTTCCTGTTTCTCGGCTGGCCAATCTATTTGTAATCTAGCAACAGTAGGAGTGACAACCTCCAAAATCGCCCCTTGAGTGTGTGAATGAGGTGGCGAAGCCTCATCTAAATGTTCCAGGCTCACAACATCCAGTTTCTCGGAACTGGAATGCTGCTGCACCTGCGCTTCAGAGCGAGCAGAAGAAACCACAGAGCGTGCTTCTAACTTGCGAACTGAAGCGTCAGATCTAGCGGGTAAGGGCAGAGATAGGGGATCACCCATCTCTAATCCCATTGTTAGATCCATCTGCGAACCCCAGGACATGAGCCTTCGCTGTGCCTCGGCAGCAGCGGACCCGAGCCCTGAGGAACGCGAGCCGAAGCGCCCTCTTCGAAGAGCACTCGGCGGGACCGGAGAGTTTTCATTGCCAACTTCTCACAATGCTCATAGCCAGCTCCCTCAAGGGCTGCCTGTGCATGCTCCGGTCCCAAACACATCACACAGAGCAAATGTGTATCCCCACCCGTGATGTAACGAGGGCAGGTAGTAACACACTGTCTGAACTGATTCGCCATATTTTTTTTTTTTTTTTTTTTTTGAGAGACACACACACAATAAATTGGACAAACGATTTCACATAGAGCACTTGTGAAGACACAGAAGCTGACACTGTTTGGTTCAGGGGTGCTTTACAGTTTCCTGGTCAATGACGTCACCCGCCTATGACGTCTCGTCACGCCATTGGACTGATTTGACGAGTGCTCCATGACGCAATCACGCAGGAGCGTTCCCGCAGCGCTTGACGCAGCGCGAGTTCCCTTGAAAGGGAACTATGAATAAGTAGCACCCTTTTTTGAACATCAATTTCTTATGTCACACCCCCAGGTCTATGGATTGCAAGACTCAGCTAGACACTGCCCCCAGGAACTCCCTGGAGGTAAATAATAAAGTAGAAGCAGAGGCCATGCCAGTAACTCAAGTAAGTGCAACACCAAGCAACACTCTTTTTATGAGTCATGATCATCTGTACATATGTGTCAGTGACTTTCACATGTTATTTCCCACATGTCCTCTTTGTAGTGTTGTCAAATATTACTATAAGTCCATCCACTTGAACTGTGAATGGTTTGTTTTTTAGCCACTCAATACATTGTGGAACATTCTGTGCTAATGTCTAGAATTCTTTATTTTCAGCTTAACAGGCAATATATTAGTGGAAGACACGTAAGCCTCTCTGTGCACTCTTTGAATGAATCGCTGAATGGTCTATGCATTTGCACCATGGCAACAGCATCACCACCAAATTCGATACAAAATAGACCAAACTTTTTTGGCAATATTGACCTACATTCATGGCAAATAACAAACTGAAGTAGTGCCGTTGTGCCAGGTCACACAGTTTGCAAGGACTTTCAAATTTGTTGTGGTGCTACAGGGTACAAATGTTACACGCTTTTACCCTCAGTGAAGCATGCAGGTCTGTTGTATTGCTATCCATCATGATTAGATTATTGGCAAAGTATTTATTGGTCAGCCACTGGTCAATATCAACATAGGAGGTTGTACAATATTGTGCCAGGTTGCTATAGGAAAAGGCATAAAAAATGAAATTACCCCAAATATAGTGTCCAACAGTGGGTGCCTCCTCTAGTGTCTTTGATTTGTTCCTCTGGTTTGTAGTCAGGTTAAAATGTCATGTTGTGCGACTCCCCAAAAACGTTGATACACTACCGTTCTAAAGTTTGGGTTCTATACGCTTTCTTAATGTTTTTGTTTCTCATCCAAGCTGCATTTATTTGATCAAAAATACGATAAAACAGTGTAAAATTAGTGAAATAAATTGTGAAATGTTGTTTTACATATAAAATATTTTTTTATTTTGATATGTTTTAAAATGTTATTTATTTCTGTGATATCAAGGCTGAATTGTCAGCATCCATTACTCCAGTCTTTAGTTTATTTAGCTATGATCCTTCAGAAATATAATATGCAGATTTGGAACTCAAGCAACATTACTTTTTATACATTTTGAAAACAGTTGTGCTGCTTAATATTTTTGTGGAAATTGTGTAACATTTTTCTCAGGATTCTTCAGAAGTTCAAAAGAACAGCATAAAAGTATTAATTTATTTATTTAAAAAAAAACATACTGACCCCCAAACTTTTGAACAGTAGAGTATTTATTATTTAATAATTAAAAAGAAAAACTTTTGGGGGGAAAAAATTGAAAAACATTTCACAGTAAAAAAATTTTTTTTAAAAATTAAACATAAAAAAAAAAAGAATTATTCATGTTTCTTTATCATGGACACTCTTATACATCACTGACCCTTCTATACTTAAACCTTGCATTAGGAGTACAGATACATTTTCCTTACATTTCTAGTCATGATAAAGCAATCATTACACTTGCAAGCTGCATGGTTCTAAAAAAACACCAAGCTCAAATTGTCTTTCCACCATGGGGTGCAGTGGAAATGGAATGTGTAATGTTAAAGGTAATTGTTGCACTGACACAGGGTCTGACAGGGCACATTAAATGTAATTATACAGAGCTGCACCAGCACAATGAAGCAAGACCAATTGTCCTTTTTGAGGCCTCCATTATAGCCTCCTGTATGAAATTCGTTTAACTTGGTAACCTTGGTAATTGATTAATATTCAATGAGGCAGGTGGCAAATACTTCATCCTATTCCTTTGATTCAGTCTGCCTGGAAGGCTTTGTTATGCCGAGAATTGAATTGGGGGAATGGAAGTTTGCCTTTGATAGCCCAGCACTTGACATTTGAACAGTCACCTAAGAACAAGATACAAATACAGAGGGTACATTTTAAAGGGTAACTTTATGATTACATTATTCATTAAATTGACAAGCAACTTTAAAGTTTAAGGAGCACCAAAAACATTATTATTAATGAAAATGCAACAACTAGGGACGTCAGTTAATGTTATGTTACGTCATGTTAATTTAGTTTGGTTGAATCTTTTTAAAGGCGCAATTAAAAAGTAGCACAATTAATCACGCCCCCTTGCCTGTACATTCATTTTGTAATAAGGAATTTTCCTACCATCAGAGCAATTTAAAGACAGCGTTAGATGGAAGATATATTAAATGCAGTTAATCAGTTGACAGCCCTAGCAGTAACCTAGTTAGCAAAACATAGTATTGTATTGTATAGTGTTTGTTTTAAAATCCTGAGCCATCATCAAATGTAAACAGAAAGTACCTATTGTTTATTATGCCAGTATGTCACCCTCTAAATTTGAAACCTCTTCAGGTGAAGCCTTTATGACTCTTGAGATCTTACTGTTGTGCTTTATTTTGCAGTAAGCTTGATTTCCATTGCTGCGTGTAATACACACACACACAGCAGTGTAGTCAAAATGAATGGCTTTCCGCATGTGAAGCATGTCTTCAGGTGTACAGTGCTGAAAATGGTGCATATTTGACGATTCATGCTGAGCAAAGGTCTCCTGCCATGCTATTTTCAGATTTGCATACTGAGAAAAATGTGCAGGGCAGCGCGCTATGCATGACAAGCCAGTCCAGAGCCATTATGAGTGTGAGAACATTAGGTGTGGACAGCAGGACCTCAAAAGAAAGTGAGAGAGAGAGAGAGAGAGAGAGAGAGAGAGAGAGAGAGAGAGAGAGAGAGAGAGAGAGAGAGAGAGAGAGAGAGAGAGAGAGAGAGAGAGAGAGAGAGAGAGAGAGAGAGAGAGAGAGAGAGAGAGAACACACAAAGACCCTGTGCTGCCAATGCTGGCATTTCTCCTTGCCTCTGGCATCAGGGGTTTGGCAAGGGCAGGGCCTTTTCTCCTGTCAGAGTGACTGAGAGATGGCTGACCACGTTCTCTCTGACTCCTGTGTGTGTTTGACAGGGCCGTTTGAGCAAAGACCAAAGGTGGGGTAGCACACTGCTGTCCCGAAACCAATCTCTGGAGGAAGAGTTTGAGAGAGCTAAAGCAGCAGTGGAGGTAAGCCAAAAGCATCTATTCAAAATATTTCTAATCATCACAAACATTGTCTCATGGGTCATAGGCATTAATGGCCAGTGTCTATATTCTAGTAGTTCACCAATATATCAACAGTATATGGGCCGGTATTAGTTTTTTTTTTTATTATTATCAACCGTGAGCAGTTTGAGCTGCAGGACTTTTATTTTGAAAGTGCTGAGAACACCAGCACATGTAATTTTTACTTTGTACTGTATGTAAAATTAACTGTACCCTCTCTTTATAAATAATTTTTATAGATTATCGCTTAACCACTACTATTTACATGGAGTGCCAGGCTTTGACAAAGGTTTTTTTCTCTCTCTAAAGACACCGAAACTGAATTGAACTGAACAGCTATTGTCTTCTATAGCCTGCCATACATTTTTTTTAATTTCAGAAGCCGTTTTACTCGGATATACATCACAATAGGGAAAAAAATTACAATCATAACTTCCGTTTCATGCTGTCTTTAACTCCATACTCAGATATTTTACCTTTAGTAGGCTACAAATAGCATATTAATTTAATTTGCACTTTTTGTGAATAGCAACTGTCACTATTTGCACTATTTGTTGCTATAATACTAATACAAATAGTATCTACCACTATTTACATTCGGTGTAATCTGCCTTTTTTTACACTTAGTGTATTTATAGCCAATGCTGTATTACTGTAAAATTGTTCCAAAGTCTATGATTATCAAATTATCAACAGACAAAGATGGGATCTACAGACATTTTCCACTTTTTTTCTATCCCGGTTTTGGGGGGAAATCTGCAGAGTGGATTTAAATATACTAAAAGAAGTGAACTGGAGCTGAGAGTACTACACTTAAATTAGCCAAAAGCATTATTCAATTAATTAAAATGTTTAATAAATGAATTTTCTAAGGGCCAACGCTTTTGTACACTCTTTGGGAAGGCAACCTACCAATGGCTATACTTCTCTGAACATAATAGATGATTAGTGCACTCAAAAATGAAAATAGTGTAATTAATGTATTCATCCTCATGCAGTTCCAAACCTGTATGACTTTCTTTCTTCTGTGGAACATAAAATATATGTTTTTAGATATTTTGAAATTTATTTATTTATTTATGTACAGTTGTGGACAGAATGATTGGCCCCTTGGTAAATATAAAACAAAGAAGCCTGTGAAAATAAATCTGCATTGTTAATCCTTTTGATCTTTTATTCAAACAAATCACAAAAATCTAACCTTTCATTGAAGTAAAAGGATTGAAAATGTGGGGAAATAAATATTTTGGACATATGTAATTATTAGCACCCTTTTATTCAATACTTTTTCAACCTCCTTTTGCCAAGATAACCGTTTATAAGATGCCTGATGAGTTTGGAGACTCACCTGACTTTCCCAGATTCCCAGATCCATGTTGGTGCTTTTTCTCTTCAGTTCACCCCACTCATTTTCTATACGGTTCAGGTCAGGGGACTGGGACAGCCATGGCCAGAGGCGGACAGTAGTGGAGTATTTTTATATTTTGCAAGTGTCTATACTTTATCAGAGTGTTTTTCTTTGGATAACTTTTGCTTCACAACATTCCAAAGCATAATGTCATACTTTTTACTGCACTATTTTCCATATTGACTATCATTTAATACTTAATTACATGAAACATTTAGTATTGTATACTTTTACTCAAGTAAAATAATTAAAATTTTAAATAGAAGTAAGAAAGTACTATATAATGTACTATGTAATTAGGTATTAAAGGTATAAAACAACACCTTTTATTTATGAAATGTAGTGCAGTAAAAAGTATGAAATTTTTTATTATGCTTTGGAATGTAGTGAGGTAAACGTTTTCCAAAGAAAAACACTGATAAAGTATATACTTGAAAAATGTACTTGAGTAGAAAGTAAAAATACTTCACCTTCAAAATACTGTCCACCTCTGGCCATGGCAGAAGCTTAATTTTGTGCTCAGTGATACAGTTTTGTGTTAATTTTGGAACATTGTCCTGATGGAATATCTAACCACGGCCCATTATACGATTTCTAGCAGAGGCGGTCAGGTCTAGATTTTTTTATCTGCAGGTATTTACTAGAATCCATTATGCCAGGTATCTGAACAAGATGTCCAGGACCTCCAGCAAAAAAAATAGGCCCAAAAAAATTTCACAGATCCAGCAGTATACCGTGGACATGGGGTACTTTTTATCCCTGTCAGCACCAAACCCATCTGGTGGGTTTGCTGCCAAAAAGCTCTTTTTTTAGTTTAATCTGACCATCTGTCCCTTTTGAAGTTCCAGTCATGTCTGACAACTGAATATGCAGGAGTTTGTTTCTGGATGAGCGAGGAGGATTTTTCTTGAAACCCTCCTGAACAACATGTTGTTATGTAGGGGTTGTTTGATCGTTTTTTTTGTCTTTCTGAATCCAAAACTCAACTAATCTCTGCAATTCTCCATCTGTGATTCTCCATCCTCATATTTATACTCCTGTGGAACAAGAATTCATGGCAGGACAATTTCATGTTCCTAGTCATCCTGGTGTGCTAATAATGTAAAAATTAATTCTGACCTCAACTGTATGTATGTATGAATGTATGTCCAAACAATGGAAGTTAATAGCCACTAAAACTGTTTGGTTACCAATATTCTTCAAAATAACTTCTGTTCCACAGAAGAGAGAAATTCATACAGTTTTCGAAAGACATGAGGGTGAGTAAATGATGATGGAATTTTCATTTTTGGATGACCTATCACTTTAAGTTTGGATGGAAGAAAATATTTAAATATTTTTAAAAAATCAACATTAAGGCCCACTGAAATCAAAATGGAAGTTTTTTAGCTTTTAGTATGACTATGTTAGCCTTAAGGTTATGAATAAGCTGGTGTGTTCCAAAACAATGACAAAATTCGCATTTAGGAGATATAAGCATTCAAAACATACAGTCTCTCACTTCCGTTAAAATGGATCACAGATTTTGATGACATCATCACAGACTTCACCTTCTCGTCAAATCTTCTGTCCAATCAAATGGTCTCTAGAATCTGAAGCGTCCACCCCCTACACTATAAATAGTTAGATAGTTCTATTTTCTACATGGTGAATGGCACATAGCGCACTATATATGCGATAGGAAACGATTCAGACAGAGTAAATATGCTTTCATTTGAGGCGAATGAAGTCTGGTTTCACTGGTTACCTTCTGGTTACCTGGTTACCTACCGCTGCAGCGCACACACATAGTCCATAGACCAGAGCCGTTGAGACACGAGACGAGAGCGCAGCGCGGATCATATGCACAAGTCGGCGCATACAACAAAACATATCTGACCCATTTAGATTCTGCACAGAATGCTGTATTTCAAAGCGATATGGAGGAGATTAAGTTGATAAACGGTTAGAGATCAGGAGGAAACTCTGGCTTTACCAAACAGAAAGGCTCTGGTCAAACTGTGATATTCACGAAACGCTATTGGCTGTTTCAAAAAAGGGGAGGAGCTGTAAACAGCTTGAACCGTTTCAGGGAAAATTATGTCAACACATTGAATAATGCTGCGTGTTTCAAGGCACTTAAGTGGGCCTTTAAGTAAATTGAAGGTGTGCCCTCTGCTAAAATAACTGTTTTAATTAGGCATCAACTTTGTGGCGTTGGACGAGTTGAAAATCGCCTGCTGTCACGAGTACAATGTGATGCTAATTAGCCTCACTCAATTATTGATTGATTATAATGTCATCACTGTTGCTCATGGAATAAGTTGAGGCATATAATAACTTTCCATTGCTCATTGAGAGGAGAAAATAGGCCAGTCATGCAGCATCAGGTGGCAGAGGAGAAGGTATTGTGCTTTCAGAAACTAGATATGGGCTAATTCAGCTGGAGACCCTGCGATCCAACATCAGTTCCTCTGCTTCGGTGATCACAACCGCTGATGCATTGGAAGAAATTATTCTAAGGCCTGTCACTCGTATCACTGAAAAAAAAAACATCTAAACACAATATCTCTTATTCAACCAGAAAGCAATTTTTTTCTAAATAACAGCTACATTCATATCAGTATTTTCAGCAGTTGTGCTTGTGTAAGAGAGTCTTTGATTTTTATTTTATTCATTTTGATTTTAAAAGATACATTTTCAGTGTTGAATACACAAAATAGTGACCCAAACGTACAAAAATCAAATAAAAATCATGTATTTCATCACAATGTGACTAAGACTACTTAATACTGTGAGTAATACTGAGAGTTCTCACTGATTAATAGTTTATGTTGTTCTGATGAGTGTCTGCTGTTGCACTTGTAAGGAGCCAGCTATTGTATTACATGTGGTGCAGAGGTAGAGTGCTAAGGGCAAAAACATGGGGGATCTGTAAGAACAGATGAATAATGTATGAGGAAGGGCACATCTAAAAGTGAGAGCTGTACTTACAGTATGTAGAACGACTGTGCACAGAATCACTGGTTATGCTGCCTATTCGTAGCCCTTAAGACATTACAGCTATAGGGCTGAAATTAGGTTCGGTTTGGAAGGGAGTTAGATGGGGCGGGACTTAGTGTACAGTAAGTAGTGATTCTAAGGCTGCAATGGGAACAAATGGAGGGTTGATCGATAGCACCATCCTTCAGTTTCGATCATTACGGGAACACTGGCCTGCACGCTGAGAGCTGCCCTTCTGCCTCCAGCTCCCCCTATAAGTAACTGCATATATTTAATATGATTATTAGATGAATGGAGACCTGAATTATCCAGAAAGCTACTTTCTGGGGCAGTGAGGCCAGTTTCCAATTATTTTCATTTGTTGATGTCCTGAATGAAGAAATACCTTGGAGCCTAAAATGAATTGAAACGGAGAATCGCCAGGCTGGGCTGCTTACTGAGCATTGAATAAAGATGCAAGATAGATGGAAAATACATTTTACGCCCCGCAGTCTTAGGGGAGGACGCTGGGATGCAGGAAACAGAATACGACTGAAATTATGCTGCTCTTTTTAGAAACATTCAGGCAGACAGCGGAGGTCAATGCAGGATGTTAGCTGACTGGTCAGGGCCAAATATAACACAAAAGTGTGTTAAATGTAAGGATTTATGCTGTGAATAACAGCATGAATTGTGAATATAATGATGTATAAATACCGGCAAGGAACCTTTTGGGTCATTAAGACTTGCCACTTCAAAACAATAATAGCATTTATTTCACAAAGTAAGAATAGTATAAATGACCATATAGGATTTAGTTTTACAGTAGCACATGTCCAGTAACTCAAAACCCATCTTCTGATCCTTTCCATCTTCTAACATGCTGGTTACAAATGATGCAAAATGACAGGGATCGGTTTTAACAGCGGGACTTGACAGCTTGTCAATTCATTTTTTATATGCTCAACAAACCAAACTCTCACTCAGAAAGTTCCTGCTTTTCAGGGAGAAATACAGCTACTGGAGGAGCAGTAGTGTAATGCAGTTACATGATCAATTCTGTCCAAAAGTAATTATGATGGATATTCAATCGCAAATATTAATGTAATGTTAAAATGTATATAAATAAAATATGGATTACTTCAATTTGTGCCCTGACTGTTTTGTTAGGACAAGTTGTTGTTCAGAAGTTTAGTAGAAGCCTCATTGGAATTTGAATGACTTCTATGTACGAGTGTCACACTCAATCTTTTTAATTGTTTGTCACGTCTGTCTTTATCATTCCAATCATGAACTGACCCTTGGTCTCTTTTAGTTTATAATTATGAGATGAATATATTCACTTGCTCCTCTATTAAAGAGTTAGTCTTTGAGAGAGTTCAAATAATTATTCGCATCCACCAACCCAACTTTCTCCTAGCAAATCAAACCTGTCCACATCCCTCTTATATACTGGGCCCTATTTTAACGATCTAAGCGCATGGTCTAAAGCGCACAGCGCAAGTGCACTTTGGGAGTGTCCAAATTAATTTTTTATTAGTTTAACGACGGGAAAAACTGTTGGCGCGCCCGGCACATGGTCTAAGAAGGTTGTCCCTATTCTCTTAATGAGTAATGGGTGTGTTCAATCAGAGTCTCATCTCCCATTCCCTTTAAAAGCCAGTTGCGCTTGTACCATGGCGTATTCGCTATTTACATGGCGGAATTTGCGCGCGGAAAGACCCAATGCTTCTCCAGAGAGGAATCCTTTTATTTTTAATATTTAGAAATGTTTGTGTGCTGCTGTGCATCCCTGTGTGTGTAATAAGCAAAGTGTACGTGACTTTAGACCAGGTTTCAGTTGGTCAATGGCGCAGTCTATTTCAGTTGCCTCAAAATAGCAACGCGCCAACAATGTGCCTGGACACACCTCATTTACAGACCAGCACGCCCATCGGCGCACAAATGGCCGCAAATGCATTTGCTATCTAAGCAACGTGGCGCAGGACATAAAAATGATAAAACTAGCAAAAAAACTGCTGCATTGCGACAGGTGTATGATACACTGTAAATAATTATTGTGATTTTAACGGTATTTTACTGTAAAAATGCTACGGTGAAAAACAGTTAATTGGTTAACAGAAAGTTTCCGTACTATATACGGTGAATAACTGTAATAGA
Source organism: Gobio gobio (assembly GCF_949357685.1). Taxonomy (NCBI): domain Eukaryota; kingdom Metazoa; phylum Chordata; class Actinopteri; order Cypriniformes; family Gobionidae; genus Gobio; species Gobio gobio. Next base: position 22,722,877 of record NC_137110.1, read on the forward strand.
TCTAACCTTACATTTTATTTTATTTTACAGTAAAATACCATTAAATTTACAGTTTTTGGAAGTGAAAAAGAACAAGTCATTGTGTAATTTGCAGTGAAAACCCGTAAATTGACATTCCCAGAATTCCCTGCGTGACACTTCGCATTTTATGTATTTTCATTGCAATAACTATGTTTCTTCTTTGTTTTTTCTAATCAGTTATGTACATTAGGGTTTTATGTTACATCTGATGTTGTTAAATTAATGTTTATTGCATTTTTTATATTTGTGTTTTACCATGATGGTGTTTAGTGTTTGTGTGAATGACACTGAGCACCTTCTATATATTAGTATTGTCCTCTTAAAAGCTGCTTGTGATGAGCTTTGATTCATCACGTGATTCTCATCACCACTGTGATTGGTGGTTGTCCGTTTATATCAAAGGTACATATTAGATATTAATATTTCAATAGATTGGTAATTTAACATTATTTCAGTTAATGAATTTTTTTTTTCCATAAATTGTTTACAGTGTAAACATAATCATTACAATATAAACCTTTAAATGATACGGTTTTGAACTGTAAAATAGATTAAAAAATGTAACCGTAGTTATTACATTATAAACCTTTAAATTATAAGGTGCTGTCCCTAAAAACCTAAAACGTTACTGCCGTATTTTTTACGGTAAAGTTCTGGCAACCACAGCTGCCGTTTTTTTACCGTAAATTTTACAGGGATTTTTTTTACAGTGTAGGGCCCACTATGTGTAAAGTTATTATTTTATTAACTAACAATTTTATTTGATGAGCATTCACTCTTTACAAGCAATATTTATCCTTAACACAGACAGAAAAAAAGAATAAACGTGATTCAAGATCTTTTTGAAAACAATCTTTTTTATCCTACAGTGTTGCTTCTAATGTAAATGTATCTTATTTTAAGGTCGTTTAGGTCATTTTTACTGGAAACTAACGCAGAAATACTAAATAAGTACCATTCACTATTTCCAGAGTAAAGCATGTGCCAATAGTGTTTAAATACTAAGCTTTTTGTACCATCCAAATTGAAATAAAGGTCTCAAACTTGTGAACCAAGGGGCATTCTATTTCAGAAACAAAGACCAATTAGAAAAGACTTTTTCACCTCAGTGGAACAGCATGGCCTAGGTCATGTGTCTCTTGTTTGAAAACGAGGAAGACCGAGCACTGACCCCCTTTGGAGCCATCAGTTAAAGCCTCTGCTATGGCCTGCTGAGCTCCTGACAACATTTCAGACTTTTTTACGCTTATAGAGCTGTATCACAATCTCTCAAGGGACGAGTTTTGAGGTAAAAGAACTCTAAAGGAAAGATGAAGTCTTGAATGACAGATAATGTAACATGGGTGTTCAGGAATGCTTTTTCTGTGCCCCTTACACAGTAACAGCTTCAGGGGATGTCATAACATAGCTCTCGTTATTCTTCATGGATCTTTGTCAGTTTTTCTGACATATATTTCATTGAAACATGTTTCTATAAATAGTCCAGGTGCTTTGCACAAACTAGGTGACCAAAGTTGTTTAAGTAATAGTTGTTAAATTTCTCTCTGTGGAACACAAAAGGAGGATTTAGAAGAGCATTTTGATGACTGGACTGAACCAAAAGAATTGATTCAAAAGAATGATTCATGAATCAGACGTCACTATTACTTTTATGAATAACTATTCATGATTTGCACTGAAGAATGACTTAAATTTTGGGACTTGCATTTCCTTACACAAACCTATCATTCGAAGACTTTAAAAATATTGTGCAAACTGTATGGGCTACTTTTGTGCAGTGTTATTTTAGTATTGTTTATTAAATGCTATATTACTTTATGTTTTAAATTAGCTTTTATTTTTATATTTATAATTTCAGTTCATTTAAATAAAATTTTATGCGCTTTTGTCATTTTACTATATAGCTTTAATATATGTTTATTTCAGTTTTATCGATTTTAGTATTTCAACTTATTTCAGTTAGTTGGCAAGGCAGCATTTATAATTTTCTTTTCTTTGTTTTTGAAGTTTAAGTTTTTCTGTCTATTATTCATAATTTTTTAAGCTTTATTTAAATTTTTTAGTTTTAGTTAACATCAAAAAAGTGGCCTGATGTGTTCAGTGAAGATGTGTCCTGTGATGGATGTACTTAACACAAATGTTCTGGCTATTAAAAAGTTCACTCAGGCAGTCTTTTTCTGGATGAGAGATAATGAGTCTTCAACTTTGACCTTTGACTAGTTGGATTCTCTCTGTGCTGAGCTGTTGGGGTGAAGAGTGGGTGGGTCATCCAATTACCGTAATTGGCCACTTAGTGAAGCTGTTGCCCATCATAAAACACAGAGGGCCATTTATCTCCAACAAAAGATGTCATTGAACAAAATAACATCTCATCAACTTCCAGTCGCACAACATTCTTTGAAAACCCTTATCATAAATAAAATCTCTGAGGGAATCATGCCATGAAGGCTTTTGAGAAGCAGATAGCTCTCTTAAATCAGTGCTTTTCGAATGAATATGAGCCATAATGCAAAGGATACTGGGACTTGTGACCTGTATTGATTGGTACACTCTAAAAAAAAAAAGGTTCTATATTGCACCAAAAATGGTTATTGGCTCGTAATCATAGGGGAACCTTTTTTAGTGCTATATAGCACCAATTTTGGTGCTTCAGTGGTTCTTCAGCGGTTCTTCAGAGGTTCTTCAGCGGTTCTTCAGAGGTTCTTCACCGGTTCTTTGACTAAGGTGCTATATAGCACCTCTGAAGAACCGCTGAAGAACCACTGAAGCACCAAAATTGGTGCTATATAGCACTAAAAAAGGTTCCCCTATGATTACGAGCATTTTTTTTTAGAGTGTATAGGTGACTTCAACAAATACTCCTGTCGCTTCAGATTTTATAACATATGGCAGTGATGTGTGAGGTTTTGACAGACAAAGTAAAAATAAATAAATATATATAGTTACAGCCTTATTCCAAAATGCATTCAATTCATGCTTTTTTTCTCAATTCTACAAACAATACCCCATAATGACAATGTGAAAGATTGGAGTCCACCTGTGGTAAATTCAGTTGATTGGACATGATTTGGAAAGGCACACACCTGTCTATATAAGGTCCCACAGTTAACAGTTCATGTCAGAGCACAAACCAAGCCATGAAGCCCAAGGAATTGTCTGTAGACCTCCAAGACAGATCTGGGGAACGGTACAGACACATTTCTTCAGCATTGAAGGTCCCAATGAGCACAGTGGCCTCCATCATCCGTAAATGGAAGAAGTTTGGAACCACCAGAGCATCTCCAAAACTGCAGCTCTTGTGGGGTGTTCCCGTTCTGCAGTGGTCAGTATCTATCAAAAGTGGTCCAAGGCAGGAACAGTGGTGAACTGGCGACAGGGTCATGGCTCATTGATGCACGTGGGGGTTGAAGGCTGGCCTGTGTGGTCCGATCAAACAGACGAGCTACTGTAGCTCAAATTGCTCAAGAAGTTAATGCTGGTTCTGATAGAAAGGTGTCAGAATACACAGTGCATCGCAGTTGTTGCATATGGTCTGCATAGCCACAGACCATTCAGGGTGCCCATGCTGATCCCCGTCCACCGCCGAAAGCACCAACAGTGGGCACGTGAGCATCAGAACTGGACCCCAGAGCAATGGAAGAAGGTGGCCTGGTCTGATGGATCACGCTTTCTTTTACATCACGTGTACGTCGCTTACCTGGGAAACACATGGCACGATGAAGCACTATGGGAAGAAGGCAAGCCGGCGAAGGCAGTGTGATGCTTTGGGCAATGTTCTGCTGGGAAAATTTGGGTCCTGCCATCCATGTGGGTGTTACTTTGACACGTACCACCTACCTAAGCATTGTTGCAGACCATCTACAATCTTTAATGGAAATGGTATTCCCTGGTGGCTGTGGCCTCTTTCAGCAGGATAATGCACTCTGCCTCAAACCAAAAATGGTTCATTAATGGTTTGAGGAGCACAACAACGAGTTTGAGGTGTTGACTTGACCTGCAAATTCCCCAGATCTCAATCCAATCGAGCATCTGTGGTATGTGCTGAACAAACAAGTCCGATCCATGGAGGCCACACCTTGCAACGTACAGGACTTAAAGGATCTGCTGCTAACATCTTGGTGCCAGATACCACAGCACATCTTCAGGGGTCTAGTAGAGTCCATGCCTTGACGGGTCAGGGCTTTTTTGGCAGCAAAAGAGGGGGGACCAACACAATATTAGGTCATAATGTTATCCCTAAACGTGTATATACTGTATTATTATTGAAACCATTTTGTCCTTTTGCATCAAATTAAAGTGTTTCAGTGTACTCAGTTCGCTGACTAATGCTATCCAAGAGGTTTTTTCTTTTTTTTTTCTTTTTTTTGATTAATCAAACCCTTTAGATGAGATTTCCAAATGTCCTAGATGGCTGAGAGCTGAATGATTGCTTGCGTGGCTGTATAAGTCTCCTCTTGCCATCAATATTCATGCACAGTGATTCATTATTCAGATTGCTGAGCACAGAGAGTTCAGAGGCATGTTGATACAGACTTGAGACATTCATAAATGCGGCACACCTGCAGAGACTTGACTAAAGACTAAGATTTACCCAGAGCTTGATGTTGCGGAGGCAGAATTTCACCATGAAGTACCCTTCTGGACACTGTGAAAAAAATGAAACAAAACTGAAACTAGCGTTTTTTTCATGGCTGGTTGCATATAAAAAATCCTAGTTGGCTTAAAAGTTCTGTAAATGAATGCATTTTGAGTACACATTGGTATTTCAGCATCTCTAAAGTTTTCGACCAGTATGTTATAGTTTCCTGGGAATTAAACCCATGACCATGTTCTACCTGATGAGCAACTGCATCACTGTAGTATCACCAAAGGTTTTATAAGCTTTTCTGAGATGTTTTTTATTTTAGGAATTAGTCAGTTGGCTTTGCTGAAAAGTGAATGTGTAATGAGTTTTGTGACATTTCTGCTCATTAGATTTACTATATACTGTTGCTCAGCTAATATTGATTTTTGTAATACACTTAAGAGGTCCTGAATGTAATACCATTAGTTAAATGGAAAATTACAAAATGATATACAGTATAAAGCCTATTTTCATATTTTTGGAAGCACTTGTTTTGATTTAGGACAACTGTACATTGTGTGTATGTCTTTCTTAGGATTTATTTTTTACAGCATAGCTATTCTTTTTGACTCATTTCTCAAATCTCTTTCAGTCAGACACAGAGTTTTGGGATAAGATGCAGGCGGAGTGGGAAGAGCTCGCTCGCAGGAACTGGCTAACAGAGAATGACCAAGTGCAGATTCCGTCCAATGTGTCTCCTTTTGAAAAGGTAAAGGAGAAACAATTCAAACAAACAATTAAAAAAATTATTCATTTGTAAAACCTTCATACATTTGTATTTATTTATTTATTTCTCCTGGTATGTAAAACCTTCATACATTTTCCACTACTTAATTACATCCATTATTTCTTCCTCAGGGATACTACTTCCACACAGATAACCCTTTCAAAGACTGGCCAAATGCATTTGAGGAGGGATTACGCAAGTCGAGAGAGGGAGAACTGCCTAACGCCGTACTTCTTCTGGAAGCAGCTGTGTTGCAGGACCCTCAGGATTCAGAGGTGAGGGAGTGGACTTATAAAAAACAGTAAGCCAGGTACTTTCATCAAATCAACATCTGCACAGCTTGAAAACAGCAAGCCACATGTTCTGCCAATCAGACTACCGTCATACCTTTCCTACATACAGTGATAAGTGTTAGTTTTGTGAACATTTTTACAGGTCATGGCATGATAAGCCAAGGCAGGGGGTTCCATGTTCTCACTCATTTTCACTGAGAGCTCTGTATTAGACATCATACTTGACAGTGACTAATGGCAAACCATTAACACTCCTGTAACTGAGTAGGGTTCCCTTTTTCAGACGATTTAATGATGTAATAGTTCAGTTACATCCCAGAAAGGATTATCCCTCTTCTCCTGGAATTACCCCACCTCTAAATGATTGTGTCTCCAAAAAAAGTTGCATTTCACCAGAAAATATTACAAAGCAAATAACGTTTTGAGGAAAGTTTGCTTGTGAAATATCATCATTGTACTGTTAAGTGCGCAGACTCAGCCAACCACGTTAAGATATTCTATTTGTAAGACTCATTAATGCATTTTTCGTTGAATTCACAAACTGTAGGCTTGTCACAAGGGTTTTGAAATGCAGTTCCAACACAAAGTTAATAAGCTTGTCTTCTAATAATTAGTCTTACTCAGTGTTCATAACCTTACAAATGATTCATAGGAATGGCATAAATATTGAGTCAGTCACATAATACATCATACATCCAATGTTTCATCATCTCCAAGAAATGGCAACACAAATCCATTCAGTTCCTCGCTAACATTGTGTTGTATGTCTGAGCCACAGGCCTTTGAGAATGAATCATTTCCCCCAGGTTAGCGCTGTAGCTCCTGCACAATGGAAGCTCCTCGCCGGAGTCAAGGTGATAACCCCAATGCTCATTGTTCAGTACTTATTTTCTTCTCAGGCTTGGCTGGTGCTGGGAACCACACAAGCAGAGAATGAGAATGAGCAGGCAGCAATTGTCTCCCTCCAGAGGTAAGGAAGTATCCCTGCATGAATCATATGCAAATGATGTTTGGCGATAGAGCTGTTTGTCTGAGTGTATATGGGAAAAAAAAGTGCTGTGTATTAGCACGTATGCTTGATGGTTGTGCGGTATGTGTCGAGATAAACCTAAAAATTCTCATCAGCATCAATGTCAAGTCAAGATTAAGGTTAATCTAAAAGTGAATCCTCATTCAGAATAGAAACGCTATAAGTAATGAAAACAAGTCCCTTCTGCATGTTTGCTTGAGTGTTTAATGCAGAGAGGAAGTCCAACCTGAAGAATGTCAAACAGGCCTTGAATCGAACACCTATATGTGGTTATCTGTGACACCGAATGAGACAAAGCTCTCTGCTGTGCCCTCTCCTGCTCGAGATAAAGGGCTACTGTAATAACCCGGTGATCCAATTAAAATTGCATTTCATAAGCGCAGAGGCCTTTGGGAGATTACATTCATTTTGGATAGAACAGCCAGTCATAATCTCATACAATGTTCCTCTGAGTGACCGGGGGTGAAAACTCCAATCTATGTGTTAATCATTGGTGACACTCAAAGCTGTGTTTTGGTATCCGCATCACTTTTGAATGAAGTCATTTTATAATGTCTACCTCTATAATACTACCAAACATAATTTAATATGTCATTTTAAAATGTCATCTGTGGTTGGTCCGCAGAGTTTCTGCACCCCAATTTGCATCTTGTTTGTCTTAATGCAACGTCAAAGCTGCCACAGCATTTTTTTTTTTTTTTAAATGTATGATTTAAAAGGTGAAGAATTGTAGGTAATGGATTTAGCTAAATGCTAATGCAGGTTATATGTAAACAACAAATAGAGTGTGGTGTCAAGACAATTTTAGTACTATCTTAGTCTTAGTACTATCTTTGGGAGAGAAAAACCCTGTACACTGCTGTTTAAAAGTTTGCAGTTTGTAAGATTTTTTTAAATGCTTTTGTAATTCACTTTGCTCACCAAGGCTGCATTTATTTGATAGAAAATACAGTAAAACAGTAATATTGTGAAATAATATAAACATTTAAAATTACTTAAATAAATTCTATTTGAATATATTTTAAAATGTAATTTATTCCTGTGATGGCAAAGCTGAATTGTTAGCAGTCATTACTCCAGTGTCACATTATCCTTCAGAAATCATTCTAATATGCTGATTTGGTGCTCAAGAAACATTTCAGATTTATAAAACAGTTGTGCCGTTTTGCTTAATATTTTTGTGGATACACTCACCTAAAGGATTATTAGGAACACCATACTAATACTGTGTTTGACCCCCTTTCGCCTTCAGAACTGCCTTAATTCTACGTGGCATTGATTCAACAAGGTGCTGAAAGCATTCTTTAGAAATGTTGGCCCATATTGATAGGATAGCATCTTGCAGTTGATGGAGATTTGTGGGATGCACATCCAGGGCATGAAGCTCCCGTTCCACCACATCCCAAAGATGCTCTATTGGGTTGAGATCTGGTGACTGTGGGGGCCATTTTAGTACAGTGAACTCATTGTCATGTTCAAGAAACCAATTTGAAATGATTCGAGCTTTATGACATGGTGCATTATCCTGCTGGAAGTAGCCATCAGAGGATGGCATGGTGGTCATAAAGGGATGGACATGATCAGAAACAATGCTCAGGTAGGCCGTGGCATTTAAACGATGCCCAATTGGCACTAAGGGGCCTAAAGTGTGTCAAGAAAACATCCCCCACACCATTACACCACCACCACCAGCCTGCACAGTGGTAACAAGGCATGATGGATCCATGTTCTCATTCTGTTTACGCCAAATTCTGACTCTACTATCTGAATGTCTAAACAGAAATCGAGACTCGTCAGACCAGGCAACATTTTTCCAGTCTTCAACTGTCCAATTTTGGTGAGCTCGTGCAAATTGTAGCCTCTTTTTCCTATTTGTAGTGGAGATGAGTGGTACCCGGTGGGGTCTTCTGCTGTTGTAACCCATCCGCCTCAAGGTTGTGCATGTTGTGGCTTCACAAATGCTTTGCTGCATACCTCGGTTGTAACGAGTGGTTATTTCAGTCAAGGTTGCTCTTCTATCAGCTTGAATCAGTCGGCCCATTCTCCTCTGACCTCTAGCATCAACAAGGCATTTTCGCCCACAGGACTGCCGCATACTGGATGTTTTTCCCTTTTCACACCATTCTTTGTAAACCCTATAAATGGTTGTGCGTGAAAATCCCAGTAACTGAGCAGATTGTGAAATACTCAGACCGGCCCGTCTGGCACCAACAACCATGCCACGCTCAAAATTGCTTAAATCACATTTCTTTCCCATTCTGACATTCAGTTTGGAGTTCAGGAGATTATCTTGACCAGGACCACACCCCTAAATGCATTGAAGCAACTGCCATGGGATTGGTTGATTAGATAATTGCATTAATGAGAAATTGAACAGGTGTTCATAATAATCCTTTTGGTGAGTGTATTTTTGATGAATGGAAAGTTTAAAAGAATATAATTAATTTTTAATGTTAAGTTTTTTTATTATGTAATTCTTTGCTTCCACTTTAGATCAATTGAATATGTCCTAATATGCCTTTAATATGTCGTAAAAATATTTCTAGTTGTGTTTAAATCCCAGGTAACCGTTCCAATAAAATACCCCAAAATTTCAAGGTTTGTCTTATTAAACATGGTATTTCCTTGAAGTGACCAGGTCTAACCCAAATCTTAACAGGCTAATGGATCGGCCATTCGTGAAGGGATTCAGTTATTCACTTTTGTTTTGGAATGACCCTATGGGTACTGGATCTTCCCTTGTTGGATTTTACTGGAATTCTACTAAGAAACAGTGAAGTACATATTCTTAGTATGAAGTGTAAGTATGTGAATTGGGACTCGGTCGGCATCTTATTTGGGCTGGAGGGGGTGGGTGGTTGAGTATACTATTACCTAAATCTGATTAGATCAGATCAGATTAGATTAGAATTGATATTTCTGATGGAAGTAGCAAGTAGATCATTAGCAATGTGCACTGCTTTTGTTTTAATGGACAACAAGAGAAAACATTTTTACTGACTGTCATAAAGACAACCTAGTAAAAGGCTTTTATTTGGCTTTTGATGCATTCCCATATTTATTCTTTGATACACCTATGTAGCCAATGTGCGGAAATAAAGAATATCCAGATGTCGCCCTCACCGTGTTTTTTCTTACACTTGTAAATCATGGAAAGCGACATCCATCATAAACTGAGCAAATTATTTATTTTAGTTTTATGAAATATATTTACATAGTCTCCATGCAGACACATGAGATGACACAAGCATTCACCCATGAATTAAAACCAGCACTAATCAGGAAGCATCTGCCTCTTATTATGATGGCAGACGGCTAATTAGTGTCCATCAAAAGCAGCGGTTCTTTAGATGCTTCCCTGTTGTATGTGTGTGCAGGTGTCTAGAGCTCCACCCCAACAACCTCCAGGCCCTCATGGCCCTGGCAGTGAGCCTGACCAACACGGGCATGAGGCAGGATGCGTGTGAGGCATTGCTGGGCTGGATAAAGCACAACCCCAAATACAAGCATCTTCTGAAGAGCCGCACGCACCTGCAGGGCTCACCTGGCTCACGGAGAATCTCCTACTCCTCTTCAACTGACTGGTATGGTTACAAATGATTGCAGTGTAAGAATATACAGCAGCCCCAAACATTGCTTTGGATACTTAACTTACACTTAATGTATGAATTTCATTACTGTAGAAACAAAATATAAACAAACAAGTGCTTTCAAACTAATTATGCTAGTCTTTTCAGAACTAACTTAGAGTTTTATCCATGTTTGCAGTTACTTCTAACCAACAGGTCATTTTATTGGATGTATGAGGCAAGTTCCCCAGTTCAAACAGGTGTCCTATAGCAATGTAACATTACAGGTGTAATATTCATTAATATTCATGTTCTACTAATGTTTGACAAGGAGAAAGGGTCCAAATGCTTTTGTCTTAATGTTAAACGATATATATTTTGTTGTATCATTTGAAACCTAACAAACATCCACTTTACAAATAAATAATACTTTTTTGGTATTTGGTATTTATTTTGTTGTACTAATTATTTTGATAATCATTTAAATAATAATAAAACGTATATGGCAACACATTACAATAAGGTCTCATTTGTTAACATTAGTTAATGTATTAACTAACATGAGCAATAACCATGAGCAATACATTTGTTACAGTATTAATCTTTGTTGATGTTACTTAATAGAAAGGTAAATACTCAAAAACGTAATAAATATTTTGTATGGATATATATGTATATAAAATTGTAATTATTATTATTAATATTTTTTCTTTATAAATCAACCCCTTCCCCTAACCCCCAGCCCATTAAATTTAATGTTAATTTAAAATTTTACTGTAAAACATCAAACAAGCTGGAAAATACCTGAATAAATACATACAATACTTTTTCTAATATTTTATGCCCTATTTAATCCTAAAACTTCTACTGTCACCACGGGTCATGCATTTTAGAAATGTCCCTAATTTTTATATGATTAAACTGACTGGGTTACAACTTTCTCCAGCATGTAAACCTTAAATGGAAAGTTCTTGAAACCAACATCTTAAATATCTCTCTAGAGAGCCCCTTTCTCTTTTCTTAGCTATTAAATGACACATTTTGATGATGTTGCTGGTAGGGACGTCCCTAAAGGGCAGTGCCTCTGGGTCTCTCATCTCTCTTTTTCTCTTTCTCTCTCTTGGCCACTTCAGCTCCCTGCTGCCAGAGGTGAAGGATCTGTACCTGGACGCTGTCCAGCAGAACTCGGACACTATTGACCCAGACCTGCAGACAGGGTTGGGAGTGCTGTATAACCTCAGCTCCGAGTTCAACAAAGCGGTGGAAGCCTTCAACGCCGCGCTTTCAGAGCGGCCTGAGGTAAATCCCTGCTCAGTGTACTCAGTAACAAACTGGGGCTAAATCATAGAGAAATCCTAAAGGCAGAGGGCAAAGGAGATAAAGAGAAAGTCACTGGGGCTTACAAAGTGCATCCAAAATCTTTGAAACGGTTCATTCGAAACTTGAGGGGAGCTTTACCATTCATGAGCGCTGACTCCAGAACCCTGTGGGTCACCTTGTCGACGATTGATGCTTGCTAAGCCAAATTCTGTCCCCCTGCGTAGACTGCATTTACACTCTATCGAAAATCCACCCCATCTGCTTGACTTGGTAATGCCTGCTTGCCTGCTGGGGGGCTCAGAGCGTGAATACGATGAAAGATAATGGTAATATGGAAGGGAAACTCTGATATCAGGCTCCTTGTGACTTCTTTGTACCACTGTTTTAGACCGCCTCATCGTACTTAAAGGTCACATTCATAGTTTTATCCCTAAAAGAAAGAGAGCAGATCATCACTTAATGGTATTAAACATGGTCGCATGTAACTGCATAATCTTTCAAGCGCAGAGTGATAATTATTTTGATCCATGACACTGAGCCGGAAGGGATTTTTTTTGCCGTTGGTGTGTACAGGACTACCTGCTGTGGAATCGGCTGGGGGCGACGCTGGCTAATGGAGATCGCAGCGAGGAGGCTGTGGAGGCCTACAACAAAGCCCTGGAGCTCCAGCCCGGATTCATCCGTTCACGTTACAACCTTGGCATCAGCTACATTAATATGGGCGTGCACAGGTTTGTGACAGAGAGTTAGTCTTGTCCTGAAAATTATGTAAAACATCTTCCCCACTTTTTGTAAGAATACTTTGATCCTGGGTTTATGCCTGAATAAATGCAACATAATTAGGAAACGTTTATTCCTTGATTTATGGATGTTTCTTCAACTACTAGAACTTTTGTGTCCCAGGGGTTGGTTTTTTTAAAAGGCATGGACTCCACTAGACCCCTGAAGGTGTGCTGTGGTATCTGGCACCTAGAAAATTAGCAGCATATCCTTTAAGTCCTGTAAGCTGTGAGGTGGTGCCTCCATGGATCGGACTTGTTTGTTCAGCACATCCCACAGATGCTCGATTGGATTGAGATCTGGGGAATTTGGAGGCCAATTCAACACCTCAAACTCGTTGTTGTTGTTGTCCTCAAACCATTCCTGCATTATCCTGCTGAAAGAGGCCACAGCCACCAGGGAGTACCGTTTCCATGAAAGTGTGTACATGGTCTGCAACAATGCTTAGGTAGGTGGTATGTGTCAAAGTCCAAATGGATGGCAGGACCCAAGGTTTCCCAGCAGAACATTGCCCAAAGCATCACACTGCCTCTGCCAGCTTGCCTTCTTCCCATAGTGCATCCTGGTGCCATGTGTTCTCCAGATAAGCGACGCACACACACCCGGCCATCCACATGATGTAAAAGAAACCGTGATTCATCAGACCAGGCCACCTTCTTCCATTTCTCTGTGGTCCAGTTCTGATGCTCTCGTGCCCACTGTTGGCACTTTCGGCGGTGGACAGGGGTCAGCATGGGCACCCTGAATGGTCTGTGGCTATGCAGCCCCATACACAACAACTGCGATGCACTGTGTATTCTGACACCTTTCTATCAGAACCAGCATTAACTTGAGGAATTTGAGCTACAGAAGCTCGTCTGTTTGATCAGACCACACAGGCCAGCTTTCGCTCCCCACATGCATCAATGAGCCATGACCCTGTTGCTGGTTCACCACTGTTCCTTCCTTGGACCACTTATGATAGATACTGACCACTGCAGACCGGGAATACCCCACAAGAGCTGCAGTTTTGGAGATGCTCTGACCCAGTCATCTAGCCATCACAATTTGGCCCTTGTCAAACTCGCTCAAATCCTTACGCTTGCCCATTTTTTTCTGCTTCTAACACATCAACTTTGAGGACAAAATGTTCACTTGTTGCCTAATATATCCCACCCACTAACAGGTGCCGTGATGAAGAGATAATCAGTGTTATTCACTTAAACTGTCAGTGGTCATAATGTTATGCCTGATCGGTGTATATATGATGATCTAAACAAAGTGTGAAAATATATATATAATGTTTATTTTTTATTTAATTTTTTTTCTGAATGTCCGCAGGGCCAAAATTGCCCATAATTGTAGAAACATCCATTTGCAACTTTTTTTTTTTTTTTTTCAGGGAGGCAGCCAGTAATTTCCTGACGGCTCTTGGTCTGCAGAGGAAGAGCAAGAGTCGGCAGCTTTCACACCAGGTCATGTCTGGAAACATCTGGGCGGCCCTGCGGATAGCACTGTCCATGCTGGACCAGCCGGAGCTTTTTCAAGCTGCTAACTTAGGAGACCTGGACTTACTCATGAAAGCTTTTAACGTGGATATGTGAGCGAGAATACCCTTTAACCATGGCAAATATCCAAAGTACTTTATGAGAAGAACTTTGAATGAGAAAGCAACATTTTTTTTCTCGCAGAGCACCTTTACATTCCTGAGAACTGAGTGCTGGAGGATACCATTTTAATAGATTTGCACATCAGTTTACGATTCTCCTAAAGAGCACAATGCCGGGCGAAGATTGTACAAGTATGCCTTAGAGAAAATATCAGCTAGACCTGCAATGTAACAATGGGAACTGGAGGAAAACATAACAACAATTCTACAATTGATCAGAGGAACGCAGACTATAAATGTGCAAGAACATTGACTTTACATCAATGACTTGATTAGACATGTACTGTACTCCATAGGCTTTGTGTATCTGTTAAATTGCACTCTTTATTTGAGATGGTGGGGTTATTATTGATTTTGGTGGCACTTAGTTCAACCCTGAACACTCCTCACCTGATCTCTGCTGCATCATCCCCTTTATTTCCTGGAGCTTGCAGACCAGATTAAAAAGCCTTACTTAACGTGCATGTAAAATAAATAATTAAGATGTTATCGGTATGATATCAGATAAAAGCCATTCCTTGCTATACACTGACCTCTTGATGTAGCATAACTGAAGAGAAGTCTATGTTCCATCAAGGTCTTTTTGTGAAACATACCACATCTTTGAAATGTTACAAAGCATTCTTTTTTACAAAATTCGATGCAGGGAATTCTGATATACTGCCCCTTTTGCCACAATTATCAGCCTGGATATGTCAGGAAAGCAAGTGTCTCTGTTTTTGAAGAAAGCTGCCCAATATCTAAGCCAAACAATTTGTGATTTTTCACAGTTTTATACCCTAAATACTGAGATTGTTACTCATATTTATTAGAACTGTTGATCTCCAGCTTGCGTGACTTTCCATTTTGTTAATCAGTGTGAACGGGCAAGTGCTTAATGTTGCATATGCGAAAAGTCAGTACATAGGTGAATAATTTTAAAATGCTATGCAAAACCTATTGATTTTTTTTTTCTTCAAGCAGGCGGAAGCAGAAGAAAAGCCTAAAGCACCAGAAAGCTTTACATGCTTGGTCACTTTTGGTAGTCGATGGTCTATTTTACTTTAAAGCTGCACTATGTAACTTTCTTGTGCTCAATTTCCTAAATTAATATAATGAGCAAGCACATCATGAATCCATTTTCCAAACCGTGTTTTTGTCTTATCCTGAATCACTCCGGTACACATGTAATAAGTGTTTATATTCAGACTATTTTAGTCTGGTTCGGGTTGCACCGCTGAGGAGTAGCACAGTACATGCGTGACTCGTCATAGACATAAACAGAGAGAAGTAGCTCCGGCTACAATGTTCTTCCGCAAAGACGCATGCAGTTTTGTTTATTACCACTAGAGCGCCACAAGTTACATAGTGTTGCTTTAAATATTTTGTCTCCCTAATCCAGCTGAGCTTGTTTGTAGCATCATAAATTTTCATTATCTCCACGCAAAGTGGAAGAATTTATTTATTAAAATATATATATATATATCAATGAAAAAGCATGCAAAGCCATTCAAGCACCCATTATCAAGTGTTATTGTTATTATATTTAATTACTGCACTGTATTTGTTTTATTATTCTGTATCCGAAACAATTTGAAAAGTCTTGTATATGCTCATCGATACAGTTAGAACAGGCTTGTGCTGTGTAGCCGAATGTTACATTAGATACTGTAGATTCTCTCATGCCTGAGGCCAAACCTCCTCTTTTCTAGAACTTTGTACAATCTCAGGTGTGGTTGTCTATATGAATTTATGCTCCAGAAATACTCCTGATGTATGATCGCATGCCGGATATACTTATTTTTGAATGCTGTAGATTTATTTATATGCATGAACTTGACATGCCTATTTTAATCTGTACCCTTCATTTCTATTTATCACTGTAATCACAAAATTTTGCATTTAAAAAATACATATATATTGATCTGAAGAATACGGATTATTAACCGTAAAATGTCTAGAAATAACAAGCCGTTTTTTGCAATGCAGTGGGTAAAAATCTCAACAAGATGTTCTTTATAGTCACTTATATTACTATTGCAATAGCCAGATTTAATAAAGCCTTTAGAATTAGAGACTCGAATACATTATGCATAATTCAGAGCTGTGTTTCTGAATTTGTACATGAAAACTTTCTGAATGTTTGCCAAAGGCTTTAATAACTCTGGCCCAATATTTAAAAGATAGATGCATATACAAAGTTATCTTTTAAAATAAAATATTGTAATAGAGTTTGTATGCCTGGTTGTTGCTGTTGATCAAAGATTATTGCCATGATTTAGCTGTTATTTTGTCAAGGGACTCAAAAACAAATTAAATCACCTGTTTCCATACTGGCATCGCCAAATATGAAAATGGTACAGATAAACAATTGTGGATTTTATTGAACAATCCAAACATTGAGTCACAAGTATGTTTGAACATTTCCGAATGAGGATTCCCACATTTGCTATGACTGTGTGTTTCTAAACAATATATGGATAGGAAATCCATTAAAAAAAAAAAAACTTATAACAAACAAGTGGGCAAGTTTGTATAGTAACTACAGAATTGGCACACCTTTTTTGCAAAAAAAATAAAAGTTCAACAATAAAAACGTACCACTTAACCTTCATGAAAAACAGAACCCGCTAAAAATCAATAATATATTGCAAAATGTCAACTGACTAATCTCTCGATTTTTAGTGCACATTCTGAAAAAGAAAAAGTTTGACAAAGGTGTGGTAAAAGCATCCACTTTCACACCCAATATAAAGACAGAAAGAGAAGAGAAGCAGGAGGAACTGGGTATGAATATTCATTCAAAGTAAGAAAGAGAGAACCTCGAATAATACGCCGGTAAATGAACACGAGGTAAATAGACAAAGACAACAAAACAGGTAGTGCACAATACAAAGAAAACATGACAGGGTACAAGCTACAATAGAATGTGCAACATCCAGTTGAAATTAATCGAGATGAACAGGCCCCACCTCATCCTGAGCGAGATCACGTCGTAAAACAATGAATATTAAACTTTAATTCAGCGCTAACCTTCAGACTGAGACTCACAGAGTAATAAAACACTTTAAAGGATACTTGCCGAGAATAAACTCTGGTTTTGTTTGGTAATGACATGCTTCTTCAGCAAATGAACAATATGTTTGAAATCGGTAAAATGTGATGGAGGCGGAGCCAAGTTTGTCAGATATGTAATAAAGCTTGAGAGCTTAAGATTTGGTAACACTGAGCACCAATACATACATGTATCTGAGATCATTCTATGTATAACACTGCTCTATACAGTATGTCATCACATATTGCTTAGGTATGAGAATTGTTTTACATTCTTTGAGACTGGAAATAAATGAAAGGCATTCCAGTCTTTAAACTGCTAAAGATATGATCAAAATAAAGCACTTGAAAATTGCATGAATATGTGATATAGGTGCATTTTCTGGTCAGATATCACAGACTGACTGAAAGCGATCATTGACCTAAAGTTGAATGTAATAATATTGTACAAATATTCTTAAAGCCATGCCAATAAATGAGGCTCAATGTACTTTAATATATATAAAAAGTTTACTTCTGCCTGAAGGTATGGAAACTGGACAAACTTTTGCTGTTGGGGAGAATAAACCTGAAATATAGGTTCCATAAAAAAAATAAAAAAAATCAGTCGATGATGCCACATAGTCAAATATATCAATAAACTTGCCTTTTAAAACTTTTTTCCTCTATAGGCATGAGTCAAAAACATGTTTTTGTGAAATAACATTATGCTACAGATCGATTGCAGTTTCATGAAAATCCACTAAACATGATCTCTATTTGAAATCTACTCTGACAGACTTTTTTTGTTGTTGTTTAACAACTAGGTAACCCAAAAAACATGATATTGAACTGCAAGTGAGTACATTCTGAGATTCTGAAATGGCAGTAATAACATTTGTGAATACAGGCACATGTTAAGTTTTCAAAAGAAGTACGTCTTGAAAATACTGGCACAGGAGTTTAAAGTATTCCAACGAGAAATATAACAAATAATTTGAGAATATATTAGGAAAATAATCTGCATACTTAAAATTGCACGCATCCCACTGTACCTTTAAAGCAGACACAAGACGAACAAATAAACAAAACTCAGACAGGCGACACACATTTGTTTCCCTGCTCGAGCGTTCCTGTGGTATTAGTGTCTGTGTGGGTCTTGGCAGGGACTGAGAGGTTCTCTCTCCGTCTCACAGATGTAAATGCTTCCCTAGTTTCCAGCAGTGTCAGTGGTGCCCAACACACCTCTCTTGCCAAATGGCTGTGCATAAGGTTGTGAAGGTCCAGATCTAGCAGCTTGACAGGCGCCGGTAAAAGTACATGTAGCCCAAGTCTTTAGGGGGTCTCTCTGACAAACATACTTTGTGGTCATTGTAAATCAGCCATCTGGAAAAAAAAGAAGAAAATAAAAAGTTTGAGTTAGTCAGACCAAAAAATGATTCAGACACCAGATATAGTTTTTTACTAGTGGGTGCAAGACACTATAGTTCATTGATGCAAGTGAGGATAGAAACAATTAAGTCAACTGTGCAATATTATACCCAAAAATCCTTCATACAGTGGACTACCAATAAAATTGATACAAAATTTGGGACTAAAATCATTCAGACACTTTTACCTGACCATGCTTTGCTTTTTTCTTTAATTGCTAATGCGACCTTTTACACCACAGACTGAACAAAATTAAGCATTGCTTGGTAATTGGTTGACCTAAATAATTGTGTACTTAAATTTAACAGCTGACAGGTTGATTGTAATCCATTACAAACCTTTCTTTCAAAGTTATCTGACATTACCAAGATGAATTTGTTCTGACAGTTTAGCTTGTCATATTTTATTAGCATTTTCTAAACTATAGCGAATAAACTGTGATAATGTGAGAAAAAACGTTGAAGGTGTCTGAATACATTTTGGTTTGACTAATACACACACACACACACACACACACACACACACACACACACACACACACACACACACACAAACACGCACACGCACACAGAATTTTTTCCCATTTTAAATATTTTTTCTAATATTCCAATTTTAAAATTCTAATATAATAACTGTAAAATAAAATAAATGTAAATTTTTCTCATTTGTTAACATTAGTTAATGCATTAACTAACACAAACTAACAGTGAGCAAAACATTTTTTTAAAGCATTTATTCATATTTGTTAAATGGGAGTTACTAAACTATATATATTTGTTCATTGTTTGTTCACAGTGCATTAACTAATGTTAACAAAAACTATTGATATTGATAATGTATTAGTAAATGTTGAAATTAACATTTGAAATAAATGCTGTAGAAGTATCGTTCCTTGTTAGTTCATGCTATTTTAGTTATCTAATATTAAATGAAACCTTATTTTTTTATTTTCATTTTTAAACTTTTTTAGTTATCTAATATTAAATGAAACCTTATTTTTTATTTTCATTTTTAAATATTTTTTACATTTTTAAATGTTTACAAATTATAAATGTAAACAATTGTTCCAAACCATTCAATTGTATCACTTTTATTTATTTTATTTTCATTTCACAATACAGTATACATTTTATTTTTACTTGTATAAATGATAAAAATTTTCATTTTAAACACATACTTATTTATTATTGTAATTATACTTGTTAAAATGATTTATATTTATAAAAACTATCAAAATGTGATAATTAATTACAACATTTTAAATTAAAGTAATACGTAAAACATTTTTATTTAAAATGTGTTTCCTTTATTTTTTTATATAATTTTTATTTCCTTTTTAACACTTATAAATGTCTAAAATTTTGTAACATTTATACATCATTGTTTGTTTTTGACAGGCACAAAACAATTGTTCTATGCAATCAATCTATGTGGATTTTAACATCCACAAAATGAAAATGTGTAAATAAATAAAACACATTATAAATCAGCATACCTGCCCTCTTTTTTGATGTGACACACATAATGACCAGACATTGTGGATGTTCCCATGTGACTGATGAAGGCAAACAGTTCGTAACCTTTGAGAAAAAAAAGAGGAAAAAAAACATCAGCAATGAAATATCAAACCAGCAATGTGTATAAATCTCTAGTATGGTGTTGATCCTCTGTTTGTTAAATTCAATATTCAGTGAGCACTTACGCCCAGGTCCGTCTCTGACGCGGGGGCTGGACAAGTCCTGATCTGGAGACAGTGAGAAGTCGCTGTGTGCATTGGCGTTTGAGAAGCTGTTATCGTTGGGCTCTGTGTCTGCTGTGTCTGACATAGCCTCACTCTCCTCCTCACAGTCTGGGTGTGTGAATATCCAGTCAAGAGCTCGCTCCAAGTTGTTGTTCTATATTCAGACAAGGAGAAGACGACAGACAAAATTTGACCTTGTGATAGTGACACTCATTTTTAGCTCTTAAAACACAGACCACTTTTTGTAGTTACTAACAGCCTAACTGGACAAAAAAAACATGGCAAGCTTTAATTTCACAAGAAAACACTGAACATCGAAATTATATCCTTAGGCAAAGAGCCATTTTTAAATTACTCCGACCAGTCGAAAGTCCTTGATTTAACTGAGGTCATTCTAGCATGGTCAAAAGACTCATTTAGGCATAGGCACTAATCTGAAATAGCGCCGTGATTCACTGCAAATGCCAGCACTGAAAGCAAATGTGGCCTGACGCCCTCATCTTTTCCTGGACAAATGTGAACAACGTAGGTTGAAGACGTCCACTTGTTACCACGCTATTATTGGCTGCTTGGGAGGCTATTTTTAAACACACATACACACACAAGCACAGACTTGAAAAACGCCACCATATTCTCTAAAACACCAAGCAAAAGAGAAATATTCAAGAAGAAGCAGGTCCTGTTGTGAAGCAATAATGTTTAACATTATAACATTATGAACATTAAAAATCCTGGGGTAAAAATGCATCACAACTTCTACAGATCTATATATCTTCATCACGGCACCTGTTAGTCAGCAAGTGAACATTTTGTCCTCAAAGTTGAGGTCTTAGAAGCAAGAAAAATGGGCAAGTGTAAGGATTTAAGTGAGTTTGACCAGGGCCAAATTGTGATGGCTAGATGACAGAGCATCAGACTGGGTGAGAGCATCTCCAAAACTGCAGCTCTTGTGGGGCTCTATCAAAAGTGGTCCAAGGAAGGAGCAGTGGTCCAACCAGCAACAGGGTCATGGGCGGCCAACGCTCATTGATGCACGTGGAGAGCGAAGGTTAGCCCATGTGGTCCGATCAAACAGACAAGCTACTGTAGCTCAAATTGCTCAAGAAGTTAATGCTGGTTCTGATAGAAAGGTGTCAGAATACACGGTGCATCGCAGTGTTGTTCCCATGCTGACCTCTGTCCACTGCCAAAAGCACCAACAGTGGGCACGTGAGCATCAGAACTGGACCACGGAGAAATAGAAGAAGGTGGCCTGGTCTGATGAATCACGTTGTCTTTTATTTCACGTGGATGGTCGGGGACGTGTCCGTCGCTTACCTGGGGAACACATGGCACCAGGATGCACTATGGGAATAAGACCTTGGGTCCTGCCATCCATGTGGATGTTACTTTGACACATACCACATACCTAAGCATTGTTGCAGACCATGTACACACTTTTATGGAAACGGTACTCCCTGGTGGCTCTGGCTTCTTTCAGCAGGATAATGCGCCCTGGCACAAAGCAAAAATGGTTCAGGAATGGTTTGAGGAGCACAACGAGTTTGAGGTTTTGACTTGCCCTCCAAATTCCCCAGATCTCAATGTAATCGAGCATCTGTGGGATGTGCTGAACAAACAAGTCCAATCCATGGAGGCCCCACTTCGCAACGTACAGGACTTAAAGGATCTGCTGCTAACATCTTGGTGCCAGATACCACAGCACACCTTCAGGGGTCTAGTGGAGTCTACGCCTCAACGGGTCATGGCTGATTTGGCAGAAGGTGGTCAATATTAGGAAGGTATATCCATATATATATATGAGATGATTGATGAATAGAAAGTTCAAAAGAAAAGCATTAATTATTTTTGGGATAATTCTACATTTCTTTGCAGTCACTTAATTAATTGAATCCATCCTTGCTAAATAAAACTATCAATTTCTTTTAAATAAAAAATCATACTGACCCTAAACTTTTGAATGATCCTGTATATATACACATTTAGATACCAAGCAAATTATTACTAAATAACAATATGATCTCAGAAGAACGTCAACCCAATACAAATCACATTTCCTTTAAAGGTCCCATGGCATGGCATTTTTCTATTATTTTATAATGTTTCCTGAGGTGTACTTATATTGTTAGTATGATTTTTACATCATAAAATGTCATAATTTAGAAATAAAAGGCATTTTTTCTATACTGCTGTTTGCCCTGTGGCTGAATGCCCTGCTTCAAGAGGCGTGTCTGCTGTGAGACTTCAGTAAAAACGCCCACTGTTGTGATTGGCTGACATCTTTGCATTTTAAATGAGCGGAGGGGGCGTGGTTTAACAAGGTCTACGAGGCACAAGCTGCTGCCAGAGAGACGGATGGACCTGAGTTCACTTCACATCCATTCTGTCAGTCTCAGTTCAGTGCTGTTGTAGTTACAGCATATACTTCAGGTTATTAGTTTATTTCTAGTCGGAGGGACTGTCACTCATGTCAGAAAGTTAGTAACTTTAGTAAATTATGGATCAGCGCTGACTGGAGACGCGAACCGTTTAGAACGATTCAGTCCGATTTGGTGAACTGATTCGGTTCACTAAAAAGAACCGGTTCAAAAGAATGATTCGTTCCCGAACCGGACATCACGGAGACAGAGCGATTGCTAACAAAGTTATTTATAGTAACTACTGAGTTATGAGAGCGCTGTCTGTCAGCACGAGTTTATTGTGTTTGTATCTGAGAGTTCTGAATAAACACGAGTCCCAGTCAAGTCAAGTCCGTCTTCATCATTATTACCAACTTTGTAATACATGCAAAGTACCATTACAGCTGTCGAGATGAACGAGTTATGAGTAAGTGTTGATAATAGCATTATTTTTAGACATGTTCCTATCATATGAAAAGCGTCAGTGACGCGCATTGAGTACACAGCGCAAACAAAGACACAACAGCAGTAATCGAATGTAATCCAGTTTATTGTGGGGAAAGCTGGCTAGCCTAGCCGGATACGCTCACGCTTACCCCCCTTCTGCTTAATCTCACGCCGCGTAAGGCGCCTCCGCTGTGGGCCAGATGCAGTACTGGGGGTCGGGGATGTTGAAGGCCCACCGGTCAGCCGGAGCTTCGGCGTGTGTGAGGTTTATCTGTAAAGATGTGGCTCTCTATGTTGAGCAGAAACGACTGTATGCACATTGTAGAACCGATAGACGCGACGAGGACGTACAAAAACACTGACTCACAAGATAGAAAACACGAAAACACCGTTCTGTCGAGAGAGAAAGAAGCCGCAGTGTGTGCACGAATAATAAATAATTAGCTACACATAAGAAATCACTGATCACAGATCAGAAGGAACTGAAAAAAGACTTCTGTTTTCATTTGTACATCCAAACACTGAGAAACTGCCAGCGTTCACTCATTCACAACCCATGATCTCTCTCGCGTTTGCATGGGCGTGCTAGATTCTCTGGGCGGAGGAAAGGGAGGGAACCGTTCCTGCTTGGACGTCAAACCAGGAGACTTCAGGATTGGCTCGTCTGGCCTGTCATTTTCTCAAAGGCAGAGAAAGACAGCCAGAACTCGGGTTTACACCCATCAACATTTCTATCCACTTGGGGACAATATTCAGGCTAGGGGAACTCATATTAATGTTGAAAAACCTCATAAAATGGAAATTTCATGCCATGGGACCTTTAAAAAAAAAATTTTTTTTTTAAACATACAGTACATTTGAAGTTTGTGAAGGTTAGCCAAGTAGTTCAACAGAAGGGATGGCTTCTCCAATCTCTCATACTTAGTCGAAGAGCAACATGGGACAAAACAGATTCTAACATGCTGAAACATACTGTGTCTGTGTAACATGACAGAGTATGATAGTTATATTCCTGCCAAAGAATCGCATCTAACAATTTGCAGCTAGTAACAGTTAAATTCCATAACTTCCTTACATACAGTGGCCCCAAAAAGTACATGAACACTTTTGGACACTTAAATGTATGAATTTCATCTGCAAACAAATGACACTAGAACTTTTATCAGAACTAACTAAAGCTATTTCTGAAATTACTTTTAACCAGCTGGTCTCATATTTTTTGTAGATGTATGTGTAGAGTTCACATGGGTATTCTAGTAGTGTAACCACAGCTGTAGTTTATCATAATGCAATGACATTCATACATTTAAGTGTGGCCTAGGTGTTCAAATTCTTTTTCAGGGCCACTGTCCAACAAGCAGATGAGGAAGGACACTCACTGTGGCTTTGAGAGCCTTGATTGCGTGATGTCTGGGGAAGCCCATGGAGGTGAGGATGGAGATGCTCTCTTCTGGAGGCTGGTTGTCCAGTGCACTGGTGGTAGGGAGGCTGGAGCTGAGCAGGTCTGCTTCCATGTAAGTGGGAATTGCCAGAGGCTCAGCAAAATCTACAGTTAGTAAGTTTCACAAGAGACGTAAGAGTCTTGGTTACACTTTACACATTGTCACAAATGTTACTATAATAACTACTATAGTAATATCAGTAAATTATCCAATTATTCATGCAACTAACACTAAACCAAACCATAACCCTATAGTGTGTTGTTTAAATAATATAACTCAGTACTTAAATATATAAATTACACTGTAACAAGGATACCTTACTATAAAGTTTAAACCAAGTCTTTTAAATCACATATACTACATTTAAAATATCAGAACCAAGACAACACAGATAGTAGTTTAGATGTAACACGAAGTACATTATGTAGATCTATACATCCAAAGTATCTGAAGAGGAACTTCAGATTCAGCCTAGAGTGCGGATTTATTCAAAAAATGTGCAGAGGATGAAAATATCACAGTGGCTGCCCCATTGAGATTACACAGATAAACCGGAAATTCAAATGAACACGAGCCATGTAATCCATTCCCTGTAGTCTGCAACTAATCCTTTAATGTTCAAGAGCAAATGCTGTGCTCACACACACACACACACACACACACACACACACACACACACACACACACACACACTGTATGACAGCACCATGTTTGACCACTAGGAACTACAAACTGACCTGTCTCTGTCCTACATTCTACATTACAAAACATTCTAATTAAGTATTAAAAAGGTACTACTCTGTGTCATGCCTAACTATGGAGTTTTGCCATGATATATAAATCACAACATATCTAGTTCCTTAATGCTTCTATAAAAAATGCTGCCTACTGCCTATAATAAAAAATAAAAAAGGGCAATTATGGATTAAATAAGGAAACAAATTAAATATAAATATAATTAATTATTACATATTAATTAAATATTTATTATGATTTATACAATTTTAGTTAAAAGTTATTGTATTGTGAAGATATCTAAACAAAGGGGAAATGCATTTCTTTATCTATTTTATAATCACATTTTGCCTTGACTAATTGTTTTCATTTGCAATAAAAAGTAATAATAAGAGATTATTCTTGAGAAAAAATGGTCATATAATAAGTCTGAAATAAAGAGAATAGAACAGTTCTTTTAAATTGTAATTCTATTCACAATTTTACAGCTTTACTGTATACACACACACACACACACACACACACACACACACACGGTAATACTGTTATATGGGGGAAAATTATTCATTTTAAATAACAGTTTTCTTTTAAAATATATTTTATGTATAAACATTATAATCTCAGTTCAAAAGTTTTGTTTTTTAATGTTTTTAAAATAAGTACACATATAACATACATTTTATATATATATATATATATATATATATATATATATATATATATATATATATATATATATATATACACACATACACACAAACACACTATACATATTACACAAAAGCAAACAAATGCAAACAAGTGATATAATACAAGGTATGGATAATAATTATAGAAAGACTTTATGAATTGTCTGTAATAATTATAGAAATACTGAAATTATCAATTTTATAAAATTATAAAATCAAGCAGAGCAGATTCAAATATTCTGACTTTTTAATATACAAAAGTAAAAGTTAGGATTTCGGTTTTCTTTAGACTAGCCATATATCACCTCCACAGTACCGAAGAATTAATGTAAGACTAAAAAAAATCTGTGTATGAAGCTGTGTATAAATGCACACTATATTAATAACCAGTGTCAGTGATGACAATATAGGAACAGGCCCAGCTGTAGCTGTGGAGCAGACGTAAGCCACACGAGTCCAGGAGACGTGAAGCTCAAGCTAATGGGGTTTGGACCACTAGAGACTCTGCTTGTGTGTATGTCTGAGTCTGTTTGTGTTCTCAGGTGGCTGCTTAACTGGGGCAGGAAAGTGAGGAGAACAGAATTCCCAGCTCACAGGTGACGCTGAAGTGTGAGGACTGTGTTTGCTAGCCAGAAGCGCCGTGATAAACAAGGGTGCCTAGCAAGAAACTTGAAATATAACCTTGTGTAAATATCTTGTGTAAATCTACTCGGCTAGAAAATTCGTAGTCTTAAATCTAAATTGTATTTAGGTTCTTTCCTTTGGCATGAACATTTCCCCATCAATAAAGTACTCAACTGTTTACGTCACATGTATTTATCTTAGAGCCGAGCTAAGTGGCATGCTCCAAACATGAAATATTCCCCTGTGGCTGGAACACAGATAATGAGCCTTACAAAGCACACCAGACTCCTGCAGCTTATTTATCTTTGATGCAGCATAGACGGCAGGTAAAATTTATATTTCCATTAAGGAAACAGTATGTATATTATCAAAGGTCTGTTCTGAAAATAAAAATGCAAATAATAAAATGCAATTAACTATATAATAATTTCGTACAACACCAAATCCAGAAAAGTCGGAACATTCGGTAAAATGCACTAAATTATTTTGATGGCTGCAACACACTCCAAGTTGGGACAGAGGCTAAATAAAAGTGAGAAAACTATAGAGTATCCGAGTTTTTAAACAGTCAACAATTAGCAGCAGGTGAACTGGTAATAGGTGAGGGCATCATGTTTGGGTACAAAAGGAGCATCTCCCATAGTCTTTGCACCACTGTGTGCCAAATTTCATGAGAGAATAGTCAAACAATTCAAAAATCACATTTCTCAATGCAAGATCGCAAAGTATTTAGGTCTTTCACCAACTACCATACATAATATTTTGAAAAGATTCCAGGAATCCAGAGAAATCACAGGCCGTTTAGAGCAGGGCAGGAAACCTCTGTTGAATATACATGACCTTCGAGCCCTCAGATGACACTACATGAGAAACCATCATGCTACTGTTTTAAATATAGCCACATGGGCTCGGGAATACTTTGGAAGACCGCTGTCACTTAACACAGGCTGAATCTAAGACTTAAATCTCTGTTAGGCAAGGAGAAAGCTATACATCTGTTCAATGCAGAGATGGTGCTGAGTTCTCTGGGCCCAAGCTCATCTGAGATGGTCTAAAAGACAGTAGAAATGTGTGCTGTGGTCAGATGAGTCCACCTTTCAGCTAGCCTGCCAGTAGTTCAGATATGTCTCTTATTGAAAATGTATGGCCCATCATGAAAAGCAGAATCAGACAACGACGATCACAGAATGTTGAGCAGCTGTCTTGTATCAGACGAGATTGGGCAAAAATTCCATGAGCAAAACAACAATAATTAGCATCTTTAATTCCCAAACATTTAAAAAGTGTAATTAAAAGGAAAGGTGATGTGACAAAGGGGTAAACAAGCCTCTGTCCCAGCTTATTTGGAGTGTATTGCAGACATCAAATTCTTCATTTACAAAATAGACTCAAGTTGGTCAGTGAAAACTTTGAAAATCTTTTCTTTGTACTTTTGTCAGTTAAATTAAAAGAATGAACAAAAATCACAGATTCTTGATTTTATTACATTTTACAAAATGTAATAAAACATTTTTCCCAAATTTTCTGGATTTGGAGTCGTACATAGTTGGGATAGCAAAATAGGCTTATACATTTTTCTAAGGGAGGACAAGATTCTTCCAATATCTTTTGTTGTTGACGTCAAAGGTTGTGCACATCACATTAAACTTCATGCAGTTTTAGTGCAATCTTGGAAGAAAACAAACTAATTTGGCAGATGCTTCATAAAGCTGTGGATATGACCCAGACTAAACTATATACAGGTGAGAGGGTAAATACAGTGAGAATATAAACACGTTTTCTAACCACAGCGTGTTTTGCGAATTATTGATTTCCTAGAGATCAATTTAGAAACCAAATACTCAAATACAATATTGTATTGTAAATTGACCGTTCGCAAAAGACCCGCCCCCTTTAGATACTGTTGCTATGTCCGACAAGCCATGGCGCTCTCACACCACACACGTTCTCACGTAGAGAAAATACATTGTGGAGCAAAGAGGATACTGACAACACGCCGACAGACAGGACAGAGCAAGTTACTTTTGATATGAAACAAAGTCTCAACTTTGAAATTGTCATTTTTAAAGAAATGAAATACCGTTTGTGGATCTTTAATGTGTCGTGATCGCTGTAGTGCCTGAGTAAAAGCTGCTCGTGAACCGATTATCTCTTCCTTGTAGTTCGTTGATAAGCACGAAATAAACATGAATGAACACTAAAATAGGGTGACCAAACTTTCTGTTTTCCCAGGACATGTCCTGTTTTCAAGTCCTGTCCTGTCCTGTCCCTAATATAACAATTTTCTATCCATACAGAATACAGAGGGGGCATACTTTAAATGTATTGAAATTAATAAGTAATCTTTGAGTAGACTTCAAGTATCATTTGAGTATCTCATTGCCGGGCCGAGTGTCCTGGTTTTCGAAATATGGTCACCCTAACTAAAAAACTAAAAATGTTGTTTCAACCGCGGAAAGACGTCAGTACACACCATTTTTCCAAGTTCAAGTCCACCGAAGTTAATCTACTAACTCTCCTGACTGCTTTGTTGGACAAAACGGCAGATTCGGCGATGTTGGTCAGATTGCCTGTCAATCAAACTTGTGGCAAAGGGTGAATTGTCCCAGTATCTGGTCCGTGTGTTTTTTACATCACACTTCTGCTGTTGGTTATGCTTTAACAAAATCGTCCAACTCAGTTTGTTTGTAACGTGCATGTTCTGTTTGGATTTAGGGTATGTTTACACAACACTGTTTTCAACTGAAAACAGAAAACTTTATGCGTTTTGGCCGTTCATTTACATGAAAACGGTGTTACGGGGGCCTGAAAATGCAAACTTTTGAAATCGGTTTCAAAGTGCAAGGTTTTAAAAATGCCTTTACAATCTCCATTTAAAGAACAAAAACGTGAATTTGCGAAAACAGTGCGTCATGTTCACGCATCCGTATTATGTGTTCACGGGGTGTTCCTTGACTAAGTGACATAGCCAGCTACTGGCCTGGCATGCACAATACAGCTTTGTTAGTCCTTTTCTCAGATCTGTGTGAACGGGGATCGTTTTGAGAGCGTTTTTAACACATCATTGTCATGTAAACATACCCTTACTTTTCATTGTGTTCTGGTTCTGTTTGCCTGTTTGACCTAGTTTCCCAGTGTGTTTGATTGATGATCCCGTTCACCTGTTTTATTGTTAAATCATTAGCTTGTTTGTTTGCTCTGTGTATTTAAGCCATCAGTTTCAGTTAGTTCCCTGTCTGGTATCGTTAGTATTAAAGTCCTCATGAAATCAAAATCGATCTTATTTACTTTGTTAGCACACATTACAGGTCTTAGGGTGAACAATGAATCCATGCAAGTTAATACACAGAGAAAAATTGTTTGCCGTGGTAAGCTTTAATCAAAATCTGAAAAGTAACTTCCGGTCTGGAATGACGTTCCATTTTTGATGACGGCAGTTTGATGGCCACTCCCCTCCAACCGTTAGTCTGTTATGAGCGAGAGATGGAGAGGAGGTGCGCTGAAGTAAAACCCTGCCCTCTATTCAATATTCCGTTTCACTTGGAAATACGTCATAGCACTGAAATCAAATCAGTTGCAACTTCCGGTTCACTGGGTGTAGTTGTGATTCTGTTTCTCCTGCGTTTTCCCTTTCCCTGATTAAAGGACTCTTTGCTTATGCACGTGACACTGTTTATGCCGATTTTGAATATTGTTGGGCCTATATGCTCTCCATATCATATTATTAACTTTATTTTAATATTCAAAATTTGAATTTGAAAATAACCGTTGGATCATAAAAAATTTCAATACTAAATTGATTCTCAATTTGATTTCCAATGAGGTCTAAAGCAAAACCATTTGAGAATCTTAAATATTAAATATTGAAATATTGCTGTGAAACTTGTGAAAAGAATGTCAACTGGATGATTCATTTGCAAATGACAGTAAGTTCACTTGAGTTAAATGTCTAAAATGTCTACAATGAAGGTGTTCCTTTCAAGGCAGCATATAATTAGGTGATACTGTCTTCTGCTCAATTAGACTTTTTCTCACACTTCAGATCCAACAAAATGGCTACAACCTTTTAGCCAATGGAGCTAAAATGGCAGACACGGGAGTGTTTTCCCTTTGATTACTAGACTGTGACCAGAGCCATTAGAATAAATAAGATCTCATTCTTTTAATACTCAGCTGCAAGTTTTAGGCCATAACAAATGTACATAAGTTGTAATTTGTATTTATGTAATATTTAAATATATATTATTATTATTTTAAGTAATTATTATTATTTTTTTTATAAGCAAAGGACACAAAGGATATGCCTTTGTTCAAAATGTGTCGGTTCAGTCAAGATACGAGGTCCTACCTGGCTCTTCCATGTGTGCTATTATCCAGTTAAAGGCCATCTCTGCTCCCATGTTCCCAGTGTAGTACACCGCCTTTCGACAGGCTTCCAGAGGGAAACCCATCTCTGCCAGTTGCATCACGGATGATTCATCTATTTCTGGAGCTGAGGAACAGGTAAAGAAAATGGTTGCTTCAAATCAACAACATCCCACAACTAACAATTCATATACAGTTTATATGTGAGGTCAATTAGAGCAGTTTATTAAAACTTTTAATATTGTTCATGGAATTTTGTAGTGCATGTGTACTGTGTACAATTATAAATGTATGGATGTCATCTTGTAAGTGGTACTTACATTCCAAAGAGTTGTTTGTTGAAATGTCTGAATGCAAAAACAAGACTTAGTACAGAGCAAAAGGGAATAATATGCAATTGTGCAATTTCAAGCAGGCATTTATATATATATTTATATAAATAAAGGCTGCATTTATGTAATCAAAGTACAGTACAAAACTAGTATTTGCAAAATATTTAAAATAAAAAATAAAATGTACTTTTTTTAAATTTTGATATATTTTAAAAAGTAATTTATTCCTGTGATGGCTTAATTTTCAGCATCATTACTCCAGTCTTCAGGGTCACATGATACTTCAGAAATCATTCTAATATGCCTATTTGATGCTCAAGAAACAGTTGTGCTGCTTATTTTTGTGAAACATTTTTCAGGACTCTTTGTTAAACAGAAAACATATTTTCGAAATGCGACTTTTTTGTAACAATTTAAAAGTATTTACGACCATTTTTGATCCATTTAATGCATCATTGCTGAATAAATTTCTTTCTTTCTGAAAATGATATAAAATAAAAAAATAGTGTGTATATATATATCTTACTGACCCCAACCTTTTGAATGCTAGTAAAGGTTCTCACCTCTGGTGTCTTCAGGAATGACAATGGGAGGTGTAAGGTCAGGCAGT